>NW_028327477.1:969165-1287220 GCF_031878675.1 Megascapheus bottae
TCGATCCTCCAGGGTAGCTAGGATTACCAGGGTGAGCCACCAGTCACGGGCATTAAATTATTATTTTTTGCATGTCCTATGGCTTCAACTCATGGCCAGAGCACTGTCCTAGCGCTTGCTCAAGGATAGCACTTTACTTCAGCCAGCCAACTCCCGGTCCAAATAGGCCACTCTTGAAGCTAGAATTACAGAGATCTGCCATAATACTGGCATGTCGTTATCTAAGTATATAATTTTTCTTCTATTTTTGATGGCTTTTCCTTAGTGGAAATATTTCCTACATATTTTATGGAAAACTTCCTTCCCACTGGGGCCATAAGTTAAGCATAGTGGAAGAGTTCTTGCTGAGCATGAATGAAGACCCAAGTTCAATTCCTCAGCACAACATAGATAAAAAAGGTAAAAGTGGTGGTGTAGCACATGTGATAGAACTTGCGCCTTAAGAATAAACAAAAACAAAAACAAGGATCGTGCTCAGGTCCTGAGTCTAATCCCAGTACTGGCAAAAAAAATTCTGCACAAAGTAGACATTAAAACTTATTGTACTTTTCAAAAAATTTGTTGTCAAGGTGATATACAAAGAGATTGATGTTACATATGTAATGAGTACATTTCTTGTAAACACTGTTACCTCCTCCCCCCTTTTCTCTTTCCCTTCCCCCCAAGTCATAAATTTCATTTACAACAAATATATATGTATTTTCATTCCTGAAAAAAATAGTTTAAAAAGGGGTTCAAATAAATGATGTAGGTTGATATATTTATCAAAATGGATTACTTGAACTCTAAAATAAACATTCGAGGTAATTTTTCTCATAAAATTGTAGTAATGCTATAAAACTAATAAAAAAGGAATTTTAGTTATTTATTTCTTATGTTTTACCTTTAACAGTATTACACTAAGCATGCTGTTTATGGTATTAATACAGACAGCATGAAATATGATTATGTAAAAAAATTAAATGGTTCAAAATAGTAAGGTTGGGGGCCAGTAGTTTGGCTTGGTGGCACATACCCTGAACTGGCAAAAAGAAGTAGTGTTAGATAAAACAGATTTATTTCCAAATGTGTGGAAAATGGTATGATTTCTTGTTTGGCTAGTGCTGGGGCTTGAACTGAGGGACCAGGAACTGTCCTTGGCCACATTTGTTCAAGGGTGGCACTCTGACACCTGAGCCACACTGCCCCATCTGCTTTTTCTGTGTGTTCAGTGCCGAGGAATTGAATCAAGATCTTCTTATATACTAGGCGAGCACTCTACAACTAGGCCACATTCAAAGCCAAAGTAGATTTTTGATGCTATTGTGGAGTTTTAATTTTCTTCAATATTTGTACAAAGCACAATGGATATATAAACAGACTTGAACACACAGAACAGAGTCCCACATAATATTACAGTTACTCTGGCACTTCTCTCGATTGACAAAACACATTTATAGGCATCTGCTCTGTCCTTAAGCTTTGGTAGCTGACTTGTCTTTCCATGGAGGCCTGGCCTGGATTCCTGGTGATTCCATGCATTTCATAGTTCCCTGTATATCCAGTAAGGTTGTCTTCTATGGGACCAGACCTGTCTGGTTTTTGGCCCACCCAGGACCTAGGTGTCTGAGGTCTCACATTCTAAGTGGACAATAAAACACAGTATTATAAGGACTGAAGAACTGTACACCATAATATTAACAATGAGAGTTTAATAGTTAGCAAAGTAAATACAATGAATACTTGACAAGAATCATGAGAGCAAGATATAGAGATGTCTTCTTAGGAAGGGGACAGGGAAGCTCTAAATCCAGACTGGCCTCCAAGTTGCCTTCAGACAGTAATTCTACTTCAGAATCCTCAGAACGGTCTCCTTCCTCATGAGAAACAGAATGTCCTTCCTGAGTTAAGAGGGGGATGGATTCTGGTTTGTCGAATGGAGATTGAGTCTCTTTTAGTGAGATGGATGGGTCTGGATATTCTGTGAGGATGGATTCATTTTCCTCCAATGAATCCAGTATTGAGAGTACACTTGCTGCTTCCCATGGGGACATTTTCCATGAGCCCAGCGTGTGCCCCTTCAGCTTGCACAATAAGTGGAGTGTTACTCTGACTCAGATGGACTGACTCTGGGTGGAGTGTGAAAGGAAACGGAAGGAAATCTGGCTGCTCTTTTTCTTCCTCCATAGTATCTGCAGGTTCAACTGTGTCACACATGGGGTTCAGAGCAAAAGGTATATCCACAGGACTCTAAACCTGTTTAGTAATTTCTACAGAAGGCCCATGCTTTCTGGAGTGCAGTGATGATTCTCTGTCTACATCAGTCACCAGCTCCATTGGTGGGTTTTTCATCCGGAGTTCAGGATAAGCTCTTCCACGATGACCCAAACCTAAGAATGGAAATAGGTACACAGTGGACAGAGTGGACTCTGCAAGTTGAAGTGTCACTCAACTTCCATGAGGATCTCATGGAGGAACCTGTAGAACTGGAGTTTGGACTGAACTCTGAGGAGGTGTAGGGTCTTTCTAATGAGTGCTTATTCCCGAGTCCTTTCAGAGGACAGACATTCCCTGGCTGACACCACCCATAAAGGGCATTTTGCCAAGCTCTGTAGAAGTAAGGGCCAACCAATATCTAGACCACATGGGCTTCCTACTCACAGGCTCTGAGGCACCCACACCAGGACTTCTACTTTTTCTTGGTTTTACTGGTCGCACATTCTTCCAGCTGGTCAAAAAGTATGTGTTTAGAAGAGCAGGTCCAAAGCCGGCATGTGGAACCTCATATAGAGCTTGAGTTGTGTCAGGATGTGACAGTTCTTGAACTCGTAGAAATCACTGGGGTAGAAGTCCATTCCCATCGTATAGATGGAACACATGATGCTGTGGGCACATCCTGTACAAGGAAAGTGAAAGCCTTCTCTCTCCATCCTGAGCCTTCTACCAAAGCCCCTTTCTTGCAGGACTCTAATGCTGTGGCTGGCCTGCAGGGATGTGCACTTATGTGCTCGGAGGGGGTAAGAGACACTCGAGAAAAGGATGATTTTACACCCCACTTCCAGAAGCTTCTGAGAGAGGCCTCTATGCATCTGTCCAAAGTAAACGCACCTTAAATTAACTAAGTAAATGCTCTAAATACATCAATAAGGGAATGCTCTAAATAAAGAACTAAATGCTCATTCCTCTAATCTTAGCCACCCAGCAGGCTGAGCTCTGAAGATCACAGTGGAAAGCCAGTCTAGTCAGTAAAAGTCTAAAGGCACTTGTCTTCAATTAGGCAGCAAAAAGCCAGAACTTGACCTATGACTCAAATGGTACAGTGCTAATTTTTGAACACCAAAGGGATGGCATTTAGACCTGGGTTCAGGTTCAAGTGGCAGCACTGGACCACACACCAAAATGTAAATGCTTTCAGGTTCTAACAGGCAAAGCTATCACAATCCCTCCCTGATGGCTCAAAAGTGATTCAGTCCCCAGCTTTTCCTCTGACTCCAGTATTTCACAGGCCTCCGCCATTAGTACTGACACCTCATTTCTTACTGGGAAATGGGATTTCCTAGGATGTCACCTAGGTGAGGGCTGCAGTTGGGAGCCACTTACTCATGCCTGAAATCCAACTTCTCAGTAAGCACACTGTTGAGACTCCAGTAGCTTGTGAGGGAAATGAAATGGCATGGTGTCCCAGTCATAATAAAGTAGTTTGTGCACTTGTATCATACTTAGCTCCCCTGTGAACACCGCAGTGAACCAAACAGGCTCAGAGAGGAGCCAAGTATTCCAAGACTTGGCCAGGAAGGGTGAGCAAACCTGGGTTTGGTGGGGGAACACTCACTTTTTCAAGAGAATTTCCAGCAACTATTACATTGTCCTCCACTATTTGAAATTGTGCAGGAAGTTTCCCACATAAAAGAGATCACCTTTCTGGTAGGCAGGGATCAGCTTTGTCAGCAGCATCTCCAACAGGCCTTCATCCAGGATCCATAGGTTACAAGGCTCATTCAGAATCTGAGCTGACTTACCATCACTCTATGTTGGCAAAACAGTGGATATTTCAAACGTCGGAATGGGACCACACTTCACACTGAGGAATTGGAATAGAGTAGATTGGAAATGACACACTCTAATCTCAGTATAGTCACTTGAAAGCACACAAGAAGGTTGTAGTGTGTGGGCAGGATGATGGGTTCAAATAGGTTTCCTCTCAATATACCTCATCTGAGTTGCCCTGGAGTTTCCTGGCTTTCTTCCTAGAGAAATGCCTGATATACTGGAATTTTGGCTTGGCACTGATCCAGCATCTACTACTTCAAGTGAGACATCCATATCTCTCATGCCTGAGATGCGAGCCTCCTGACCTTTGGCAACAGAACAGCAACATCTTTCTGGTTCCTGAGCCACAGGCCAAGGGAGTTGGCTTGAGCTGGTTGCCACATACAGTGGCTTAGTTACCAGGATTCCATTTTCTGTTCCATTGTGAGGGAGGTAGGGTCACATTTCAAGGCCCAATGACCAAAGCTCCTTACTCACAGAAGACCTCCCCAAAGACATACTGGAGGCTGAATCTCCCTTCCCACCTCACATATGGATGTAGTAAACAGCACACCTTTTTGTTCAAATCCCAAGTCATTAACTAGGCATAAGTGCTAGCCTGGTCTCAGGCTCAAGGAGCCTTTCTTAGGTAAGATCCAAACTTAACTGTCACTATTCCCCTTACCCTTCACAAGACATTTTGCTTCACAGTGCCTTCTCAGCTTGCATTTTGCCTCTTGCACATTTTTTTGCTAGTCCTGGGACTTGACCTCAGAGCCTGACCATTGTTCTTAGGCTTTCTTTAGGCTATAGCTGTCCCACCAAGCCACAGCACCACTTCCAGAGTTTTCTATGTATATGGTACTGCAGAATCAAACCGGAGTCTTTTTGTGTGGTAGCCAAGCACTCTACAAATTCATGAAACACCCAGGCCATCTTGCACATATTTTTCACTTCATTCTACTAGGACGTTGTTAGGTTTCTGTATCCTAATCTATTTTTCTTCCTGATGAATATCTGTGCTGTCATCTGTAAAAATGCAAGTGGGAAAATCACAGAAGCATTGGTGACATAAAAAAAGTCTTACAGACATAGATAAGTGTTCATTTTTTGTAGGAGAAAGGATATTTTCATATGATGATGATGACTATTTATAAATACTTCATCGGGGTTTAGAGTTTGGCCCAGTGGTAGAGTGCTTGCCTAGCATCCATGAAGATCTAGGTTTGAGTCCTTAATATCACACAGATATAAAAATCCATATGGCAATGTGGCTCAAGTGGCAGAGGGCTAGACTTGGGAAAAGCCAATAGTAATGCTCAGGCCCTGAGTTCAAGCCCCAGGAATGGCAGAAAAAAACAAAAGAAAAGAAAAGAAAAGAAATGTGTTTTTACAAGTTATTCACTCACAGCATTTGCCTCTGAATTCTTCGCTTCTGCATCTTGTGACTTATCCCTTTCCCTCAATGTAGACAAGAAAAACAGACTTAATTACTTGCTATCCTGTTGTCCAATCTTTGGATATTAATTCAAAATACAATATTGCCTGAGATATTGTGTGTGTGCATGTGTGTGTGTGTATCTGCCAATGTGTGCATGCACACATGTGTACAGGGTTTAGGGCTTACTCATAGGGCCTGTGTGATAACCCTCAGCATCTTTTCCTCAAAGGTATTGGTCTTTCACTTCTAGCTTATTATAGCTAATTGGAGTTGAGAGATTCACTCAGTTTCTTGCCCTGTGCATTGGAATCCAGTGCTGGGTTCTCATATTGTTAATTGTAGCTATAGAGAAGGCTGAGGTCTGGGGATCCTCGTTAGAATCCAGCCCCTGAAAGAAAGTCACTGATAGAAATCTTTATCTTCAGTTAAGGATGAATAAATAAGGCAAAAGTGGAACTGTGGCTCAGTTCCTCTTGTACTAGCCATGAGAAAATTAGTAATTGGCAGCACCTGGTCCCTGAGAGAAATCCTTAGCACTGGTTCAAAAAAAGAAAGAAAATAATGAAAAAAATTAAAACTTGCTGAGGAATCCATAAGGATAAACGTGCCTGTGAATAATCTTGTCATTTCAGATTCCCTCAAGAGCTTATGTCTCTCTATATTTTATCAAGTTTTTTTAAAGATATTTACATATTTTCTATCTTTCTAAAACAGAGATAGCCATCCACAAAACACAAACACAAACTCTCACACAGTATACCACCCACCCATAAGTGTCTGGCTATGTATATATGTATAGTCATATGTATTGATCTGTCTCTCTACACTAATATATAAATGCATAAACATATGTATTTAGACAAACAGGAAACATACATAGATAGGTCTCAGGCATTTCCAGATTTTGTGCAAGTCTTCTGAGTGCAACTTACCATTGTATTGATTGTCAAGATAGAGTCCCTCTAACTTTTGGCCCGCTTCTTGTCCTTTGATACTTTTTTCTGCCGGTCCTGGGTTTTGAACGCTAGGCCTGGATGCTGTCACTGAGCTTGAGCTTCTTGCATTCAGTAGTTTATTGCAGATCAGAGTCTCATGGAGTTTCTGTCCTGGGCTGGCTTTGAATTGTGATCCTCAGATGTCAAACTCCTGAGTAGCTAGGATGACAGTCTTGAGCTACCAGTACTGGTTCCTTTGCCTCTTTTACCCTTTTTTTGGCCCCACCACAGCCATGGTATCTACCTTCCTATGTTCTCTGCACCTGCCCCCAGACAGGGGTCTGACAGATGCTTTCCACCCACTTATTCATGTCCTCCTCTGTATTGGCTGACAGCTAAGACATGCACTCACTTGTCTGGATGACAAACACAAAGCCATGTGATTGTTTCTCAGTCTGGAACATCCTATCAGATTTATAGCACCACAGAGGGTCAGGTTGATGCTCCTCCAGGGCTTCTTAAATTGTTCTCATATTAATCCACAACACGTTTGTCATCACTTGTCCAACTAATTCATGGACTAAACCAGTATTCCCTACAAACTTAGATCCCAATACCATGAGGACACTCAAGGGTGCATTAGGAGTGTGACCTGCAGGTGGATGTGAGCCTGTCTAACTTGGAGGGGATTTCTCCACCATAGGAAATGGAATACAAATTTAGAGTCTGCTTTCATGAGGTGTCAATCTCTGACAGATGTTCTTATCAAATGTGGCACTGCCTACTTCCAGCTTAAAACATGGGTTGATGACCCAGCATAACAGAGAATGTATTCACCCAGGCCCAACACATGGGCTGGGACCCTGAACTTTCAGGTAGCATTTGGCTTTGAAGGTCATGAGATCTTAGTCTACAAATGATGAGCCCCCTCCCGTGAGGAATAGCAAACGGAGCCAAAGTGCAACCCAGTTAAGCACCAGATCAAGCTTCCATTCTTCAGTAGGGTATGGTTTGAAAACTGTGCATAGCTTCTGTTTGAAGCCAGTCCAGAAAGGAAAGTCCATGAAACTCTCATTTCCAGTTAACTGCCAAGAAAAAGCCAAAGATAGAGATGAAGCTCAAGAGAGGTAGAGAGCCATCTGAAAAGAATGGTTACACCCTGCAACATCCTAATTATCTGATCTTGAAACCATCTCTGCGTGCATCCCAGCATGCAGCCAGCATCTGGGGGCAACAGTGACCCTGCGCCCATTGGCAATCTGCACTGTCTCTGACATCTGTAATGTGAACCTCATTCTGTTGGGTTTGTGCAGCAGTGTCAACCCTGCAGAAGGAACCAACTGTGCCCTAACTCCCTCTGTCCCCTGGGGCCCCTAGCATTCCCCCATCTGCACCCCTCCTGTGGCTTCCGATCCTAGGGAGCCCTCCTGCCCTGTCCAACACTCACATGAAGTGCATATTTCTTCTCCTGGGGCAACTTCTCCACAGAGAGTACATGACATGCCCACTCTCCAGGCACGGAAAGATCCTGCCAAAGTAGCAAATCAGTGATAAGGACATAAAGTGATGAATAGAATTTTAGATCCTGATGGTAGACAGTCTGCAAAATCCAAGGGAGAATGGAATTGGAGGAGACCAGAGATCAGGATGTGGGCATGGAGCTTCCCTGCCAAGGGAGTGGGGGAGGTCACAGGCTGGGGGATGCACAGGATGATCCATGGGCCCTGTGCAGCTACTGGGTCACCCCCTTCTGCATCTCAGCCTTTGGCTTTGAGCTCTGTGATCGTCAAGATGTGCACAGTCTGTACTCTGGCTGGCAGAAGAAAGGACCCTGGGAAGACAATTGTAGACCCTTTGTGAGTGTAGGAAGGGGTAGGCTGGACATCCAGTAAAGAGGAGCTAAAACTGGAGTCGAGGGGTTTGCAAGGAGTGGGTGTGAGGGATGTGGGCAGTCACAGTCACGGCAGAGGTGGCTCTGTCTGTGGGGTGAGTGCCTCCCTGCAGGCACAGCACTGGAGATATCAGAGATCCACATGAAAAGGAAAAGCTGGAAATGGCACTATGGTTCAAATGGTAGAGCATCAACCTTGAGCAAAAGAGCTCAGGGACAGTACCCAGGACCTGAGTTCAAGCCTCATGACTGTAAAAGAAAAAGAACCAGGACTATGAGAGGGAACCTGGTATTCTCTAGGTCTAATCAGACACAAGAAGAGGCCGGGATAGGCTGTGGAAAACACAGAGAACATCTTCCCACAGCTCATCCTGTCCTGCATGCAGGGACAGCAATGTAACTAGGGCTACGTTGAGATCATCTTCACCCCTGTGCTGCCATCTGAATTGTAGGCCTCTGTCCTGGCATGGGGTGTCCTGATGGCTGAGCAGGTGCCCTAAGCCTAGATGGAGAGCAGCCACTGACTGTGGTAGCTAAGGAGAGATCTGTTCCACAGCTATCAGGCCACCCAGCATGGGAGCCATAACCACCCCTCACCCAGGTAGAGGCCAATGGTTCTCAAGGTGCTACTAACAGTGCCCCACCCCTAGCTCTGGGTACACGTGACATTCCCTCCACAAGGAGCAGGACAAAGTGAGGGATCAGGAAGCTGCCTATGGGCTTCAGATGATGGCCAGGCTGGCACTACAGATGGCCTCACTCTGTCACCACCTTCCCCTGCCTCCATCTTTCCTCCATCCTGCCTCTCTACCTCCCACCCATTAACCTTGGAAACCAATGAACTGGGCTCTCATCATTCCTTTCATCTCTTCACCCACCTTGCCATGCGTCCATCCCTCTGTCACTTCCACCCCACACACATCCCACCACCAGCCACCCTGTAGCTTATGAGGATCCCAGAGGAAGCTCTTGGTGAAGGGCTTGTGACCACAAAACAGTTACTATCACCCCCTCCTGCCTGATCCACCACAGAATAAGAACAGCCAAGCAGGCACACACTGCAGCAGAGTTGCTCTGCTGCCACCCTGATTTCTTCATGGCCAGGACTTGGCTCTCCTCAGCCTCTCAGCTCAGTAACCAGAACATTGTGCTTTCACAGAGCCATGGCTTCCAATCTCCATGGACACAATGACATCAAGGTGATGCCAACTTCCCCATCTCTATATACTTCTAACTATGGGATGGGAGCTGAGGTTCTCTTCTGTGACTCCATCTGCTAAGAGGCTCATGCAGATTTCTATCCTTTGCTCATCATGGTGACTCTTTGGTTAACAAGTCACGGCTGGGCTTCCAGTTCACCACATATAGAACCCATACTACAACACTTTTCTTAGAAGGACTGATGACTTTTAAATATTCTCTAGTTTTAAATTTCTAGTTCCTTCTCTCTTTCATTTATATAGTTCCCTTCCTCACATACTTCCCTTTTTTACCTTCCTTCTTTCATTCCTGGCCTTGAACTCAAGACCTGGAGCTTTTTCTTAGCTTTCTTTGCTCAAGGTAGCACTCTAGCTCTTGAGCCACAGCTCTACTTCAATCTTTGTTCTTGCTCTAAACTGGGAGTAAGAGTCTCATGCATTTTTCCCTTTGCTATGTTGGTTTTAAACCACAATACTAAGATCAGGATCCTGAATATGCCTCGGATTACAGGTATTATCTAATCAAAACAAATTCCTGATTTCTTTTTTAGACATAATTAGTTCTTTCAGGTGAGCCACCAGCCACTCATGCAAGAGCATTGCAGGATCCCAGCATTCATCTTGTCTCCAATCTTATTCCATCCATCTCACAATGGCCATCTAAAACACCCTGCTGCATGCCTGAAGTCGCAAGGAACGTTCTCAACACCATGAGAAGCCCCCTTAAGCTCTGCCTCAGATATGCCCAGCCCCCATCCCACGTCCACATGAGCATTTGTTTAGGAGAAATTTCCTGAGTACATCATCATCTTTTCCTCACCATTCAAATTTCATCTTTGGAGTCATTTCTCCCAGACCAAGAGCAACATGATCCATGGTTTGATAGCAGCTCCAGCTTCATAGTCCCAGCCACCAACACCCCCCCATTACCCTGCCAGACACCTGAATTCAAGAACAATGTTTTCACTACTCCTGACTCTTATGAAATGTTTTAACTTATACAGTGCATTAAAATAATTTTACTAAATGGAATAAACACAGGGCATCAAGCTTCAGAATCTTTGCACCTGAACTTTTATTGAATAACAGACACACCAGCATTTCTGTAGCCAACAGATATCTTAGCTTTGAGATTTCAGCATTCCTGGCATCCAAGTTTGGATGTGCTAACACTGCCCTTAATGGGGCACTTCAATCACACAATCCCACAACAATCAATGTCATTTGACATTCACTTGTAGGTGGTGCTAGGAAAAAGACTGATGTGCCAACTCAATGCTGGCTTGACCTATGCCATCTTCAAACCTGGAGCAAGTGGGGCTCCTCTCTCCATGACACCTTTTGTGTACTACCCCAGGAGGACCTTTACATTGAGACAAAATTATGAAGACTATCTCTACCAGCAAAGATTCCAGTGAGATGTGCCTACATGGATAAAGCTAAAATCTCACTAAAGTGAGGTTGTTGGCAGTGCTGGAGCCTGAACTCAGGGCCTGGGCACTAAGCATTTGTACTCAAGACTAGCCCTTTACCACTTGAGCCCAAACTCCATTCGCAGCTGTTTTTATTTTTGGTAGTAAGAATCTATCAGACTTTCCTGTTCTAGGTGACTTGGAACTTCCATACTCAGATCTCAGCCTCCGGACCAGCCTGGATTAAAAGTGTGCATCAGCCATGCCCCACACCTGAGGACTTCTGCCAGCACATTTTTTCCCAAAAATTGGAAGAGGAAGATGAGGGAGGGTTGGGCTCAGACTGCCCTGCATATGAAGGAGAGCATCAGCTCCTGAACTTCATTCCCTGTTGTAGGCTGCTGGAGGAAAAGGAAGCAAATAGGCACAGGCTGGCAGCAGATGCCACAGAACAACTTGTGACCAAGACTCCCAGAGCAGACCTCAGAATCGATGACAGAGTTGGATCTACCCAGTAACAGAGGCAGTGGTGACACCTGAAACTGTGCGTTTGAACCTTTGCTGCTAGTAAACAGGGCCACCTATGTCTCAATGAGAAAGGTGAGATTTTGATGGAGAAGGTGAGATTAAACATTATGTATCACGCAAGAAGACAGACTATAAGGGGTCTTTTATTATTCCAAGTGAAATTTTGGATTTCCTCTTCTGTTTCTTTAAAGAATGACATTGGGATATTGATGAATATTGCACTGAATTTGTGGATAGTCCTTATCAAGATGGCCATTTTTACAATATTTCTTCTTCCAAACCAGGAGCATAGGTTTTTGCATTTCCTCAGTTCTGCGTTAATTTCCTTCTCCAGGGTTTATAATTCCATTAATAATGTGCTTTACATTCTAAGTTAATTCCTAGGTATTTTATTTTCTTTGATAGCAAAATGAGTTGCTATCCTGATTCTTGCCTCTCATTTGTTGGCATATAAGAAGGCAGTTGACATTGAGGGTTAATTTTATACCCTGCTACCTTACCAAAGTTTTATATCAGCTCAAGCAGGTTCGGAGTAGAGTCTATAGGGTTCTTTAAATACAGAATCATGTCATCTGTAAGGAGAGAAAGTTTCAGTTCCTCTTTCCCTTTTCCTCCTCACTCCAGTTAGAATGGCCAAGATCCAGAAATCTAATAACGTATGCTGGAGGGGATGTGGCCAGGAGGGATCACTACTACAGTGCTGGTGGGATTGCAAACTCGTTCAACCACTATGGAAAGCACTATGGCAGTATCCCAAAAATACTAAACATAGAGCTCCCCTGTGATCCAGCAATTTCACTACTTGCCAATCGTCCAGATAGGACATACTAAATTCACTAGAACAATACCATTTATCACAGCACTATTTACTATAGCAAAGGTATGGAAGCAACCCAGATGCCCGTCAGTTGATGAGTAGATCAAAAATGGTATTTTACACAATGGAATTCTGTGCTTCTGTCAGAAAGAATGACATAGACTAATTTGTAAGGAAATAGAAAGACTGTAAAGTTTAGAAATTATTTTCTGTCTCCTTCTCTCTCTCCTTGTCTATCTGAATAATTTAGAAGTTCCTGTTTCGCTCTCTCTCTTTCTCTCTTTCTCTCTTTCTCTCTCTCTCTCTCTCTCTCTCTCTCTCTCTCTCTCTCTCTCTCTCTCTCTCTCTCTCTCTCTCTCTCTCTCTCTCCCTATCCAAACCTTAGGCTTGAACTCAGGGCTGAGCTACTTTTGCTCAAGGTTAGCACTCTACCATTTGAACCACAGTGCTGCTTCTGGCTTGCTCTTTTCACCTAGTATTGAGGAATCTAACCCAGGCCTTCATCCTTGATAGGTTAGCACTCTACCACTAAGCCACACAGTCAGCTTTTAGAGGGTTCTGACAAAGGTTTTCCTACATGTTATTATTTCTTCTGTGAGTGCTCTTAATGCTTGCTGAAGATTTACTTCGTTTAGAAAATTTACCCTAATGCTCCCATATACAGAGATTCTATATATAGCTAAATGTTTTTCTTTACTCAGAATTTCTCTATTTCTCTATTGTGTATTTTCTGAAATGTACTGAAGACTGACTTCTGATTAAAAGTCATTGCACATTTGTTCTATTCATTAGTTTTCTTTTCTTCTATGGGAATCAGGTTTGTGATGAACACAGAAGTATGCCTTCCAGGTCAAACACTTTCCACATTTGTAATATTCATAAGGTTTTTCTCTCCTATGTGCATTTTATACTTAGTCATGCCTTCATGATGGATTTTTTCATATTCTTATATTCGTACGATTTTTATCCTGTGTCTATGTGGTATCATGCAAACTCAACTATGAGTTCTTCAAAAAAATTTCCCTTTCATTTTATTCATCGGATTGTATCCTGTGGGTGTTTAGTGATAAATCTTGACTTGTGCCTTCTGGGGAAAAGACTGAACATTTGCTACATTCATTAAGGGTTTGATCTTGTGTTGGTTCTGTGACACAAGCTGAGTTTTCTTCCACAGACTAAAAAGTCTTTCCTATTTATTACATTGCTAAGGCTTCTCATATGTGTGAACTCTCTTACGCTTCCTGAGGCTGAATACAGCACGAAAGACTTTCAACTTTGGTTATATTCCTAAGGTTTCTAATATGTGTGAATTCTGTTATGCCCCCTGCAATGTGACTTCCATCTGAAGGTCTTACCACATTTGATGCACTCGTACAGTTTCTCTCCTGTGTGTGTTCTCTGATGCAATTTGAGGGAAGACTTCCATTTGAAAGACATTCCACATCGGTTACATTCATAAGGTTTTTCTCCTGTTTGAATTTTCTTATGCATGTTGAGGTTTGGCTTCTGTGTGGAGGACTTTCCACATATGTTACACTCATAAGGTGTTTCTCCTCATTATATTCTCTGATGAACATGGAGTTTTACCTTCCATTTGAAAAACTTTCCGCATTCACTACATGCATAAGTTTTCTCTCTTGTGTGTGTTCTATTATGCCCATCAGGATATGACTTCCACTTGAAGGTCTTTCCATATTTGTTGCACACATAAGGTTTCTCTCCTGTGTGTGTTCTTTGATGCAATTTGAGGGAAGATTTCTGTCTGAAAGACTTTACACATTGGTTACATTCATAAGGTTTCACTCCTGTGTGTATTCTCTGATGAACACGAAGTTTTCCCTTCCCTTGGAAAGACTTTCCACATTCATTACACTTATAAGATTTCTCTCCTGTGTGTGTTATTTGATGAACTCGAAGGTGTATCTTCTGGGTGAAAGACTTTTCACATTTGTTATATTCATAAGGTTTCTCTTCTGTGTGTCTTCTCTGGTGCAAAGTGAGGTATGATTTCAGTCTAAAAGTCTTCCCACATTTATCCCATTCATAAGATTTCTCTTCTGTGTGAGATCTCTGATGTGTGCTGAGAATTGAATTCTTTGCAGAAATTTTATTACGTTCCTCATATTCATAAGGTTTGTCTTCTCTTGGAGATCGAGGTTGTAGTGTCAGGTCTGACTTCTCAGAAATTAATTTTCACACTTGATGTACGCATCACATATCTCAGGATATTTGCTCTGAGGTATTGTAAGGCGTATGTCATTACTGAAAGATTTCTCACATTCACTACATGTATGAGGAGTCTCCCCTGTGTACATTTTCGGATGTGTAGTGATGGTCGGTGTTAAGTACAATATTTTTCATCACACAGTACATTTAGCAGTTTTCCTCCCTCCCTGAAGAATTTCTTGGGGAGGGAGAACAGAATTATGATACTGCAGATCTTTTGGACTGTCACAATCATGAATAAAATGCTCTGAATATCCGATGGATTTTTTAAGAACAGGAGACATACGAGATCTATATGCAGCATGCATCTCATCAGGCTTAGGAGACAGAAGCATGTTCTGACATTAATGAACTCCTCAGTCCTCACCCCTAAGTTGTTACCGTTATTACTAATCAGCTCTGGATTATGTGTCGAGCTCAAATTTAAAGTTGTTGCTAATCTCACGTTTTCCTCCACTTCGATACTACTTGCAACTGCTACTTCACAAAGACATTCATGTGGACTTTCCTGGCATGTCTTGAACACATTTTCCATTACCTGGACATCTAAAATGAGTCATAGAAAAAAAGACACAAACATACATGAGATACAAATATTCCTGACTGTAAAGGTAATGACTTTACTTTCCCATCCTAAGTGTTAGATATTTTAAAATATAAAAGTGGAAATTGATTTGTGAGAAATATATGATTTTCTCCCTAACATATTAAGAAAATTATATTTTACAATGACCAGTAATGTTTTTCTGTGTTTTAGTTCTCTTTTTATATAACAGGAAATATTTATTGAAATTACCCAACTATGTATTGCTACAGTTGTAAGCTGAGTACTACCTATAGTATACCTGCAGCTGTTTTTTTTTCAAATACTGTTCTGTTTATACATTGAGGAATAGCTGCCTTTCTTTTATTTTTGAGAAATAATGTAAATATTGTGCTGCTTTGCATCTTTTTAAAACTTTCTTTTCTTTTCTTTTCTTTTTTTTTTTGTAGTTCATAGACCTCGGCCCTGTCCCTGAACAATTCAGCAGAAGACTATAACCCCTATCCTTGAGCTTCAGCCCCACTTCCTGTTTTCTAGAGTTAAATACAGATAAGAGTCTCAGGTCCTGAGTAGCAGATAGGATTACCTTACCCATTTTCAATGCTGTTTGCTTATTAACCATTAAGTGAGGAACACGAATTTTTCTAGATTCAGCGGCCACAAGTTTGGTTTATATGTCTGTTTGCCTTTGATCCAAGCAAGAACGATTCTTGAGAGTAAGGACTTACACCTAAATCCCTTCAGTTACAATTTCTCACTAAAGTCTCAATTTAGGTATTTGTGGGAATTTTGAAATTTGTTTCTTTCCATTTGAAGTCTTATAAAAATTCCTTTTCTAACACTCCTGTCCCTCAGAACCATGGAAGACCAGAAAATCTTCAGCTCATTGTCTAGTTAATTTTCTTATGTTGATTGAAACTTTGTTGTTTTTTTTCCTTCCATTCCTGGGTTTGAACTTAGGACCTAACCACTGTCCTTGGGTTTTCTCAAGACTAGAACCCTACCAATGAAGTCATTACTTGTGGCTTTTTCTATGTATGTGGTAATAAGGAATCAAACCTGTGTCTTTGTGCATGCTAGGCAAGCACTCTACCACTAGGCTCAATTTCTGGTGGAAAGGTCTGGTTCTGAATACCAGTCTCTTCCTACCAGAAAAAGATATTATCCTTATCAGAGAATAAAGCCCTGACTTATTCCTTGTTTGCTCAATCATTTATAGTCTTAGTTTTAAAGAAATTAAATATCTTTCTTTCTTTCTGTCTTTCATTCTTTCATTCTTTCTTTCTTTCTTTCTTTCTTTCTTTCTTTCTTTCTTCCTTTCCTTCCTTCCCTCTTTCTTCCCTCTTTCTTCTTTCTTTCTTTCTTTCTTTCTTTCTTTCTTTCTTTCTTTCTTTCTTTCTTGTTTTGCAGTCATGGGACTTGAATTCTAGACCTGGCTGTTCTTCCTGAGCTCTTCAGCTCAAAGCTACTGCCCTATATCTTTAGCCTCAACCCCACTTCTCATTTTCTATTGGTTCATTGGAGACAAGAGTCTAAGCTGTTTTTGTGATAGGTCAGTCTTTGAACCTTGATCCTCAGATCTCAGCCTCCTAAGTAGCTAGGATTACAGGCATGAGCCACGGGCTCATGGCTTTCTCATTTTATTTTGTTTCACAGTGATTTCTACAGAGAAATCTAACTTTAACTCTATTGCCACATAGAATTCATTATATCACCCTATGATTCTTGGTGCCAGGGGTTTGGGCTAGCATGCACAAAGACCTGGTTCAGTTCCTTGGTACTACATACAAAGAAAAAGCCAGAAGTGGTGCTATGACTCAAGAAGTAGAGAGCTAGCCTTGAGAAAACCCAAGGACCATGCTCAGGCCCTGAGACCAAGCATAGGATTGGGAAAAGAAAATGATTCTTGATTCATTCACAAAGAATTCCATAGGTTCCACGCAGGATTTAGGGTAACTAAGAATATTATTGCTCAGTACATCACAACATGTACTTACCAACGGGGCTCAGGCTCCAACATCAATATGAAGATGCATTCACTCACCTGTGATATTCTTGTCAGAGGAATTTCCTATCCAGAGTTCTGCACAGTGCTCTAGCTTGTCAATTAATACAGGTTTGGGAACACAGGGCCCTGTAAATTAGAAACAGTAGAGAATTATTGCTTATGCTGTGTCATCATTGCTTTAAGTTCGCAGACATCCTACTCACAAGTTATCTATTAAATCTTTTTTCTCATTTCTCACTGGCTCCATGGTTGACTTTTCCCCAGCTCTGGATTCATTTTGTATGGCATAAACTTAGCTGTCTTGCTCAAGGCTAGAAAAATACCAGTTTGAGTCCCAGCTCCACTTACATGCATAGGTCTTCATGCATGCTAGGCAAGCACTCAACCACAAAGTCAAACTCTTGACACTCCACTAACATTTTTGAGGGGTTACTTGGAGTTATAGAGTTTCATGGCAATTTTTATGCCATTGCTGGCTTCAAATTAGAATTCTTAGATTCATTCCTCCTGAATATTTTAAGATTACAGGCATGAAACATTGCACCTAGTGCCAGGTTTAAATTATAAACTCACTGTTTAGTGATTTGTAGTTCCTATTTCCAATAATGATATATATTCTATTCTGGATTGTTTATCCACTTACAATTACTGTGTAAGTTTGGAATGTCATCTCCATTAGAGGAAACATAATTTAGAACTGTTGTCACAGTATCCTGAAAGTATCCTGAAGATTGAGTACAAAATTACCTTAGGTTTTCTTTAGAAAGTAATGATACTTCTCAGGGCATGGAATCTTTCATTTAAATAGTATTGAAAGTTTGATAAACATTCACGTATCTGCAAAATAACAAGGCACTAGGCCTTGCAAGTGAATTTGAATTTTGCTCACCTAAGGACACCAGGTTGCTGTAGGTCTCCAGCATTACATCTCTGTACAGGGTCCTCTGAGTATTGTCCAGATGCTGCCACTCCTCCCAGCTGAAATCCACAGCTACATCATCAAATGACACCAGCTTCTGGAATGGCACATTTTCATCAAGTAATTAGCACTGAGTTATAAACACACCATGTCTGGAATTTTATTCTTTTTTGTAGGAATTTTATTCCTTTACTTAAATGTTTAGACTTACATGAAATATTGACCTGAAAAGCTTAGGGATGGTGCCTAGGCCCAGAATTCAAGTCCCAAGACCCACAAAAAAATAAAAAGGCAAGCCAGGTATTGGTGGCTCACGCCTCTCATCCTAGCTACTCAGGAGACTGAGATCTGACGACCATGGTTCAAAGCCAGCCTGGCACAAAATTCCATCAGACTCCTTTCCAATTACCCACCATAAAATGTTTAATGGCTTGTGGCATATCATGGTAGAGCAATTGTGGTATCGACAAAAATAAGTCTGGGGAGTAGATTTAGGTTATAAATGGAATTATTCCATTGAAAAGGAACTACATTATATGATGACATATGCTGGTACTGTGAGAATATTGCAAAATCTTAGGGTATCAAGTAATAGTACTGTGAAGTACACCCAGAATGTTAATGTTCTATGTCTGGCATAATAATAACTTGGGGAAGAAACTTTTTTTTCTTTTTTTTTGGCTGGGGGATTTGTAAGGCTTCAACTCTGGGCCTGGGTACTGTTCCTGAGCTCTTCAACTCAAGGCTATCACCCTACCTATGAAGCCACAGTGCCATTTCCCATATTCTAGTGGTTAACTGTAGATGAGATTCTCATAGACTTTCTAATGCCCAGGCTGGCTTTGAACCAAATCTTTAGATATCAGCCTGATATCTGAGTAGCTAGGATTACAGGTAGAAATCACTGCACCTGGAAAGTAATTTATTTCTTGCTGTTTTATACTACAAATTTTCTGTATGTTTTACTTTTTCAAAAAGACTGAGGATGACCTTTGTTCTGTATATAATGGGAAGAGGGGTAGGGAGCTGTGAGCAGAAGAACTGAGGGGCAATACTCAGGGTAGGACAATAGCCTTAAACTAAAGAGCTCACGGCCCAAGGTCCAAGCCACATGACTTTCCCAACTACCCCACAAAAAAAGGGAAAAAATTGGAGATTGGAGAGAATTTTCTAAAAAGAATATATAGAAATAGTAGTTCAAAATGTAGAAAGAAGTTCAATATTAACAGTCATGAGAAAAATTAAAATTACAATGAAATCATTACTTTAAATATCTTAATATAAATATAGTTTTAAACAAAACGATGCACATACACACACACAAACACACACACACAAACACAGGCATACAAAAGACAACTTTCAAAGTCTAACTATTACTGGGAAGGTAGTGAGAAGAAGTAGAACTTTGGAATAGTTCTGCAAGGAATATAAAACAATCAAAAATTGAGTGGAGAGTGCTAAAAAAGTACTAAATATAGAATTACATAGAAATATGGTCCAACACTTCTATTTCTAGATTTGTACCTAACGGAAGAGAAAGCAGAGACTAGAACAAATATGTGGAGAATCCATTCACAACTATTAATAATAATCAAAAGATAGAAATATGCAAAACAATGCATTGAAAAGGAAGAACATTTTACTATATTTTACAGATGAATCTTGATTACAGTAAACTAAAAATACAGCAGTCATAAAGGAAGAGCTAGGGTATTTTTTCCCTTCCAGAGCTTCCAAGGATCAACAAACCCTTAGAGCCAAAAAGCACGATGGTTCCAGAGAATGGAGAAGAGAGGAACAGGAGCTGAATGTTTAATGATTATACATGGAAGATGAAAATTGCTCTAGATGGGTAGAATGAAGAGAGAACTGTACCCGAAACAATGGTTATGTAGCCACACAGGATGGGACACACCTATACTCCCTGATCTTGGGAAACTCAAGAAGGATTTCTAGCCATCCTAGATGCATGGAAAGATCTATCATAAAAACTAATGTGGAGGGGCTGGGAGTTTGGCATAGTTGTAGAGTGCTTGTATGAAGACGAAGGTTCAATTCCGCAATACCACATACACAGAAAAAACCAGAAGTAGTGCTGTGGCTCAAGTAGAAGATCACTAGGCTTGAGGAAAGCTGAAGGACAGTGCTCAGACCGAGTTCCCGCCAAAGGGCTTGTTTAAAAAAAACAGAAAGCTGAGCATGATGGGGTGGTGGCTCACTTTTATAATCCTAGCTACTCAGGAGGCTGAGATCTGAGGATCAAGGTTTAAAGCCATGCTGGCACAAAAAGACCTGAGACTCTTATCTCCAATTTACCTTTAGAAAATGGTAAGTGGGGCTTGGCTCCAGGGTAAGGTGGTAGCCTGGAGCTGAAGAGCTCAGGGATAGTGCCCAGGCTGAGTTCAAGATCTATGACCCACCAAAAAAAAAACAAAAAACAAAAAATAATGTGGAAAAATTTGGATTCTGTGAATTTTATCAGGCATATAAATGTCTTTTATGGCTGTTGAAATAACAAATTGTTTGGAAACATTTTAAAAGTTTTTACCTAGAAATGTACACTACAAATGGAATTAATAACAAACACAAAATATGCAAAAGATACAAATTATCACAATATGGGTATCCTGCTTCTGTATCTTTTCACTGACTCCTGTTCAAATGAGTCACATATTCTGAATCATTTCTCCCAGTCGATATATGCCACACATGTTAGCTTGTACTGAACTTCTTTGGAAATCAAAAGCAAATACTAAGCAAATGTGTGTTAGATTTTGTCAACAATGACATTTCAAATATAAATCCCTAATCACTGCATTATTTAATATCAATGCTGGAATCTATCTTACACTGGCAGAATCTTCAATCTTTTGAGAATCTTCAAAAGGGTGTGTAAATATTTAGGATCGTTATGTCTTCCTAGGGGAAAGATCCCTTTAGTAGTATGTAGTCACCTTCTTTGTCTTTTCTTACTAATTTTAGTTTGAAGTCTATTGTGTCTGATATGAGGATGGCAACACCAGCCTGTTTATGGGGGCAGTTAGCTTGAAAGAGTTTATTCCAACCTCTCACTTTCAAAAGATGATTGTTTTTGGGCAAGATGTGTCTCTTGAAGACAGCAGAACGATGGCTCTTGCTTTTTGATCCAACTAGACAGCCTATGCCATTTAATTGGGGAGTTAAGTCCATTGATATTGAGAATTAGGATTGAGAGATATTTATTAGTTCCTACCATTTTTAAAAGCTTTTAGTAGGGCCTGTGTCTTGACAGTTCTTGTGGTCCTTAGATGGTATGCTGTTTAGGTGCCATTTCTTTCCCTATGTTGCCTTTATTTTGGTTTTCTATGTATGGAGCATCTTTGAGAATTCTCTGTAGTGTTGGCTTTTTTTCGACATATTGTTGCAGCTTTTCCCTGGAATGGAGCTTAGCTGTCTACAGTATTCTTGGTTGGTAGTTATTTGATTTAAGGGCATGGCATATATGCTTCCAGTCACTTCGTGCTTGCATAGTCCCTGCTGAGAAATCTGGGGTTATTCTGATTGGTTTGCCTTTATAGGTTACTGATCCCTTTTCCCTGGCTGCCTTTAGGATCTTTTCTTTCGTTTCTATTGATCCAGTTCGGATCACAATGTGGCGGTGGGATGTTCTTTTCTGGTCAGGTCTGTTTGGGGTTCTAAAAGCTTCTCGTGTCTGGATGGGCCTGCCCTTCTGGATATTTGGGAAATTCTCTGAGATGATTCCGTGAAGTATATTTCCAATACCATTGACCTCTTTCTCCACGCCCTCCTCAATACCAACTAACCTTAAATTAGGCTTCCTAATTGCATTTTTGACCTCTTGAAGCTCTCTCTCATATTTCCTAGATTTGGATTGACTCATTTTCTGTTCTTTCTCTATAATAACTAAATCATCTTCAGCCCCAGAAATTCTCTCCTCTGGGCCCTGAAAGGTGACCCTGCCTCCCTCACAATGGAACAGAATATGGAACCCTGGTAACCAAGCCACTGTAACTAACAACCAACTCAAGCCAGCTCACTTGGCCTGTGGCTCAGGAGGAGGAAAGATGTTGCTGTGCTGTTGCCAATGGTCAGGAAACTCGAGTCTCTGGCATGGAAGTTGTGGATGTCTTACTCGAAGATGTACATGTTGATCATTGCCAAGCCACAAATCCAGTATAACAGGCCTTTCTCTAAGAAGAAGGCCAGGAAAATCCAGGGCAACCAGATGAGGTATATTTCTAAGAAGAAATGTATTTGACCCCATCCTCCTCCCCACACCCTACAACTTTCTTTTTTTAATTTTTTTATTGTAATTAGCAAAAGGGTTACATGATATTTGCCAGATAGAAGGTGTATTAATTCACGTACATTGATACCCTTTCACATGTCTTGGTACCCATTTCCCTCCAACCCCACACCCCCCACCCATCTTGGTTTTCCCCCCTTCCCTATCAAATTTCAAATATCCAAATACAAATAAATTCAATATATCATCCAACAAATTGAGATACTATACCAATATGGGATAACCAAGGGAAAGCAAAGGAGATGAGAGACAACATAGTACATTAAGGACAACAATCATTCATTATGTGGCTTTTGTTTCAATATCCTGGAGGTCCTTTCAATTAGCTTCATATTATAAGGGCTTATATATGGCCTTTTGCTCTATTGCAAATCTCTGCTAGTAGAGACCAAGGTTTCTACTGATTATGACGAATGAGGGAAACCACTGAGCCTAAGTTCCTTTGAGTCTGGCTTACTTCACTTAATATGATTTGTTCTAAGTCTTTCCATTTCCTAACAAATGGGGCGATGTCATTCTTTCTGACAGCAGCATAGAATTCCATTGTGTACAAATACCACAACTTGTTGATCCACTCATCAACTGAGGGACATGTGGGTGGGTTCCATATCTTTGCTATGATGAATAGTGCTGCAATGAACATTGTTGTGCTAGTGGGTTTAGTATGCCCTTGTTTCTGGATTGTTGGGATGAAAATGTACCTTGCCTAGCATGTATGAAACCATGGATTCCATTCCTCAGCACCACATAAACAAAAACTGGAAGTGCCACTGTGACCCAGCTGGTAGATTTCTAACGTTCAGCACAGAGTGTCTCCAAGTGACAAAAATCTGTCACATTTAAC
The DNA here is from genome assembly GCF_031878675.1 of Megascapheus bottae. Lineage (NCBI taxonomy): Eukaryota > Metazoa > Chordata > Mammalia > Rodentia > Geomyidae > Megascapheus > Megascapheus bottae. Next base: position 992,247 of record NW_028327477.1, read on the forward strand.
TCAGGCTTCAAAACTTTGCTAGGAACCAGTTACGTGATTTGGAAGAAAGTCCAATTTTCAAAAAATCACTAGCCAAGTTCTGGAGTGTTATAATTGTCATTCTACTAGCCAGGGAGAAGGTGATTCAAAGCCTTTGCAAGCCAAAAAACGAAAACAAAAAAAACCTGTAAGATTCTTCTCTCCACTTATCCACCCAAAAACTAAGTGGAGTTGTGGCTAAAACTGGTACAGCATTAGCCTTGAGGAAAAAGAACTAAGAGACCTTCCCAGGTCCAAAGTTCAAGCTCCCCGCCAAGAAAGAAAAAAAAAAGGAGTCCAGATACCTTAGTTTCAAAAGTATATCTGGATATCTTAGTAGATTTTTCTTATCTTTCCTCATTCATCTCATGGAACCACATAATCTTGACCCTGATCTGACTAAGAGCCTGCATTGTTCTTAATAAATTCATTCCACGGAGGAAGGAAGATGGCGCCGAGACAATAGGGATGCTGCTTATCATTCTCTGACAAAAAGAGAGAACCAGGGAGTCCCACGAGCCAACTTTCTAAAGAAATCCACGACAACAAACTCAAAAAGCAACGGAGAAGGACTCAAACTGGAAAAGAAATCCAGATAAAGCTCACATCCAACTTTCTCAAAGAATTCGGAACGCGAGGACCCCTCCCCCACCTCTCGCCCAAAGCCGCGGAAAGCCGCGATAAACGGCTGCTGGCACCAGACCAAGCAGCGAAAAGCGGCTTGAGCTGGCACCGGCTCCACGCGGGGAAAGCGGGGGCAGGCATGGGCTCTAATCCCCGAAAAGCGGCAGCACTGGAGGGCGCCAGGCTGGGAGCCCAACGGCTGCAGAAAGCAGCACAGAACCGGGCCAGCGAATGGTGGAAGCAGCGGAACCCAGACGCGGAACCAGACAGCAAGCAGCGGGACCCAGACTCAGAACACAGGCAGCGGCGGAGACCCTAGGGGAGTGAAAGACTCCCCACCACCTTAGAACACCCGCAGAGGCATGAGTAATACAGCGCGTCCCCAAACACTTCGGGAAAGCAGAGCGGGTGCCAAGCAATAGAACTTAACTCAGACCCCAACACCCCGCCCGAGAAAGACTGGCGGGAGCAGGGGGGCAAGGAATTTAGAATCCTGTCCCTCCCCTCAACAGCCCCCTCCCTCAGGCCATTGACTGGAGATTGACAGGCGGACTACCCATAAGCCCCAGCACCCCACCATGGGAGGCGGAGCTGTCCCAGCTCCCACCCGCCCACCAGGCTCCTCACCCAGGCCACTGGATCTGGAGAGTGGAGGGCTTTGAGTCCCTGCCTTACAAAAGTGGGTAGGGGTTGCGGGTAAAGGAGCCAGCATCTGCCCCCCCTCAATTCTCGAGCGGGGCATCCTCCAGCTGGAAACCCTGAGCAAGACACCACCAAGGAAGCCCCCATAGTCACAGACTCTGACAAAGCAGTGGAAACATAGCAGGGATCTGAAGGCCAACCAGCAGCCAAGCTCCCCTTCTGAGAACCAAAAAGGCACAGCTCAGCCCTTGGAGCCCACGCCCCCAGCTGGGCCCCGCCCCTGGGAACAGAGGGGGCTCCTGCTGGTCCTGCTGAGAGGGCCTGAAACTCTCAATCCCCAGACCCTTGGCTTGGGGCCGCCCCTGGAAGCAGCACAGGAAAACGTCCAGACAGAAGCTCGCAGATCCATCCCATGGTCCAGAGTGAGGCCACTGGTTGGGCTAAGAGCTAGTCGCGCAGCAACACATAAGTTTTATTCTAATACTTTCCAAATACTCCACCTACTTACCCCTGACCTCTCTCATTCTATTTTTCTATCTCTGGACCTCTGCTCCTCTTTCAACCCTTATACTGCATGGATCTACACTTGATGGCTGTTGAGCAACATTGTATATGTAGGTGTTTAATTATCCTCTAGGCTCAGAGGGACTTAAAGACAATAGAGATTGGATTGAGAGGCTTATTGTTTTGAATATAAATTGCATATCAGTGAAAAATTAGACTAGTCGATAACTGCACAAAAAGAAAGAGTGATAACACCAATCAAAACTCGTGAACATCTAGATTCTGCAAGCTACATAGGTCTAGCTTGGTTATATCTGAAAAACTATAATCGTGTTTAGTATTAATCTTGCTCCCATTTTCAAATGGGCAAAACAAGAAACTCAAAAAAATGTCAAATCAAGAAACAACACATCCCACCTCCCCCACCCAATGTAAACAGCCAATGGAACAGTCACTGGCAAGCCTGGAGGAGAGTCTTCCAAGTGCTGCACAAATGCAATTGATAAACATCATTAATGAAAAATGTGAAAATATAAAGAAAGAGATAAGGGAGGAGACATAGCTGAACAAGAGGAAACCATAAACAAGGTGATAAGTGAAAAAGAAGGAGCCATAAAGGAAGCCATAATAAAGGCTCTTCAAAGAAAGATGGATGAATTCATAGAATCCACAAATAAAAAGGTGACCGAACTCCAGTAAATGTTCAAAGAAAATAAAGCTACTGAGCTAACCACTCAAATGGAAATCAAGGAGCTAAAGAAATCCATACATGATCTAAAAGAAGAGATGCAAGGCATCAAAAATGAGCAATTAGAAGCAAGGGCGATGAAAAATAAAGTAGATAGCTTTGATAGCAGGTTAGACAATGCAGAGGAGAGAATTTCCGGGGCTGAAGATAATTTAGTAATTATAGAGAAAGAACAGAAAATGAGTCAATCCAAATCTAGGAAAAATGAGAGAGCGCTTCAGGAGGTCCAAGATACAATTAGGAAGCCTAATTTAAGGTTAATTGGTATTGAGGAGGGTCTGGAGAAAGAGGTCAATGGTATTGGAAATATACTTCAGGGAATCATCTCAGAGAATTTCCCAAATATCCAGAAGGGCAGACCCATCCAGATACGAGAAGCTTTTAGAACCCCAAACAGACCTGTCCAGAAAAGAACATCTCACCGCCACATCGTAATTCGAACTGGATCAGTAGAAACCAAAAAAAGGATCCTGAAGGCAGCCAGGGAAAAGGGTTCAGTAACCTATAAAGGAAAATAAATCAGAATCACCCCAGATTACTCAGCAGAGACCATGCAAGCAAGAAGTGACTGGAAGCATATATGCCATGCCCTTAAGTCAAACAACTACCAACCAAGAATACTGTACCCAGCTAAGCTCTCATTCATAACTGAGGGAACAATAAAAACATTCCATTCCAGGGAAAAGCTGCAACAATATGTCGAAACAAAACCAATACTACAGAGAATTCTCAAAGATGCTCCATACATAGAAAACCAAAATAAAGGCAACATAGGGAAAGAAATGGCACCTAAACAGCATACCACCTAAGGACCACAAGAACTGTCAAGACACAGGCCCTACTAAAAGCTTTTAAAAATGGTAGGACCTAATAAATATCTCTCAATCCTAACTGTCAATATCAATGGACTTAACTCTCCAATTAAACGGCATAGGCTGTCTAATTGGATCAAAAAGCAAGAGCCATCGTTCTGCTGTCTTCAAGAGACACATCTTACCCAAAAAAACAAGCATCTTTTGAAAGTGAGAGGTTGGAATAAACTCTATCAAGCTAACGGCCCCCATAAACAGGCTGGAGTTGCCATCCTCATATCAGATAAAATAGACTTCAAACCAAAATTAGTAAGAAAAGACAAAGAAGGTTACTACATACTACTAAAGGGATCTTTCCTCCAGGAAGACATAACGATCCTAAATATTTACACACCAAATCCCGGAGCTCCAAACTTCATCAAGCAAACTTTACTTACACTGAAACCATACATAGATCGAAATACAGTGATTGTCGGTGACTTTAACACACCACACTCACCTATGGACAGATCAACCAGGCAAAAACTCAACAGAGAAACCTTAGAACTGACCAAATATATAGACCAACTAGATCTAATAGACATCTGCAGAATATTCCAACCAGCAACAACACAATATACGTTTTTCTCAGCAGCACATGGAACATTTTCCAAAATAGATCACATCTTAGGCCTTAAAACAAACCTGGACAGATTCAGAAACACAGAAACTATTCCACGCACCCTCTCATACCACAAAGGCATCAAACTTGAACTGAACACACACCTCCACCAATGAAAACCCTGTAACTCATGGAGACTGAACAACACATTGTTGAACCACCAATGGGTCATTGAAGAGATCAGAACAGAAATCCAACAGTTTATGAAATTTAACAGTAAAGAGCACACAAAATACCAATTCCTTTGGGACACAGCAAAGGCAGTACTCTGAGGAAAATTTATAGCGCTGAGTGCCTACAACAACAAGTTGGAAAAATTGCAAACCAACAAGTTAATATCCCACCTTAAGCTCCTGGAAAAAGAGCAATAAACCAACCCTAATCCCAGTAGAAGAAAGGAAATAATTAAAATCAAAGCAGAATTAAATGATTTGGAATCCAAAAAACTATAGAAAGAATCAACAAAACAAGGAGTTGGTTCTTTGAAAGAATTAACAAAATTGACAAGCCCTTAGCAAATCTTACCAAAAAAACAAGAGAGCATATCGAAATAAACAAAATCGCAGATGAAAATGGTAATATCACGACAGAAATTACCAAGATCCAGAATATCATGAGGGAATACTTCTCAAACCTTTATGCCAACAAATTTGAGAACCTAGATGAAAAGGATGAATTCCTAGCCAATATTAACATACCCACACTGAACCAAGAAGAACTAAGCCAACTCAACAGGCCTATTTCAAGCTCTGAAATAGAAATGGCAATTAGAGTACTTCCACCTAAGAAAAGCCCAGGGCCAGATGGATTCACAGCTGAATTCTATAAGGTCTTCAAAGCAGAGCTCACACCAATACTCCTCAAGCTCTTCAACGAAATTGAAAATGAAGGTTCCTTACCAAACTCATTCTATGAAGCCAGTATAACCCTCATCCCCAAACCAGACAGAGATTCATCAAAGAAAGAGAACTATAGACCCATTTCTTTGATGAACATCGATGCAAAACTTCTCAACAAAATACTGGCCAACCGTCTACAACAACTTATCAAAAAATTATACACTATGATCAAACTGGATTCATCACAGGGAGGCAAAGCTGGTTCAACATACGCAAATCAATTAATATAATTCAACACATCAACAGGAGCTAAGACAAAAATCACATGATTGTCTCTAGGACGCGGAAAAGGCATTTGACAAGATCCAACACCCCTTCATGTTAAAAGCTCTGGAGAAACTAGGAATCCATGGAACATTCCGTAATGTAATAAAGGCTGTGTATGAGAAACCTACTGCTAGTATAACACTTAATGGTGAAAATCTAAAGCCAATCCCTCTAAAATCAGGAACGAGACAAGGATGCCCACTTTCTCCACTACTGTTTAACATAGTACTAGAATTCCTAGCCAGTGCAATAAGGCAAGAAGCAAGCATAAAGGGGATCCAAGTAGGGAAAGAGGAAATAAAACTATCCCACTTTGCAGATGACATGATTCTGTATTTAAAGAATCCTATAGACTCTACTCCCAAGCTCCTTGAGCTGATCCAAAGCTTTGGAAGAGTAGGAGGTTATAAAATCAACCCTCAAAAATCAACTGCCTTCCTTTATGCCAACAGTGAGAGGAACAAGGCAATAATCAGGAAAGAAACTCCTTTCACAATAGCCTCAAAGAAAATAAAGTACCTAGGAATTAGCTTAACTAAGAATGTAAAGGACCTTTTTGACGAAAACTTCAAAACCCTAAAAAAGGAAATTAAAGCAGAACTAAGGAAATGGAAAAACCTCCCATGTTCCTGGATTGGAAGAATCAACATTGTGAAAATGACAATCTTGCCAAGAGCTATCTACAAATTCAATGCAATACCCATCAACATACCAATGTCATTCTTTAAAGAAATAGAAGAGGCCAGCCAAAATTTCATTTGGAATAATAAAAGACCCCGTATAGCAAAAACACTTTAGCAGAAAGAACAGCGCTGGAGGAATTTCAATTCCAAACTTTAGACTCTATTACAGAGCTATAAGCCTCAAAACAGCTTGTTACTGGCACAGGAACAGGCCTGAAGACCAATGGAATAGAACTGCGGACCCAGATATTAAACCACAGACCTATGGCCACCTAATCTTTGACAAGGGAGCCAAAAAAATAGAATGGAAGAAAGACAGCCTCTTCAATAAGTTGTGCTGGCAGAACTGGTTAAGCACCTGCAGAAAACTAAAGCTGGATCCTTCTTTGTCACCTTGCACTAGATTTAACTCCAAATGAATCAAAGACCTGGAGGTAAAAGCTGACACACTGAAAACTCTACAGGAAGGAATAGGAGATACACTAGGCCTCCTTGCCACAGGTCGAAACTTTCTTAATAAGGACCAAGAATCACAACAAATCAGAGAAGGGCTGGATAAGTGGGACTGCATTAAACTGCAGAGCTTTTGTATGGCAAAGGACATAGCTTGTAAACTAAGGAGGAAGCCTACAGAGTGGGAGAAGATCTTCACCAACCAAACAACGGACAAAGGCCTCATATCTAAAATATATCAACAACTCAAAAAATTGAATCACTCCAAAACTAACCTCCAAAGTAACACCCATCCCATTAAAAATGGGCCAAAGACTGAAAGAGCGTCTTCTCTGAAGAAGAAACATAAATGGCCTATAGACACATGAGGAAATGCTCAACATAACTTTTCATAAAAGATATCCAAATCAAAACAACTCTAAGATTCCACCTCACTCCAGCTAGAAAGCCAGGATCAGGAAAACGAATGACAACAGATGCTGGAGGGGATGTGGCCAGGAGGGATCACTACTACACTGTTGGTGGGAGTGCAAACTCGTCCAACCGCTATGGAAACAGTGTGGCAGTGCCTCAAAAGGCTAAACATAGAACTCCCCTATGACCCAGCAATTCCAGTACTTGGCATTTACCCAACCATCCAGAAACAAGGACATACTAAACCCACTAGCACATCAATGTTCATTGCAGCACTATTCACCATAGCAAAGATATGGAACCAACCTAGATGTCCCTCAGTTGATGAGTGGATCAACAAGTTGTGGTATTTGTACACAGTGGAATTCTATGCTGCTGTCAGAAAGAATGACATCGCCCCATTTGTTAGGAAATGGAAAGACTTAGAACAAATCATATTAAGTGAAGTAAGCCAGACTCAAAGGAACTTAGGCTCAGTGGTTTCCCTCATTCGTCATAATCAGTAGAAACCTTGGGCTCTACTAGCAGAGATTTGCAATAGAGCAAAATCTTGATACATAAGGACATATAATGTGAAGCTAATTAAAAGGAAGTCCAGGATAGTGAAACAAAAGCTATATAATGAATGATTGTTGTCCTTAATGTACTATGTTGTCTCTCATCTCCTTTGCTGTCCCTTGTTATCTCATATTGGTATAGTATCTCACATTGTTATCTAATATATTGAATATATTTGTATTTGGATATTTGAAATTTGATAGGGAAGGAGGAAAAACCAAGACGGGTGGGGGGTATGGGGGGGGAGGGAAATGGTACCAAGACATGTGAAAGGGTATCTATATATGTGAATTAAAGCACCTTCTATCTGGCAAATATCATGTAACCCTTTTACTAATTTCAATAAAAAATAAATAAATAAATAAATAAAAATAAATTCATTCCACATATTCCAGTAGAATCTGGACAGCTAACAGCCACTTACCAATGCTTTATTCTACGTTTAGGCCAGTATGTCTTCATACCATCTACACAGTCAGCTATATCATCTTTCCAGAAGTATCATTGAGTGTAGAACACTCAGTACTAAAATAATTGCATAAAGATGTAATAAAACCCCTTGATTCATTAAGAAAATTTCTGTACCACTTAGAGCAAGTACATTAGTGGTATTTACCTCTAGCCTCTTTTTTAAAAAAAATTTATTAACATTGAATTTTACATCATATTTCAAATGTCATGTTTAACCAACAAGTATTCAAGAAGGGAATCGCTATACAATCACTGGCACATAAATTTTAGAATATAGTAAAAATTAAGCTGAGTCTTTGTATGTCATAGATACAGATTAATCTATAATAAAACACATGTCTATAGAGTGTATAGTCCATCCTAGATTTTTATGTCTATGTAGTTATGTTTATATCTCCAAAATTATGTCCAGAACTTTGGGTATCAACTATTCAATCATTGCTCTACTACTGTTTGAAACTAATATCCATATATTAAGGATACCATGTACCTTTTGTTCCTTGGTCTTGACTTATCTCACTCAACAGGATTCACTCTAATTTCATCCACTACCCCAAAAATGCCATTATTATTTTTTTCTGTGCAGATCTTCTTTTTATGTATTTATTTTTATTGTAATTTATAGGAGGGTTACATTATATTCACCAGATAGAAGGTGCATTGCTTCTCAAACTTTGATACCCCATGTAATGATATGGTCCCCATTTCCCTTCCCCTACTCCCTCTCATTTTCATTTCCCCCCTTCCCTATCCAATTTCAAATAACCAATTGGGCACATATGAAATATATCAGAAAACAATGTGAAATATTGTAACAATATGATATAACCAAGGGATAGCAAAAGAGATAAGAGATCACATAGTTCATTAAGGACAACAATCACTCATTATATGAATTTTGTTTCTTCATCTTGGAGGTCCTTACATTTAGTGTCATACTATTTGTCACGATGTCTCTAGATTTTGTTCTATTGTAAATCTTTGGTAGCAGAGCCCAAAGTTTCTACTGAATTTGACAAATGAGGGAGACTCTTGGGCCTATGTTCCTTTGAGTTTGGCTTACTTCACTTAATATGATTTTTTTCCTTTTCATCCACTTCCCCGAGAATGCCATTATTTTATCTTGTCGGTTGGCTATGTATCATTCCATTGTGTGTGTGTGTGTGTGTGTGTGTGTGTGTGTGTGTGTGTGTGTGTGTAGTAGGGCATCTGGTTGTTTCCATCATCCAGCCTCATTTTCTACAGATATTTTTATAGTCTCTATTTTATTTTCAGGATAATGTATAGAGGGGTTATGATTACATTTACAGGTAGTGGACTGCATTACTTCTCACACATTTATTCCACTCCACATGTTTTTGTCCCCAGTTCCCTCTCCCCTCCACTTCCCAATCATCTTGTTTCCCCCCTTCCCTTTCCTATTTGACATAAACAAATAAACATATATACAATATGCCAGGGAAAAAATCAGATACAGTAACAATCTGACATTAACCAAAGGGCAAAATAAGAGATGAGAAATAACATAGTAGATTAAGGACAAAAATCACACAAGATTAAGAGCAACGATGACACAAGATATAGCTCTTGTTCCCATATCCTAGAGATCCTTACATTTAGTCTCATCCTATATGACCTTATATACCTAGGTTTTTGAGTTATTGTAATCCTCTGCTAGGAGAGTCCTAGATGTGAACTAATTATTACAAATGAGGGAAACCATTGAGCTTATGTTTCTTTGGGTCTGGCTTGCTTCACTTAATATGAATTTTTCCAAGACTTTTCATTTCTTTACAAATGGGGCGATGTCATTCCTTCTGATGGCAGCATAGCATTCCATTGTGTATAAGTACCACATCTTCTTGATTCAGTCATCTACTGAATGGCCTCTGGGTTGGTTTCATATCTTAGCTATGGTAAATAGTGCTGCAATGAGCATCATTGTGCTAGTGGCTTTAGTATGTCCTCTTTTCTGGACAATTGGGTAGGTGCCAAGTAGTGGATTTTCTGGATCATAGGGGAGCTATATGTTCAGTCTTTTGAGGAACCACCACACTGCTTTCCCTAGTGGTTGAACGAGTTTACACTCACACCAACAGTGTAGGTGTGATCCCCCCTGGTCACTTCCCCACCAGTATCTCTTATTAGATTTTTTGATAATGGCCATTCTGACTGGAGTCAGGTGGAATCTCAAAGTTGTTTTAATTTGCATTTCCCTTATTGCTAGAGATGTGGAGCATTTCTTCATGTGTCTACAGCCCATTTTAATTTTTTCTTCAGAGAATACTCTTTTAAATCTTTAGCCCACCTTTTAATAGGATGGTTGTTTCTTTGAAGATTTGTTTGGGAGAGATTCATTTTTTTCAGCTATAGATATATTTTAGATAACTACATATATTTTGTAGAAAAAAGAATGGAAGCCATCATGCTGGCTCACAACTTAATTTCAGCTACTTAGGAGGCTCAGGGCTTAGGATAACAGGTCAAAGCCAACCAGGACCTTACATTGTGTGAGATCAAATACTGTGAACATACAATGACTGTAAGAGGAATCTCACTGCCTGGGAATGTAGCCTAATGGTAGAGTGCTCACCTAGAATGCATGAAGACCTAGGTTGTATTCACCGGTTCCGCATACTCAGAAAAAAGCTAGAAGTGGCGCTGTATCTCAAGAGGCAGAGCACTCACCTTGGGCAAGCGAGTTCAATGAAAATGTCTAGGCCCTGAGTCCAAGCCCTAGGACTGGCAAAAAGAAAAAAAAGAGCAATCTTACTTAAGTAACAAGGAATGTACCCTATATTTATACAGACTGAAAAATTCATTAAGAAATTAGAAAATATGTATAAAGTGCATATTTTCTTTTGTGTGTTGGCACTGGGTCTTCAACTGTGTGCTTCAGCTCTATCCCTGAACTTTTCTGCTCAAGGCTAGCACTCTACCAATGCAGCCCCAAATCAACTATCTTCAATTGAGATATAAGCGATGAATATTTCAGGGTGCTTCATGAAAAACATTTTTATAAATTGAAACTTTCAACACAGTCTTATTTTAGTATGAAGGTTGAGATGGGAAGAGACAGAAAAAGTAAAATGTTTTGTGATCCCCATAGAGAAGAGACTCAGCAGAACCACTGTGGTCTGCAGGCTTCTTTGTGAGTTTTGTTTGCTTGTTTGATTTTTGTCAATTGTGGGGCTTGAACTCTGGGCCTGGGCACTGTCCCTGAGCTCTTCAGCTCAAGGCTAGTGCTTTAATCTGTGAGCCACAATGCCACTTCTGGTTTTTCTGGCAGTTAACTGGGTACTTTGGCTGGCTTTAAACTTTGATTCTCAGATCTTAGCCTCCTGAGTAGCTAAGATTATAGGTGTGAGGTACCATCACCAGGCTGCTGCTCTGTTACTATGCAGGTTCTGGATCAAGAACTTCAAGTTCTTACTTCAATTTTTTCTTCTCTTGCCTGATACTCTGCCATTTGAACGAAGCCCCAGTTCCTGGTCTTTGTTGGTTAATGAGAGATATTATGATTTTCTAATATTCAGAGCAATGATTATAAAACCCAGCATTTTACTTACTTGAATAAATTAAGAGACAGGACCTAGTGAGATGGAAAGCAAAATTTTTTTTCAAGTTGCTATCCTGTTCTAATGCATAAGTCTGGCTATTTTGCTTACACACAAATATGTATTTTACCAGTTTCTACTCTATTTTTGCTTAGCTTAAAACCACCACTGCCATTTCATAGATTTTGTTGTTGTTGTTTGCGGTGCTTGAACTCTGTGCCTGGGCTGTTCCTCAGATCTTCAGTTCAATGCCAGTGCTCTACTACTTTTGATTTTGCCAGTCCTGGGCTTGAACTCAGGGACTGAGCACTGTCCTTATATTTTCTCAAGGCTAGGGCTCTACCACTTCAGCCTCAGCACCACTTCCAGCATTTTTCTATGTATGTGGTATTGAGGAATTGAACCCAGGTCTTCGTGCATGCTAGGCAAGCACTCTACCACTAGGCCAAACTCCCAGCCCAAAATTATTCATCATTACTATTAGCTATCTTCTTTTTTTATTATTGATTCGTCATGGTGCTTGCAGTTTGGGCCTGGACACTGTCCCTGAGCTCTTCAGCTCAAGGCTAGCACTCTTCCTCTACAGCTCCATTTTTGGTTTCTGGTAGTTAATTGGTGATGTAAGTCTCACAAACATATGTGTCCAGGCTGGCTTTGGGCTTTGAACCAAGATCCTCCATCTCAGCCTCCATAGTAGCTAGAATTACACGCTTTAGCCAGCAGTGCCTGACTGTTTGATGTCTCTGTCTCTGTCTCTCTGTCTCTGTCTGTCTCTGTCTGTCTGCCTGTCTGTCTCTCTCTGTCTCGCTCTCTCTGTCTCTCTCTCTCTGTCTCTCTGTCTCTGTCTCTCTCTCTCTCTCTCCCTCTCTCTCTCTCTCTCTCTCTCTCTCTCTCTCTCTCTCTCTCTCTCTCTCTCTCTTGCTTGTAAGACTTTAATAATTGTGCAGTGTCCCTGGGCTCTTCAGCTCAAGGCTACAACCTTAAACACCTTGAGCCTCAGTGTCACTTCTGGTTTTCTGGTGGTTAAGTGGAAGTAACAGTTTCATGGACTTTAGTGTCTGGCCTGGCTTTGAACTGTGATCCTCAGAACCCAACATTCTGAGACCATTTCCAGCTTTTTTTTTGGTGTAAGTGGTACAGAGTAATTGAACACAGGGCTTTGTGCATACTAGGCAAGCAAACTACCACTAGTGTGCACTCCAGCCTTAGATAAGGGCTTTCTTTCTATTTCTTTTTTTCACTCATGGGGCCTGAACTCTGGGCCTGGATGTTTACCTTAAGCTCTCAGCTCAAGGCAAGAGCTCTACCACTTGAGGCACATTGTCATTTTGAATTTTCTGGATTATTTGGAAATAAGATTCTCACAGATTTTTATGCCTGGGCTGTCTTTGAACCTCGATCCTCCAGGGTAGCTAGGATTACCAGGGTGAGCCACCAGTCACGGGCATTAGATTATTATTTTTTGCATGTCCTATGGCTTCAACTCATGGCCAGAACACTGTCCTAGGGCTTGCTCAAGGATAGCACTTTACTTCAGCCAGCCAACTCCCGGTCCAAATAGGCCACTCTTGAAGCTAGAAGTACAGAGATCTGCCATAATACTGGCATGTCGTTATCTAAGTATATAATTTTTCTTCTATTTTTGATGGCTTTTCCTTAGTGGACATATTTCCTACATATTTTATGGAAAACTTCCTTCCCACTGGGGCCATAAGTGAAGCCTAGTGGAAGAGTTCTTGCCGAGCATGAATGAAGACCCAAGTTCAATTCCTCAGCACAACATAGATAAAAAAAGATAAAAGTGGTGCTGTGGCACATGTGATAGAACTTGCGCCTTAAGAATAAACAAAAACAAAAACAAGGATCGTGCTCAGGTCCTGAGTCTAAGCCCAGTACTGGCAAAAAAAAAATTCTGCCCAAAGTAGACATTTAAACTTATTGTACTTTTCAGAAAATTTGTTGTCAAGGTGATATAAAAAGAGATTGCTGTTACATATGTAATGAGTACATTTCTTGTAAACACTGTTACCCCCTCCCCCCTTTTCTCTTTCCTTCCCCCCAAGTCATAAATTTCATTTACAACAAATATATATGTATTTTCATTCCTGAAAAAAATAGTTTAAAATGTGTTCAAATAAATGATGTAGGTTGATATATTTATCAAAATGGATTACTTGAACTCTAAAATAAACATTCTATGTAATTTTTCTCATAAAGTCGTAGTAATCCTATAAAACTAATAAAAAGAATTTTAGTTATTAATTTCTTATGTTTTACCTTTAACATTATTATACTAAGCATACTGTTTATGGTATTAATACAGACAGCATGAAATATGATTATGTAAAAAAATTAAATGATTCAAAATAGTAAGGTTGGGGGCCAGTAGTTTGGCTTGGTAGCACACACCCTGGACTGGCAAAAAAGATGTAAGGTTAGATAAAACAGATTTATTTCCAAATGTGTGGAAAATGGTATGATTTATTTTTTGGCTAGTGCTCGGGCTTGAACTGAGGGACCAGGAAATGTCCTTGGCCACATTTGTTCAAGGGTGGCACTCTGACACCTGAGCCACAGTGCCCCATCTGCTTTTTCTGTGTATGCAGTGCCGAGGAATTGAATCAAGGTCTTCTTGTATACTAGGCGAGCACTCTACAACTAGGCCACATTCAAAGCCAAAGTAGATTTTTGATGCTATTGTGGAGTTTTAATTTTCTTAAATATTTGTACAAAGCACAATGGATATATAAACAGACTTGAACTCACAGAACAGAGTCCCACATAATATTACAGTTACTCTGGCACTTCTCCCGATTGACAAAACACATTTCCAGGCATCTGCTCTGTCCTTAAGCTTTGATAGCTGACTTGTCTTTCCATGGAGGCCTGGCCTGGATTCCTGGTGATTCCATGCATTTCATAGTTCCCTATATATCCAGTAAGGTTGTCTTCTATGGGACCAGACCTGTCTGGTTTTTGGCCCACCCAGGACCTAGGTGTCTGAGGTCTCACATTCTAAGTGGACAATAAAACACAGTATAATAAGGACTGAAGAACTGCACACCATAATATTAACAATGAGAGTTTAATAGTTAGCAAAGTAAATACAATGAATACTTGGCAAGAATCATGAGAGCAAGATAAAGAGATGTCTTTTTAGGAAGGGGACAGGGAAGCTCTAAATCCAGACTGGCCTCCAAGTTGCCTTCAGACAGTAATTCTACTTCAGAGTCCTCAGAAGGGTCTCCTTCCTCATGAGAAACAGAATGTCCTTCGTGAGTTAAGAGGGGGATGGATTCTGGTTTGTCGAATGGAGATTGAGTCTCTTTTAGTGAGATGGATGGGTCTGGATATTCTGTGAGGATGGATTCATTTTCCTCCAATGAATCCAGTATTGAGAGTACACTTGCTGCTTCCCATGGGGACATTTTCCATGAGCCCAGCGTGTGCCCCTTCAGCTTGCACAATAAGTGGAGTGTTACTCTGACTCAGATGGACTGACTCTGGGTGGAGTGTGAAAGGAAACGGAAGGAAATCTGGCTGCTCTTTTTCTTCCTCCATAGTATCTGCAGGTTCAACTGTGTCACACATGGGGTTCAGAGCAAAAGGTATATCCACAGGACTCTAAACCTGTTTGGTAATTTCTACAGAAGGCCCATGCTTTCTGGAGTGCAGTGATGATTCTCTGTCTCCATCAGTCACCAGCTCCATGGTGGGTTTTTCATCCGGAGTTCAGGATAAGCTCTTCCACGATGACCCAAACCTAAGAATGGAAATAGTGGACACAGTGGACTCTGCAAGTTGAAGTGTCACTCAACTTCCATGAGGATCTAATGGAGGAACCTGTAGAACTGGAGTTTAGACTGAACTCTGAGAAGGTGTAGGGTCTTTCTAATGAGTGCTTATTCCCGAGTCCTTTCAGAGGACAGACATTACCTGGCTGACACCACCCATAAAGGGCATTTTGCCAAGCTCTGTAGAAGTAAGGGCCAACCAATATCTAGACCACATGGGCTTCCTACTCACAGGCTCTGAGGCACCCACACCAGGACTTCTACTTTTTATTGGTCTTACTGGTTGCACATTCCTCCAGCTGGTCAAAAAGTATGTGTTTAGAAGAGCAGGTCCAAAGACGGCATTAGGAGCCTCATATAGAGCTTGAGTTGTGTCAGGGTATGGCAGTTCTTGAACTCGTAGAAATCACTGGGGTAGAAGTCCATTCACATCGTATAGATGGAAGACATGATGCTATGGGCACATTCGGCACAAGGAAAGTGAGAGCCTTCTCTCTCCATCCTGAGCATTCTACCAAAGCCCCTTTCTTGCAGGACTCTAATGCTGTGGCTGTCCTGCAGAGATGTGCACTTATGTGCTGGGAGGGGGGTAAGAGACACTCGAGAACAGGATGACTTTTACACCCCACTTCCAGAAGCTTCTGAGAGAAGCCTCTATGCATCCGTCCAAAGTAAACGCACCTTAAATTAACTAAGTAAATGCTCTAAATAAATCAATAAGTGAATGCTCTAAATAAAGAACTAAATGCTCGTTCCTCTAATCTTAGCCACCCAGCAGGCTGAACTCTGAAGATCACAGTGGAAAGCCAGTCTAGTCAATAAAAGTCTAAAGGCACTTGTCTTCAATTAGGCAGCAAAAAGCCAGAACTTGACCTATGACTCAAATGGTACAGTGCTAATTTTTGAACACCAAAGGGATGGCATTTAGACCTGGGTTCAGGTTCAAGTGGCAGCACTGGACCACACACCAAGATGAAATGCTTTCAGGTTCTAACAGGCAAAGCTATCACAATCCCTCCCTGATGGCTCAAAAGAGATTCAACCCCCAGCTTTTCCTCTGACTCCAGTATTTCACAGGCCTCCGCCATTAGTACTGACACCTCATTTCTTACTGGGAAATGGGATTTCCTACGATGTTACCTAGGTGAGGGCTGGAGTTGGGAGCCACTTACTCATGCCTGAAATCCAACTTCTCAGTAAGCACACTGTTGAGACTCCAGTAGCTTGTGAGGGAAATGAAATGGCATGGTGTCCCAGTCATAATAAAGTAGTTTGTGCATTTGTATCATGCTTAGCTCCCCTGTGAACACCCCAGTGAACCAAACAGGCTCAGAGAGGAGTCAAGTATTCCAAGACCTGACCAGCAGGGGTGAGCAAACCTGGGTTTGGAGTGGGAACACTCACTTTTCCAAGAGAATTTCCAGCAACTACTACATTGTCCTCCACTCTTTGAAATTGTGCAGGAAGTTTCCCACATAAAAGAGATCACCTTTCTGGTAGGCAGGGATCAGCTTTGTCAGCAGCATCTCCAACAGGCCTTCCTCCAGGATCCATAGGTTACAAGGCTCATTCAGAGTCTGAGCTGACTTACCATCACACTATGTTGGCAAAACAGTGGATATTTCAAACGTAGGAATGGGACCACACTTCACACTGAGGAATTGGAATAGAGTAGATTGGAAATGACACACTCTAATCTCAGTATAGTCACTTGAAAGCACACAAGAAGGTTGTAGTGTGTGGGCAGGATGATGGGTTCAAATAGGTTTGCTCTCAATATACTTCATCTGAGTTGCTCTGGAGTTTCCTGGCTTTCTTCCTAGAGAAACGCCTGATATACTGGAATTTTGGCTTGGCACTGATCCAGCATCTACTTCTTCAAGTGAGACATCCATATCTCTCATGCCTGAGATGAGAGCCTCCTGACCTTTGGCAACAGCACAGCAACATCTTTCTGGTTCCTGAGCCACAGGCCAAGGGAGCTGGCTTGAGCTGGTTGTCACATACAGAGGCTTAGTTACCAGGGTTCCATATTCTGTTCCATTGTGAGGGAGGTAGGGTCACCTCTCAAGGCCCAATGACCAAAGCTCCTTGCTTACAGAAGATTTCCCCAAAGACATACTGGAGGCTGAATCTCCCTTCCCACCTCACATATGGATGTAGTAAACAGCACACCTTTTTGTTCAAATCCCAAGTCACTAACTAGGCGTAAGTGCTTTCCTGGTCTCAGGCTCAAGGAGCCTTTCTTAGGTAAGATCCAAGCTTAACTGTCACTATTCCCCTAACCCTTCACAAGACATTTTGCTTCACAGTGCCTTCTCAGCTTGCATTTTGCCTCTTGCACATTTTTTTGCTAGTCCTGGGACTTGACCTCAGAGCCTGACCATTGTTCTTAGGCTTTCTTTAGGCTATAGCTGTACCACCAAGCCACAGCACCACTTCCAGAGTTTTCTATGTATATGGTACTGCAGAATCAAACCGGAGTCTTTTTGTGTGGTAGCCAAGCACTCTACAAATTGATGAAACACCCAGGCCATCTTGCACATATTTTTCACTTCAATCTACTAGGAGGTTGTTAGGTTTCTGTATCCTAATCTATTTTTCTTCCTGATGAATATCTGTGCTGTCATCTGTAAAAAATGCAAGTGGGAAAATCACAGAAGCATTGGTGACATAAAAAAAATCTTACAGACATAGGTAAGTGTTCATTCTTTGTAGGAGAAAGGATATTTTGATATGATGATGACTATTTATAAATACTTTATCAGGGTCTAGAGTTTGGCCCAGTGGTAGAGTGCTTGCCTAGCATCCATGAAGATCTAGGTTTGAGTCCTTAATATCACACAGATATAAAAATCCATATGGCAATGTGGCTCAAGCGGCAGAGGGCTAGACTTGGGAAAAGCCAAGAGCAGTGCTCAGGCCCTGAGATCAAGCCCCAGGAATGGCAGAAAAAACAAAAGAAAAGAAAAGAAAAGAAAAGAAATGTGCTTTTTACAAGTTATTCACTCACAGCATTTGCCTCTGAATCCTTCGCTTGTGCCTCTTGTGACTTATCCCTTTCCCTCAATGTAGACAAGAAAAACAGATTTTATTACTTGCTATCCTGTTGTCCAATCTTTGGATATTAATTCAAAATACAATATTGCCTGAGATATTGTGTGTGTGCATGTGTGTGTGTGTATCTGCCAATGTGTGCATGCACACATGTGTACAGGGTTTAGGGCTTACTCATAGGGCCTGTGTGATAACCCTCAGCATCTTTTCCTCAAAGGTATTGGTCTTTCACTTCTAGCTTATTATAGCTAATTGGAGTTGAGAGATTCACTCAATTTCTTGCCCTGTGCATTGGAACCCAGTGCTGGGTTCTCATATTGTTAATTGTAGCTACAGAGAAGGCTGAGGTCTGGGGATCCTCGTTAGAATCCAGCCCCTGAGAGAAAGTCACTGATAGAAATCGTTATCTTCAGTTAAACACGAATAAATAAGGCAAAAGTGGAACTGTGGCTCTGTTCCTCTTGTACTAGCCATGAGAAAATTAGTAATTGGCAGCACCTGGTCCCTGAGAGAAATCCTTAGCACTGGTTCAAAAAAAGAAAGAAAATAATGAAAAAACTTAAAACTTGCTGAGGAATCCATAAGGATAAACGTGCCTGTGAATAATCTTGTCATTTCAGATTCCCTCAAGAGCTTATGTCTCTCTATATTTTATCAAGTTTTTAAAGATATTTACATATTTTCTATCTGTCTTAAACAGAGATAGCCATCCACAAAACACAAACACAAACTCTCACACAGTATACCACCCACCCATAAGTGTCTGGCTAGGTATATATGTATAGTCATATGTATTGATGTGTCTCTCTATACTAATATATAAATGCATAAACATATGTATTTAGACAAACAGGAAACATACATAGATAGGTCTCAGGCATTTCCAGATTTTGTGCAAGTCTTCTGAGTGCAACTTACCATTGTATTGTTTGTCAAGATAGAGTCCCTCTAACTTTTGGCCAGCTTCTTGTCCTTTGATACTTTTTTCTGCCGGTCCTGGGTTTTGAACGCTAGGCCTGGATGCTGTCACTGAGCTTGAGCTTCTTGCATTCAGTAGTTTATTGCAGATAAGAGTCTCATGGAGTTTCTGTCCTGGGCTGGCTTTGAATTGTGATCCTCAGATCTCAAACAACTGAGTAGCTAGGATGACAGTCTTGAGCTACCAGTACCTGGTTCCTTTGCCTCTTTTACCCTTTTTTTTGGCCACACCACAGCCATGGTATCTACCTTCCTATGTTCTCTGCACCTGCCCCCAGACAGGGGTCTGACAGATACTTTCCACCCACTTATTCATGTCCTCCTCTGTATTGGCTGACAGCTAAGACATGCACTCACTTGTCTGGATGCCAAACACAAAGCCATGTGATTGTTTCTCAGTCTGGAACATCCTATCAGATTTATAGCACCAGGGGGTCAGGTTGATGCTCCTCCAGGGCTTCTTAAATTGTTCTCATAATAATCCACAACACGTTTTTCATCACTTGTCCAGCTAATTCATGGACTAAACCAGCATTCCCTACAAACTTAGATCCCAATTCCATGAGGACACTCAAGGGTGCATTAGGAGTGTGACCTGCAGGTGGATGTGAGCATGTCTAACTTGGAGGGGATTTCTCCACCACAGGAAATGGAATACACATTCAGAATCTGCTTTCATGAGGTGACAATCTCTGGCAGATGTTCTTATCAAATGTGGCACTGCCTACTTCCAGCTTAAAACATGGGTTGATGACCCAGCATAACAGAGAATGTATTCACCCAGGCCCAACACATAGGCTGGGACCCTGACCTTTCAGGTAGCATTTGGCTTTGAAGGTCATGAGATCTTAGTCTACAAATGATGAGCCTCCTCCCTTGAGGCATAGCAAACGGAGCCAAAGTGCAACCCAGTTAAGCACCAGATCAAGCTTCCCTTCTTCAGTAGGGTATGGTTTGAAAACTGTGCATAGCTTCTGTTTGAAGCCAGTCCAGAAAGGAAAGTCCATGAAACTCTCATGTCCAGTTAACTGCCAAGAAAAAGCCAAAGATAGAGATGAAGCTCAAGAGAGGTAGAGAGCCATCTGAAAAGAATGGTTACACCCAGCAACATCCTCATTATCTGATCTTGAAACCATCTCCGCGTGCATCCCAGCATGCAGCCAGCATCTGTGGGTGACAGTGACCCCTGCGCCCATTGGCAATCTGCACTGTCTCTGACATCTGTAATGTGAACCTCATTCTGTTGGGTTTGTGAAGCGGTGTCAACCCTGCAGAAGGAACCAACTGTGCCCTAACTCCCTCTGTCCCCTCGGGCCCCTAGCATTCCCCCATCTGCACCCCTCCTGTGGCTTCTCATCCTCGGGAGCCCTCCTGCCCTGTCCATCGTTCACACGAAGTGCATATTTCTTCTCCTGGGGCAACTTCTCCACAGAGAGTACATGACATGCCCACTCTCCAGGCACGGGGAGATTCTGCCAAAGTAGCAAATCAGTGATAAGGACATAAAGTGATGAATAGAATTTTAGATCCTGATGGTAGACAGTCTGCAAAATCCAAGGGAGAATGGAATTGGAGGGGACCACGGATCAGGATGTGGGCATGGAGCTTCCCTGCCAAGGGGGTGGGGGAAGTCACAGGCTGGGGAATGCACAGGATGATCCATGGGCCCTGTGCAGCTACTGGGTCACCCCCTTCTGCATCTCAGCCTTTGGCTTTGAGCTCTGTGATCGTCAAGATATGCACAGTCTGTACTCTGGCTGGCAGAAGAAAGGACCCTGGGAAGACAATTGTAGACCCTTAGTGAGTGTAGGAAGGGGTAGGCTGGACACCCAGTCCAAGAGGAGCTAAAACTGGAGTCGAGGGGTGGGCAAGGAGTGGGTGTGAGGGTTGTGGGCAGTAAAAGTCACGACAGAGGTGGCTCTGTCTGTGGGGTGAGTGCCTCCCTGCAGGCACAGCACTGGAGATATCAGAGATCCACATGAAAAGGAAAAGCTGGAAATGGCACTATGGTTCAAATGTTAGAGCATCAACCTTGAGCAAAAGAGCTCAGGGACAGTACCCAAGACCTGAGTTCAAGCCTCATGACTGTAAAAGAAAAAGAACCATGACTATGAGAGGGAACCTGGTACTCTCTTGGTCTAATCAGACACAAGAAGAGGCCGGGATAGGCTGTGGAAAAACACAGAGAACATCTTCCCCCAGCTCATCCTGTCCTGCATGCAGGGACAGCCATGTAACTAGGGCTACGGTGAGATCATCTTCACCCCTGTGCTGCCATCTGAATTGTAGGCTTCTGTCCTGGCATGGGGTGTCCTGATGGCTGAGCAGGTGCCCTAACCCTAGATGGAGAGCAGCCACTGACTGTGGTAGCTAAGGAGAGATCTGTTCCATAGCTATCAGGCCACCCAGCATGGGAGCCAGAACCACCCCTCACCCAGGTAGAGGCCAATGGTTCTCAAGGTGCTACTAACATTGCCCCACCCCTAGCTCTGGGTACACGTGACATTCCCTCCACAAGGAGCAGGACAAAGTGAGGGATCAGGAAGCTGCCTATGGGCTTCAGATGATGGCCAGGCTGGCACTACAGATGGCCTCACTCTGTCACCACCTTCCCCTGCCTCCATCTTTCCTCCATCATGCCTCTCTACCTCCCACCCATTAACCTTGGAAACCAATGAACTGGGCTCTCATCATTCCTCTCATCTCTTCACCCACCTTGCCATGCGTCCATCCCTCTGTCACTTCCACCCCACACACATCCCACCACCAGCCACCCTGTAGCTTATGAGGATCCCAGAGGAAGCTCTTGGTGAAGGCCTTGTGACCACAAAACAGTTACTATAACCCGCTCCTGCCTGATCCACCACAGAATAAGAACAGCCAAGCAGGCACACACTGCAGCAGAGTTGCTCTGCTGCCACCCTGATTTCTTCATGGCCAGGACTTGGCTCTCCTCAGCCTCTCAGCTCAGTAACCAGAACATTGTGCTTTCACAGAGCCATGGCTTCCAGTCTCCATGGACACAATGACATCAAGGTGATGCCAACTTCCCCATCTCTATATACTTCTAACTATGGGATGGGAGCGGAGGTTCTCTTCTGTGACTCCATCCGCTAAGAGGCTCATGCAGATTTCTATCCTTTGCTCATCATGGTGACTCTTTGGTTAACAAGTCACTGCTGGGCTTCCAGTTCACCACATATAGAACCCATACTCCAACACTTTTCTTAGAAGGACTGATGACTTTTAAATATTCTCTAGTTTTAAATTTCTAGTTCCTTCTCTCTTTCATTTATATATTTCCCTTCCTCACATACTTCCCTTTTTTTACCTTCCTTCTTTCATTCCTGGCCTTGAACTCAAGACCTGGAGCTTTTTCTTAACTTTTCTTTGCTCAAGGTAGCACTTTAGCTCTTGAGCCACAGCTCTACTTCAATCTTTGTTCTTGCTCTAAACTGGGAGTAAGAGTCTCATGCACTTTTCCCTTTGCTGGGTTGGTTTTAAACCACAGTACTAAGATCAGGATCCTGAATAGGCCTCGGATTACAGGTATTATCTAATCAAAACAAATTCCTGATTTCTTTTTTAGACATAATTAGTTCTTTCAGGTGAGCCACCAGCCACTCATGCAAGAGCATTGCAGGATCCCAGCATTCATCTTGTCTCCAGTCTTATTCCTTCCATCTCACAATGGCCATCTAAAACACCCTGCTGCATGCCTGAAGTCGCAAGGAACGTTCTCCACGCCATGAGAAGCCCCCTTATGCTCTGCCTCAGATATGCCCAGCCCCCATCCCACTTCCACATGAGCATTTGTTTAGGAGAAATTTCCTGAGTAAATCATCATCTTTTCCTCACCATTCAAATTTCATCTTTGGAGTCATTTCTCCCAGACAAAGAGGAACATGATCCATGGTTTGATAGCAGCTCCAGCTTCATAGTCCCAGCCACCAACACCCCCCCATTACCCTGCCAGACACCTGAATTCAAGAACAATGTTTTCACTACCCCTGACTCTTATGAAATGTTTTCACTTATACAGTGCATTAAAATAATTTTACTAAATGGAATAAACACATGGCATCAAGCTTCAGAATCTTTGCACCTGAACTTTTAGTGAATAACAGACACACCAGCATTTCTGTAGCCAACAGATATCTTAGCTTTGAGATTTCAGCATTCCTGGTATCCAAGTTTGGATGTGCTAACACTGCCCTTAATGGGGCACTTCAATCACACAATCCCACAACAATCAATGTCATTTGACATTCACTGGTAGGTGGTGCTAGAGAAAAGACTGATGTGCCAATTCCATGCTGGATTGACCTATGCCATCTTCAAACCTGGAGCAATTGGGGCTTCTCTGTCCATGACACCTTTTGTGTACTACCCCAGGAGGACCTTTACCTTGAGACAAAATTATGAAGACTATCTCTACCAGCAGAGATTCCAGTGAGATGTGCCTACATGGATAAAGCTAAAATCTCACTAAAGTGAGGTTGTTGGCAGTGCTGGAGCCTGAACTCAGGGCCTGGGCACTAAGCATTTGTACTCAAGACTAGCCCTTTACCACTTGAGCCCAAACTCCATTCCCAGCTGTTTTTATTTTTGGTAGTAAGAATCTATCAGACTTTCCTGTTCTAGGTGACTTGGAACTTCCATACTCAGATCTCAGCCTCCGGACCAGCCTGGATTAAAAGTGTGCATCAGCCATGCCCCACACCTGAGGACTTCTGCCAGCACATTTTTTCCCAAAAATTGGAAGAGAAAGATGAGGGAGGGTTGGGCTCATCCTGCCCTGCATATGAAGGAGAGCATCAGCGCCTGAACTTCATTCCCTGTTGTAGGCTGCTGGAGGAAAAGGAAGCAAATAGGCACAGGCTGGCAGCAGATGCCACAGAACAACTTGTGACCAAGACTCCCAGAGCAGACCTCAGAATCGATGACAGAGTTGGATCTACCCAGTAACAGAGGCAGTGGTGTCACCTGAAACTGCGCGTTTGAGCCTTTGCTGCTAGTAAACAGGGCCACCTATGTCTCAATGAGAAAGGTGAGATTTTGGTGGAGAAGGTGAGATTAAACATTATGTATCATGCAAGAAGACAGACTATAAGGGGTCTTTTATTATTCCAAGTGAAATTTTGGATTTCCTCTTCTGTTTCTTTAAAGAATGACATTGGGATATTGATGAATATTGCACTGATTTTGTAGATAGTCCTTATCAAGATTGCCATTTTTACAATATTACTTCTTCCAAAGCAGGAGCATAGGTTTTTGCATTTCCTCAGTTCTGCGTTAATTTCCTTCTCCAGGGTTTATAGTTCCATCAAAAACGTGCTTTACATTCTAAGTTAATTCCTAGGTATTTTATTTTCTTTGATAGCAAAATGAGTTGCTATCCTGATTCTTGCCTCATTCCTCTCATTTGTTGGCATATAGGAAGGCAGTTGACATTGAGGGTTAATTTTATACCCTGCTACCTTACCAAAGTTTTATATCAGCTCAAGCAGCTTCGGAGTAGAGTCTATAGGGTTCTTTAAATACAGAATCATGTCATCTGTAAGGAGAGAAAGTTTCAGTTCCTCTTTTCCTTTTCCTCCTCACTCCAGTTAGAATGGCCAAGATCCAGAAATCTAATAACGTATGCTGGAGGGGATGTGGCCAGGAGGGATCACTACTACACTGCTGGTGGGATTGCAAACTCGTTCAACCACTATGGAAAGCACTATGGCAGTATCCCAAAAAGACTAAACATAGAGCTCCCCTGTGATCCAGCAATTTCACTACTTGCCAATCGTCCAGATAGGACATACTAAATTCACTAGAACAATACCATTTATCACAGCACTATTAACTATAGCAAAGGTATGGAACCAACCAAGAGGCCCGTCAGTTGATGAGTAGATCAAATATGGTATTTTTACACAATGGAATTCTGTGCTTCTGTCAGAAAGAATGACATAGACGAATTTGTAAGGAAATAGAAAGACTGTAAAGTTTAGAAATTAGTTTCTGTCTCCTTCTCTCTCTCCTTCTCTATCTCTGTAAAATTTAGAAGTTCCTGTTCTCTCTCTCTCTCTCTCTCTCTCTCTCTCTCTCTCTCTCTCTCTCTCTCTCTCTCTCTCTCTCTCTCTCTCTCTCTCTCTCCAATCCTTAGGCTTGAACTCAGGGCCTGAGCTACTTTTGCTCAAGGTTAGCACTCTACCATTTGAACCACAGTGCTGCTTCTGGCTTGCTCTTTTCACATAGTATTGAGGAATCTAACCCAGGCCTTCATCCTTGATAGGTTAGCACTCTACCACTAAGCCACACAGTCAGCTTTTAGAGGTTTCTGACAAAGGTTTTCCTACATGCTATTATTTCTTCTGTGAGTGCTCTTAATGCTTGCTGAAGGTTGACTTTGTTTAGAAGACTTACCCTAATGCTCCCATATAAAGAGATTCTATATATAGCTAAATGTTTTTCATTACTCAGAATTTCTCTATTGTGTATGTTCTGAAATGTACTGAAGACTGACTTCTGATTAAAAGTCATTGCACATTTGTTCTATTCATTAGTTTTCTTTTCTTCTATGGGAATCAGGTTTGTGATGAACACAGAAGTATGCCTTCCAGGTCAAACACTTTCCACATTTGTAATATTCATAAGGTTTTTCTCTCCTATGTGCATTTTAAACTTAGTCATGCGTTCATGATGAATTTTTCATATTCTTATATTCATACGATTTTTATCCTGTGTCTGTGTGGTATCATGCAAACTCAACTATGAGTTCTTCAAAGAAATTTCCCTTTCATTTTATTCATAGGATTCTATCCTGTGGGTGTTTAGTGATAAATCTTGACTTGTGCCTTCTGGGGAAAAGACGGAACATTTGCTACATTCATTAAGGGTTTGATCTTGTGTTGGTTCTGTGACACAAGCTGAGTTTTCTTCCACAGACTAAAAAGCCTTTCCTATTTATTACATTGCTAAGGCTTCTCATATGTGTGAACTCTCTTACGCTTCCTGAAGGGTGAATACTGCACGAAAGACTTTCAACTTTGTTTATATTCCTAAGGTTCCTAATATGTGTGAATTCTTTTGTGCCTCCTGTAATGTGACTTCCATCTGAAGGTCTTACCACATTTGATGCACTCGTACCCTTTCTCTCCTGTGTGTGTTCTCTGATGCAATTTGAGGGAAGACTTCCATTTGAAAGACATTCCACATCGGTTACATTCATAAGGTTTTTCTCCTGTTTGATCTGTGTGAAGGACTTTCCACATATGTTACACTCATAAGGTGTTTCTCCTGAGTATATTCTCTGATGAACATGGAGTTTTACCTTCCATTTGAAAGACTTTCCGCATTCACTGCATGCATAAGTTTTCTCTCCTGTGTGTGTTCTATTATGCCCATCAAGATAAGACTTCCACTTGAAGGTCTTTCCACATTTGTTGCACACATAAGGTTTCTCTCCTGTGTGTGTTTTTTGATGCAATTTGAGGTAAGATTTCTGTCTGAAAGACTTTACACATTGGTTACATTCATAAGGTTTCACTCCTGTGTGTATTCTCTGATGAACACGAAGTTTTCCCTTCCCTTGGAAAGACTTTCCACATTCATTACACTTATAAGATTTCTCTCCTGTGTGTGTTATTTGATGAACTCGAAGGTGAAAGACTTTTCACATTTCTTACATTCATAAGGTTTCTCTTCTGTGTGTCTTCTCTGGTGCAAAGTGAGGTATGATTTCAGTCTAAAAGTCTTCCCACATTTATCCCATTCATAAGATTTCTCTTGTGTGTGAGATCTCTGATGTGTGCTGAGAATTGAATTCTGGGCAGAAATTCTATTACGTTGCTCATATTCATAGGGTTTGTCTTCTCTTGGAGATTGAGGTTGGAGCGTCAGGTCTAACTTCTCAGAAATTAATTTTCATATTTCATTACTGAAAGATTTCTCACATTTACTACATGTATGAGGAGTCTCTCCTGTGTACATTTTCGGATGTGTAGTGATGGTCGGTGTTAAGTACAATATTTTTCATCACACAGTACACTTAGCAGTTTTCCTCCCTCCCTGAAGAATTTCTTGGGCAGGGAGAACAGAATTATGATACTGCAGATCTTTTGGACTGTCACAATCATGAATAAAATGCTCTGAATATCCGATGGATATTTTAAGAACAGGAGACATATATGCAGCATGCATCTCATCAGGCTTAGGAGACAGAAGCATGTTCTGACACTTAATGAACTCCTCAGTCCTCATCCCTAAGTTGTTACCGTTATTACTAATCAGCTCTGGATTATGTGTAGAGCTCAAATTTAAAGTTGTTGCTAATCTCACGTTTTCCCCACTTCGATACTACTTGCAACTGCTACTTCACAAATACATTCATGTGGACTTTCCTGGCAGGTCTTGAACACATTTTCCATTACCTGGACATCTAAAGTGAGTCATAGAAAAAAAGACACAAACATACATGAGATACAAATATTCCTTACTGTAAAGGTAATGACTTTACTTTCCCATCCTAAGTGTTAGATATTTTAAAATATAAAAGTGGAAATTGATTTGTGAGAAATATATGCTTTTCTCACTAACATATTAAGAAAATGATATTTTACAATGACCAAAAATGTTTTTCTGTGTTTTAGTTCTCTTTTTATATCACAGGAAATATTTATTGAAATTACCCAACTATGTATTGCTGCAGTTTTAAGCTGAGTACTACCTATAATATACCTGCAGCTGTTTTTTTTCAAATACTGTTTTGTTTATACATTGAGGAATAGCTGCCTTTCTTTTATTTTTGAGAAATAATCTAAATATTGTGCTGTTTTGCATCTTTTTAACACTTTCTTTTCTTTTCTTTTCTTTTTTTTTTGTAGTTCATAGGCATCGGCCCTGTCCCTGAACGCTTAAGCAGAAGACTATAAGCCCTATCCTTGAGGTACAGCCCCACTTCTGTTTTCTAGAGTTATCTACAGATAAGAGTCTCAGGTCCTGAGTAGCAGATAGGATTACCTTACCCAGTTTCAATGCTGTTTGCTTATTAACCATTAAGTGAGGAACACGAATTTTTTCTAGATTCAGCGGCCACAAGTTTGGTTTATATGTCTGTTTGCCTTTGATCCAAGCAAGAACGATTCTTGAGAGTAAGGACTTACACCTATATCCCTTCAGTTACAACTTCTCACTAAAGTCTCTATTTAGGTATTTGTGGGAATTTTGAAATTTGTGTCTTTCCATTTGAAGTCTAATAAAAATTCTTTTTCTAACACTCCTGTCCCTCAGAACCATGGAAGACCAGAAAATTTCCAGCTCATTGTCTAGTTAATTTTCTTATGTTGATTGAAACTTTGTTTTTTTTTCCTTCCATTCCTGGGTTTGAACTTAGGACCATACCACTGTCCTTGGGTTTTCTCAAGATTAGAACCCTACCAATGAAGTCATTACTTCTGGCTTTTTCTATGTATGTGGTAATAAGGAATCAAACCTGTGTCTTTGTGCATGCTAGGCAAGCACTCTACCACTAGGCTCAATTTCTGGTGGAAAGGTCTGGTTCTGAATACCAGTCTCTTCCTACCAGCAAAAAGATATTATCCTTATCAGAGAATAAAGCCCTGACTTATTCCTTGTTTGCTCAATCATTTATAGTCTTAGTTTTAAAGAAATGAAATATCATTCTTTCTTCCTTTCTTTCTTTCTTTCTTTCTTTCTTTCTTTCTTTCTTTCTTTCTTTCTTTCTTCCTTTCCTTCTTTCCCTCTTTCTTCCTCTTTCTTCTTTCTTTCTTTGTTTCTTTCTTTCTTTCTTTCTCTCTTTCTTGTTTTGCAGTCATGGGACTTGAATTCTAGACCTGGCTGTTCTTCCTGAGCTCTTCAGCTCAAGGCTACTGCCCTATATCTTTAGCCTCAACCCCACGTCTCATTTTCTATTGGTTCATTGGAGAGAAGAGTCTAAGGTGTTTTTGTGATAGGTCAGTCTTTGAACCTTGATCCTCAGATCTCAGCCTCCTAAGTAGCTAAGATTACAGGCATGAGCCACGGGCTCATGGCTTTCTCATTTTATTTTGTTTCAGAGTGATTTCTACAGAGAAATCTAACTTTAACTCTACTGCCACATAGAATTCATTATATCACACTATGATTCTTGGTGCCGGGGGTTTGGGCTAGCATGCACAAAGACCTGTTTCAGTTCCTTGGTACTACATACAAAGAAAAAGCCAGAAGTGGTGCTATG
Source organism: Megascapheus bottae (assembly GCF_031878675.1). Taxonomy (NCBI): domain Eukaryota; kingdom Metazoa; phylum Chordata; class Mammalia; order Rodentia; family Geomyidae; genus Megascapheus; species Megascapheus bottae. Next base: position 1,021,615 of record NW_028327477.1, read on the forward strand.
ACTCAAGAAGTAGAGAGCTAGCCTTAGAAAACCCAAGGACCATGCTCAGGCCCTGAGACCAAGCATAGGATTGGGAAAAGAAAATGATTCTTGATTCATTCACAAAGAATTCTGTAGGTTCCACACAGAATTTAGGGTAACTAAGGATATTATTGCTCAGTACATCACAACATGAACTTACCAATGGGGCTCAGGCTCCAACATCAATATGAAGATGCATTCACTCACCTGTGATATTCTTGTCAGAGGAATTTCCTATCCAGAGTTCTGCACAGTGCTCTAGCTTGTCAATTAATACAGGTTTGGGAACACAGGGCCCTGTAAATTAGAAACAGTAGAGAATTATTGCTTATGCTGTGTCATCATTGCTTTAAGTTCGCAGACATCCTACTCACAAGTTATCTATTAAATCTTTTTTCTCATTTCTCACTGGCTCCATGGTTGACTTTTCCCCAGCTCTGGATTCATTTTGTATGGCATAAACTTAGCTGTCTTGCTCAAGGCTAGAAAAATACCAGTTTGAGTCCCAGCTCCACTTACATACATAGGTCTTCATGCATGCTAGGCAAGCACTCAACCACAAAGTCAAACTCTTGACACTCCACTAACATTTTTGAGGGGTTACTTGGAGTTATAGAGTTTCATGGCAATTTTTATGCCATTGCTGGCTTCAAATTAGAATTCTTAAATTTCTTCCTCCTGAATATTTTAAGATTACAGGCTTGAAACATTGCACCTAGTGCCAGGTTTCCATTATAAACTCACTGTTTAGTGATTCGTAGATCCTATTTCCAATAATGATATATATTCTATTCTGGATTGTTTATCCACTTACAATTACTGTGTAAGTTTGGAATGTCGTCTCCATTAGAGGAAACATAATTTAGAACTGTTGTCAAAGTATCCTGAAGGTATCCTGAAGAATGAGTACAAAATTACCTTAGGTTTTCTTTAGAAAGTAATGATACTTCTCAGGGCCTGGAATCTTTCATTTAAATAGTATTGAAAGTTTGATAAACATTCACGTATCTGCAAAATAACAAGGCACTTGGCCTTGCAAGTGAATTTGACTTTTGCTCACCTAAGGACACCAGGTTGCTGTAGGTCTCCAGCATTACATCTCTGTACAGGGTCCTCTGAGCATTGTCCAGATGCTGCCACTCCTCCCAGCTGAAATCCACAGCTACATCATCAAATGACACCAGCTTCTGGAATGGCACATTTTCATCAAGTAATTAGCACTGAGTTATAAACACACCATGTCTGGAATTTTATTCTTTTTTGTTGGAATTTTATTCCTTTACTTAAATGTTTAGACTTACATGAAATATTGACCTGAAAAGCTTAGGGATGGTGCCTAGGCCCAGAGTTCAACTCCCAAGACCCACAAAAAAATAAAAAGGCAAGCCAGGTGTTGGTGGCTCACGCCTGTCATCCTAGCTACTCAGGAGACTGAGATCTGAGGACCATGGTTCAAAGCCAGCCTGGCACAAAATTCCATGAGACTCCTTTCCAATTACCCACCATAAAATGTTTAATGGATTGTGGCATATCATGGTAGAGCAATTGGGGTATCGACAAAAATAAGTCGGGGGAGTAGATTTAGTTTATAAATGGAATTATTCCATTAAAAAAGAACTACATTATATGATGACATATGCTGGTACTGTGAGAATATTGCAAAATCTTAGGGTATCAAGTAATAATACTGTGAAGTACACCCAGAATGTTAATGTTCTATGTCTGGCATAATAGTCACTTGGGGAAGAAAGTTTTTTTTCTTTTTTTTGGCTGGGGGATTAGTAAGGCTTGAACTCTGGGCCTGGGCACTGTTCCTGAGCTCTTCAACTCAAGGCTATCACCCTACCTATGAAGCCACAGTGCCATTTCCCATATTCTAGTGGTTAACTGTAGATGAGAGTCTCATAGAATTTCTAATGCCCAGGCTGGCTTTGAACCAAATCTTTAGATATCAGCCTGATATCTGAGTAGCTAGGATTACAGGTAGAAGTCACTGCACCTGGCAAGGCATTTATTTCTTGCTGTTTTATACTACAATTTTACTGTATGTTTTACTTTTTCAAAAAGACTGAGGATGACCTTTTTTCTGTATATAATGAGAAGAGGGGTAGGGAGCTGTGAGCAGAAGAACTGAGGGGCAATACTCAGGGTAGGACAATAGCCTTAAACTAAAGAGCTCACGGCCCAAGGTCCAAGCCCCATGACTTTCCCCAATACCCCACAAAAAAAGGGAAAAAAATTGGAGATTGGAGAGGATTTTCTAAAAAGAATATATAGAAATAGTAGTTCAAAATGTAGAAAGAAGTTCAATATTAACAGTCATGAGAAAAATTAAAATTACAATGAAATCATTACTTTAAATATGTTAATATAAATATAGTTTTAAAGAAAAAGATCCACATACACACACACACACACACACACACACGCATACAAAAAAACAACTTTCAAAGTCTAACTATTACTGGGAAGGTAGTGAGAAGAAGTAGAACTTTGGAATAGTTCTGCAAGGAATATAAAACAATCAAAAATTGCGTGGAGAGTGCTAAAAAAGTACTAAATATAGAATTACATAGAAATATGGTCCAACACTTCTATTTCTAGATTTGTACCTAACGGAAGAGAAAGCAGAGACTAGAACAAATATGTGGAGAATCCATTCACAACTATTAATAATAATCAAAAGATAGAAGTATGCAAAACAATGCATTGAAAAGGAAGAACATTTTACTATATTTTACAGATGAATCTTGATTACAGTCAACTAAAAATACAGCAGTCATAAAGGAAGAGCTAGGGTATGTTTTCCCTTCCAGAGCTTCCAAGGATCAACAAACCCTTAGAGCCAAAAAGCACGATGGTTCCAGAGAATGGAGTAGATAGGAACAGGAGCTGAATGTTTAATGATTATACATGGAAGATGAAAATTGCTCTAGATGGGTAGAATGAAGAGAGAACTGTACCCGAAACAATGGTTATGTAGCCACACAGGATGGGACACACCTATACTCCCTGATCTTGGGAAACTCAAGAAGGATTTCTAGCCATCCTAGATGCATGGAAAGATCTATCATAAAAACTAATGTGGAGGGGCTGGGAGTTTGGCATAGTTGTAGAGTGCTTGTATGAAGACGAAGGTTCAATTCCACAGTACCACATACACAGAAAAAACCAGAAGTAGTGCTGTGGCTCAAGTAGAAGATCACTAGGCTTCAGGAAAGCTGAAGGACAGTGCTCAGACCTAGTTCCAGCCAAAGGGCTTGTTTTAAAAAAAACAGAAAGCTGAGCATGATGGGGTGGTGGCTCACTTTTATAATCCTAGCTACTCAGGAGGCTGAGATCTGAGGATCAAGGTTTAAAGCCATGCTGGCACAAAAAGACCTGAGACTCTTATCTCCAATTTACCTTTAGAAAATGGGAAGTGCGGCTTGGCTCCAGGGTAAGGTGGTAGCCTGGAGCTGAAGAGCTCAGGCATAGTGCACAGGCTGAGTTCAAGATCTATGACCCACCAAAAAAAAAACAAAAAACAAAAAATAATGTGGAAAAATTTGGATTCTGTGAATTTTATCAGGCATATAAATGTCTTTTTTTGCTGTTGAAATAACAAATTGTTTGGAAACATTTTAAAAGTTTTTACCTAGAAATGTACACTACAAATGGAATTAACAACAAACACAAAATATGCAAAAGATACAAATTATCACAATATGGGTATCCTGCTTCTGTATCTTTTCACTGACTCCTGTTCAAATGAGTCACATATTCTGAATCATTTCTCCCAGTCGATATATGCCACACATGTTAGCTTGTACTGAACTTCTTGGGAAATCAAAAGCAAATACTAAGCAAATGTGTGTTAGATTTTGTCAACAGTGATATTTCAAATATAAATCCCTACTCATTGCATTATTTAATATCAATGCCGGAATCTAACTTACACTGGCAAAATCTTCAATCTTTTGAGAATCTTCAAAAGGGTGTGTAAATATTTAGGATCGTTATGTCTTCCTGGAGCAAAGATCCCTTTAGTAGTATGTAGTAACCTTCTTTGTCTTTTCTTACTAATTTTAGTTTGAAGTCTATTGTGTCTGATATGAGGATGGCAACTCCAGCCTGTTTATGGGGGCAGTTAGCTTGATAGAGTTTATTCCAACCTCTCACTTTCAAAAGATGATTGTTTTTGGGTAAGATGTGTCTCTTTTTTTTAATTTTAATATATTTTTATTGTAATTAATAGAAGGGTTACATTATATTCACCAGATAGAAGGTGCATTACTTCACAAACATTGATACGCTTTCTCATGTCTTGGTCCCCAGTTCCCTCTCCTCACCCCCAACCCTCATCTTGTTTTACCCGCTTCCCTATCCTATTTCAAATAACCAAATATGCATATATACAATATATCAGACAATCAGGTGAAATACTGTAACAATATGAGTTAACCAAGAGACAGAAAAAGAGATGAGAGATAACATAGTACATTAAGGACAACCATCACTCATTATATGGCTTTTGTTCCTATATCCTGGAGGTTCTTTCATTTAGCATCGTATTATATGGCCTTATGTATATAGGTTTTACTCTATTGTAAATCTCTGTTAGGTGAGCCCAAGGTTTCTACTGATAATGACAAATGAGACAAACCGTTGAGCCTGTGTTCCTTTGGGTCTGGCTTACTTCACTTAATATGATTTTTTCAATGTCTTTCCATTTCTTTACAAATGGGGCAATGTCGTTCTTTCTGACAGCAGCATAGGATACCCTTGTGTATAAATACCACATCTTGTTGATCCACTCATCAACTGAGGGGCATCTGGACTGGTTCCATATCTTTGCTATGGTAAATAGTGCTGCAATGAATATTGTTGTGCTAGTGAATTTAGTATGTCCTTGTTTCTAGACAAGAGGGTAAATGCTGAGTAGTGGAATTTCTGGTTCATGGGGGAGCTCTATGTTTAGTCTTTTGAAGAATGCCATACTGTTTTTTCCATAGTGGTTGAAGGAGTTTGCACTCCCACCAACAGTGTAGTAGTGATCCCTTCTGGCCACATCCCCTCCAGCATCTGTTGTTATTAGATTTCTTGATCCTGGCCATTCTAACTGGAGTGAGGTGGAATCTTAGAGTTGTTTTGATTTGCATTTCTTTTATGGCCAGACATGTTGAGCATTTCTTCATGTGTCTGTACGCCATGTAGGGTATTTATCTAGACATTTTCCTTATCTTTATAAAACATCTAGAAGATTGGGTCTAACTGCAGAGATTAGGTATTTTGTTTTAACTTTTGATTCGGCCCAAATCTTGACTATTTAACTTAGATTTAGAAGCCAAATATAATGTTTTACATCATTGCCTTTTTTCAAATTAAAAAATAAAAAAACAAAAACCTTCTGTGCTGGAGATGTGCTAGAGATTGAACCTAGGGCCTTTCATAAGTGAGTACATGCTGTACCTTGGAGAAATATTTCTACCCTTATATTATTTTCTTTCTGATATGTAAGTCCAGCTGCTAATGCTGAATGGATCAGAAACATGTAGCAATTCAACTGGAATTTGCATTTCATCCTGGAATTCGGAGGGGAATGGAGACCCCTGGCTGAAGTTTTTCTCCTTTTCTTTTTCTTTTTTTCCATAATTCTTTTTTTTAGACTTTTTTTATTGTAATTAGTAAAAGGATTACATGATATTTGCCAGATAGAAGGTGCATTAATTCACATACATTGATACCCTTTCACACGTCTTGGTACCTGTTTCCCTCCCCCCCAACCCCCCTCCCATCTTGGTTTTCGCCCCTTCCCTATCAAATTTCAAATATCCAAATACAAATAAATTCAATATATCAGATAACAAAGTGAGATACTATACCAATATGGGATAACCAAGGGACAGTAAAGGAGATGAGAGACAACATAGTACATTAAGGACAACAATCATTCATTATATGGCTTTTGTTTCACTATCCTGTAGGTCCTTTCAATTAGCTTCACATTATATGTCCTTTTGTATCAAGCTTTTGCTCAATTGCAAATCTCTGCTAGTAGAACCAAAGGTTTCTACTGATTATGACGAATGAGGGAAACCAGTGAGCCTACGTTCCTTTGAGTCTGGCCTACTTCACTTAATATGATTTTTCCTAAGTCTTTCCATTTCCTAACAAACGGGGCAATGTCATTCTTTCTGACAGCAGCATAGAATTCCATTGTGTACAAATACCACAACTTGTTGATCCACTCATCAACTGAGGGACATCTGGGTGGGTTCCATATCTTTGCTATGGTGAATAATGCTGCAATGAACATTGTTGTGCTAGTGGGTTTAGTATGTCCTTGTTTCTGGGTGGTTGGGTAAATGCCAAGGAGTGGAATTTCTGGGTCATAGGGGAGTTCTATGTTTACCCTTTTGAGGCACTGCCACACTGCTTTCCATAGTGATTGAACGAGTTTGCACTCCCACCAACAGTGTAGTAGTGATCCCTCCTGGCCACATCCCCTCCAGCATCTGTTGTGATTCATTTTCCTGATCCTGGCCATTCTAGCTGGAGTGAGGTGGAATCTTAGAGTTCTTTTGATTTGCATTTCTTTTATGACCAGAGATGTTGAGTATTTCTTCATGTGTCTATAGGCCATTTTTGTTTCTTCTTCAGAGAAGACTCTCTTTATGTCTTTGGCCCATTTTTAATGGGATGGTTGTTACTTTGGAGGTTAGTTTTGGAGTGATTCAATTTTTTGAGTTGTTGATATATTTTAGATATGAGGCCTTTGTCCGTTGTTTGGTTGGTGAAGATCTTCTCCCACTCTGTAGGCTTCCTCCTTAGTTTACAAGCTATGTCCTTTGCCATACAAAAGCTCTGCAGTTTAATGCAGTCCCACTTATCCAGCCCTTCTCTGATTTGTTGTGATTCTTGGTCCTTATTAAGAAAGTTTCGACCTGTGCCAAGGAGGCCTAGTGTATCTCCTATTCCTTCCTGTAGAGTTTTCGGTGTGTCAGCTTTTACCTCCAGGTCTTTGATCCATTTGGAGTTAATTCTAATGCAAGGTGACAAAGAAGGATCCAGCTTTAGTTTTCTGCAGGTGCTTAACCAGTTCTGCCAGCATAACTTGTTGAAGAGGCTGTCTTTCTTCCATTCTATTTTTTTGGCTCCCTTGTCAAAGAGTAGTTGGCCATAGGTCTGTGGTTTAATATGTGGGTCCTCAGTTCTGTTCCATTGGTCTTCAGGCTTGTTCTTGTGCCAGTACCAAGCTGTTTTGAGAATTATAGCTCTGTAATAGAGTCTAAAGTTTGGAATTGAAATTCCTCCAGCGCTGTTCTTTCTGCTAAGAAGTGTTTTTGCTATACAGGATCTTTTATTATTCCATATGAAATTTTTGATTGCCTTTTCTATTTCTTTAAAGAATGACGTTGTGATGTTGGTGGGTATTGCATTGAATTTGTAGATAGCTCTTGGCAAGATTGTCATTTTCGCAATGTTGATTCTTCCAATCCAGGAGCATGGGAGGTTTTTCCATTTCCTTAGTTCTGCTTTAATTTCCTTTTTTAGGGTTTTAAAGTTTTCGTCAAAAAGGTCCTTTACATTCTTAGTTAAGCTAATTCCTAGGTACTTTATTTTCTTTGAGGCTATTGTGAAAGGAGTTTCTTTCCTGATTATTGCCTCGTTCCTCTCACTGTTGGCATAAAGGAGGGCAGTTGATTTTTAGGGTTGATTTTAGAGCCTGCTACTCTGCCAAAGTTTTGAATCAGCTCAAGGAGCTTGGGAGTAGAGTCTATAGGATCCTTTAAATACAGAATCATGTCATCTGCAAAGAGGGATAGTTTTATTTCCACTTTCCCTACTTGGATCCCCTTTATGCTTGCTTCTTGCCTAATTGCACTGGCTAGGAATTCTAGTACTATGTTAAATACTAGTACAGAGAGTGGGCATCCTTGTCTCGTTCCTGATTTTAGAGGGAATGGCTTTAGATTTTCACCATTAAGTGTAATACTAGCAGTAGGTTTCTCATACACAGCCTTTATTACATTGAGGAATGTTCCATGGATTCCTAGTTTCTCCACATCTTTTAACATAAAGGGGTTTTGGATCTTGTCAAATGCCTTTTCCGCATCTATTGAGACAATCATGTGATTTTGGTCCTTGCTCCTGTTGATGTGTTGAATTATATGAATTGATTTGTGTATGTTGAACCAGCTTTGCCTCCTTGTGATGAATCCAGTTTGATCATAGTGTATAATTTTTTGATGAGTTGTTGTAGACGGTTGGCCAGTATTTTGTTGAGAAGTTTTGCATCGATGTTCATCAAAGAAATGGGTCTATAGTTCTCTTTCTTTGATGAATCTCTGTCTGGTTTGGGGATGAGGGTTATACTGCCTTCATAGAATGAGTTTGGTAAGGAACCTTCATTTTCAATTTCGTTGAAGAGCTTGAGGAGTATTGGTGTGAGCTCTGCTTTGAAGACCTTATAGAATTCAGCTGTGAATCCATCTGGCCCTGGGCTTTTCTTAGGTGGAAGTTCTCTAATTGCCATTTCTATTTCAGAGCTTGAAATAGGCCTGTTGATTTGGCTTAGTTCTTCTTGGTTCAGTGTGGGTATATTAATATTGGCTAGGAATTCATCCATTTCATCTAGATTCTCAAATTTTTTGGCATAAAGGTTTGAGAAGTATTCCCTCATGATATTCTGGATCTTGGTAATTTCTGTCGTGATATTACCATTTTTATCTGCGATTTTGTTTATTTCGATATGCTCTCTTCTTTTTTTGGTAAGATTTGCTAAGGGCTTAATTTTGTTAATTCTTTCAAAGAACCAACTCCTTGTTTTGTTGATTCTTTCTATAGTTTTTTGGATTCCAAATCATTTAATTCTGCTTTGATTTTAATTATTTGCTTTCTTCTACTGGGATTAGGGTTGGTTTGTTTCTCTTTTTCCAGGAGCTTAAGGTGAGACATTAACTTGTTGGTTTGCAATTTTTCCAACTTTTATTGTAGGCACTCAGCGCTATAAATTTTCCTCTGAGTACTACCTTTGTTGTGTCCCTAAGGAGTTGATATTTGTGTGCTCCTTATTGTTAAATTTCATAAACAGTTGGATATCTGTTCTGATCTCTTCGATTACCAATTGTTTTTGATTCAACAATGTGTTGTTCAGTCTCCATGAGTTACAGGGTTTTCGTTGGTGGAGATATGTGTTCACCTCCAATTTGATGCCTTTATGGTCTGAGAGTGCGCATGGAATAATTCCAGTGTTTCTGAATATGTCCAGGTTTGTTTCATGGCCTAAGATGTGGTCTATTATGGAAAATGTTCCATGTGCTGCTGAGAAAAACGTATATTGTGTTGTTACTGGGTGGAATATTCTGCAGATGTCTGTTAGATCTAGTTGGTCTATATAGTTGTTCAGTTCTAAGGTTTCTCTGTTGAGTTTTGCCTTGTTGATCTGTCCATAGGTGAGAGTGGTGTGTTAAACTCACCAACAATCACTGTATTTCGATCTATGTATGGTTTCAGTGTAAGTAAAGTTTGCGTGATGAAGTTTGGAGCTCCGGGATTGGGTGTGTAAATATTTAGGATCGTTATGTCTTCCTGGAGGAAAGATCACTTCAGTAGTATGTAGTAACCTTCTTTGTCTTTTCTTACTAATTTTAGTTTGAAGTCTATTGTATCTGATATGAGGATGGCAACTCCAGGCTGTTTATGGGGGCAGTTAGCTTGATAGAGTTTATTCCAAAAGATGATTGTTTTGGGGTAAGATGTGTCTCTTGAAGACAGCAGAACGATGGCTCTTGCTTTTTGATCCAACTAGACAGCCTATGCTGTTTAATTGGAGAGTTAAGTCCATTGATATTGAGAGTTAGGATTGAGTGATATTTATTAGTTCCTAACATTTTTAAAAGCTTTTAGTAGGGCCTGTGTCTTGACAGTTCTTGTGGTCCTTAGATGGTATGCTGTTTAGGTGCCATTTCTTTCCCTATATTGCATTCATTTTGGTTTTCTATGTATAGAGCATCTTTGAGAATTCTCTGTAGTGTTGCTTTTGTTTCGACATATTGTTGCAGCTTTTCCAGGGAATGGAAGGTTTTTACTCTTCCCTCAGTTATGAATGAGAGCTTAGCTGGCTACAATATTCTTGGTTGGTAGTTATTTGATTTAAGGGCATGACATATATGCTTCCAGTCACTTCGTGCTTGCATGGTCTCTGCTGAGAAATCTGGGGTTATTCTGATTGGTTTGCTTTTATAGGTTACTGATCCCTTTTCCCTGGCTGCCTTTAGGATCTTTCCTTTCGTTTCTATTGATCCAGTTCAGATCACAATGTGGCGGTGGGATGTTCTTTTCTGGTCAGGTCTGTTTGGGGTTCTAAAAGCTTCTCGTATCTGGATGGGCCTGCCCTTCTGGATATTTGGGAAATTCTCTGAGATGATTCCCTGAAGTATATTTCCAATACCATTGACCTCTTTCTCCACGCCCTCCTCAATACCAACTAGCCTTAAATTAGGCTTCCTAATTGTATCTTGGACCTCCTGAAGCGCTGTCTCTTATTTCCAAGATTTGGATTGACTCATTTTCTGTTCTTTCTCTATAATAACTAAATTATCTTCAGCCCCGGAAATTCTCTCCTCTGCATTGTCTAAGCTGCTATCAAAGCTATCTACTTTATTTTTCATCGCCCTTGCTTCTAAATGCTTACTTTTGATGACTTGCATCTCTTGTTTTAGATCATGTATGGATTTCTGTATCTCCTTGATTTCCTTTTGAGTGGTTAGCTCAGTAGCTTTATTTTCTTTGGACATTTGCTGGAGTTTGGTCATGTTTTTATTTGTGGATTCTATGAATTCATCCATCTTTCTTTGAAAAACCTTTATTATGGCCTCCTTTATGGCTTCTTCTTTTTCACTTATCACCTTGTTTGTGCTTTCCTCTTGTTCAGCTATGGCTTCCTCCATTATCTCTTTCTTTATATTTTCACATTTTCCATTAATGATGTTTATCAATTGCATTTGTGTAGCACTTGGAAGACTCTCCTCTAGGTGTGCAAGTGACTGTTCCATTGTCTGTTTACATTGGGTGGGGGATGTTGTTTCTTGATTTGACATTTTTCTTGAGTTTCTTGTTCTGCCCATTTGAAAAAGGGAGCAAGATTACTACTAAATACGATTATAGTTTTTCAGATATAACCAACCTAGACTTCTGTAGCTGGCAGACACTAGATGTTCACAAGTTTTGATTGGTATTATCACTCTTTCTTTTTTGTGCACTTACAGACCAGTCTAATACAACCACTGATAAGCGATTTATACCCAAAACAATAAGCCTCTCAATCCAATCTCTATTGTCTTTAAGTCCTTCTGAGCCTAGAGAACAATTAACCACCTACATATACAATATTGCTCAACAGCCATCAAGTGTAGATCCGTGCAGTATAAGGGTTGAAAGACGAGCAGAGGGCCAGAGATAGAAAAAAAGAATGAGAGAGGTCAGGGGAGGTACAAGAGGATTAACATAGGAGTGTAAGAATATTGTAGTCATGAAGAAAAGATATAGCATAAGGATAACTGACTAAGTTGGTAAGTAGGTAGCATATTTGAGTACAAAGTTTGGAAAGTATTAGAATAAAACTTATGTGTTGCTGCACGACCAGCTCTTAGCCCAACCAGTGGCCTCACAGTGGACCATGGGATGGATCTGTTTTTCTTGTCTACGTTGAGGGAAAGGGGTATTTCACAAGATGCAGAAGCGAAGATTTCAGAAGCCAATGCTGTGAGTGAATTAGCTCCTAAACAGCATTTTTAATTCCTTTTATCTTTCTGCCAGTTTTGGGGCTGGAGTTCAGGGCCTGAGCACTGTCCTCAGGTTTTCTCAAGTCTAGCCCTCTGCCACTTGAGCCACAGTGCCACATCTAGATTTTCTATCTATGTGATACTGAGCAATCAAACCCAGATCTTCATGGATGCTAGGCAAGCACTCTACCACTATGCCAAACTCTCAACCCTGACATAGTAATTATAAAGTCAAAATCATCATATCAAAATATCCTTTCTCCTACAAAGAATGAACACTTATCTATGTGTGTAATGCTTTTTCTTAAATTTCACTAATTCTTCTGTGTTTTTCCCTCTTGCATTTTTTACGCATGACAGCAAAGCTAATCATCAGGAAAAAATTGATTAGGATACAGAAACCTAATAATATCCTAGTAGATTGACGTCAAAAATATGTGCAAGATGCCCTGTGTGTTTGACCTAGTGGTAGAGTCCTTGGCTACCACGCAAAAAGACTCAGGTTTGATTCCTCATTACCACATACATAGAAAACGCTGCAAGTGGTGCTGTGGCTCGGTGGGACAGCTAAAGCCTAAAGAAAGCCCAAGAATAATGTTCACACTCTGAGGTCAAGTCCCAAGACCAGCAAAAACAAAAAAAATTCGACAAGGGGCAAAATGAAGGCAGAGAAGGCACTGTGAAGAAATGTTTTGTAAAGGATGAGGGCAATATTGACCCTTAAGTTTGGATCTTACCTAAGAAAGGCTCCTTGAGCCTGAGACCAGACTGGTAGTTGGGCCTAGTGGAAGACATTGGGAATGGACAAAGAAGGTGTGCTGTTTACTACATCCACATGTATATTGTGAGATTGGAGGAGAGATTCCGCCTCCAGTATGTCTTTGGTGAGGTCTTCTGTGAGCAAGGATCTTTGGTCATTGGGCCCTGAAAGGTGACCCTGCCTCCCTCACAATGGAACAGAATATGGAATGCTGGTAAACAAGCCAGTGTAACTAACAACCAGCTCAAGCCAGCTCACTTGGCCTGTGTCTCAGGAGGTAGAAAGATGTTGCTGTGTTGTTGCCAAAGTTCAGGAATCTCGAGTCTCAGGCATGGAAGTTGTGGATGTCTTACTCGAAGATGTACATGCTAGATCTTTGTCAAGCCACAAATCCAGTATAACAGGCCTTTCTCTAAGAAGAAGGCCAGGAAAATCCAGGGCAACCAGATGAGGTAAATTTCTAAGAAGAAATGTATTTGACCCCATCATCCTCTCCACACACTACAACTTTCTTTTTTTTCATTTTTTTATTGTAATTAGTAAAAGGGTTACATGATATTTGCCAGGTAGAATGTGCATTAATTCACATACATTGATACCCTTTCACATGTCTTGGTACCCATTTCCCTCCAAGTCCACACCCCACACCCGTCTTGGTTTTCCCCCCTTCCCTATCAAATTTCAAATATCCAAATACAAATAAATTCAATATATCAAATAACAAAGTGAGATACTATACCAATATGGGATAACCAAGGGACAGCAAAGGAGATGAGAGACAACATAGTACATTAAGGACAACAATCATTCATTATATGGCTTTTGTTTCAATATCCTGGAGGTCCTTTCAATTAGCTTCACATTATATGGCCTTATATATGGCCTTTTGCTCTATTGCAAATCTATGCTAGTAGAGCCCAAGGTTTCTACTGATTATGACGAATGAGGGAAACCACTGAGCCTAAGTTCCTTTGAGTCTGGCATACTTCACTTAATATGATTTGTTCTAATTCTTTCCATATCCTAACAAATGGGGCGATGTCATTCTTTCTGACAGCAGCATAGAATTCCATTGTGTACAAATACCACAACTTGTTGATCCACTCATCAACTGAGGGACATCTGGGTTGGTTCCATATCTTTGCTATGGTGAATAGCGCTGCAATGAACATTGTTGTGCTAGTGGGTTTAGTATGCCCTTGTTTCTGGATTGTTGGGTAAATGCCAAGTAGTGGTATTGCTGGGTTATAGGGAAGTTCTATGTTTAGCCTTTTGAGGCACTGCCACACTGCTTTCCATAGTGGTTGAACGAGTTTGCACTCCCACCAACAGTGTAGTAGTGATCCCTCCTGGCCACATCCCCTCCAGCATCTGTTGTCATTCGTTTTCCTGATCCTGGCCATTCTAACTGGAGTGAGGTGGAATCTTAGAGTTCTTTTGATATGCAATTCTTTTATGACCAGAGATGTGGAGCATTTCTTCATGTGTCTATAGGCCATTTTTATTTCTTCTTCAGAGAAGACTCTCTTTAACCTTTGGCCCATTTTTTAATGGGATGGGTGTTCCTTTTGAGGTTAGTTTTGGAGTGATTCAATTTTTTGAATTGTTGATATATTTTAGATATGAGGCCTTTGTCCATTGTTTGGTTGGTGAAGATCTTCTCCCACTCTGTAGGCTTCCTGATTAGTTTACTAGCTATATCCGTTGCCATACAAAAGCTCTGCAGTTTAATGCAGTCCCACTTATCCAGCCTTTCTCTGATTTGTTGTGATTCTTGGTCCTTATTAAGAAAGTTTCGACCTGTGCCAAGGAGGCCTAGTGTATCTCCTATTCCTTCCTGTAAACTTTTCAGTGTGTCAGCTTTTACCTCCAGGTCTTTGATCCATTTGGAGTTAATTCTAGTGCAAGGTGACAAAGAAGGATCCAACTTTAGTTTTCTGCTGGTGCTTTACCGGTTCTGCCAGCACAACTTGTTGAAGAGGCTATCTTTCTTCCATTCTATTTTTTTGGCTCCCTTGTCAAAGATTAGGTGGCCATAGGTCTGTGGTTTAATATCTGGGTCCGCAGTTCTATTCCATTGGACTTCAGGCCTGTTCTTGTGCCAGTAGCAAGCTGTTTTTTGGGAATTATAGCTCTGTAATAGAGTCTAAAGTTGGAATTGAAATTCCTCCAGCGCTGTTCTTTCTACTAAGAAATGTTTTTGCTTATGGGGTCCTTTATGATTCCATATGAAATTTTGAATTGCCTCTTGTATTTCTTTAAAGAATGACATTGGGATGTTGATGGGTATTGCATTGAATTTGTAGATAGCCCTTGGCAAGATTGTCATTTTCACAATGTTAATTCTTCCAATCCAGGAGCATGGGAGCTTTTTCCATTTCCTTAGTTCTGCTTTAATTTCCTTTTTTGGGGTTTTAAAGTTTTCATCTAAACGGTCCTTTACATTCTTAGTTAAGCTAATTCCTAGGTACTTTATTTTCTTTGAGGCTTTTGTGAAAGGAGTTTCTTTCCTGATTATTGCCTCGTTCCTCTCACTATTGGCGTAAAGGAAGGCAGTTGATTTGTGAGGGTTGATTTTATGGCCTGCTACCCTTCCAAAGCTTTGAATCAGCTCAAGGAGCTTGGGACTAGAGTCTATAGGATTCTTTAAATACAGAATCATGTCATCTGCAAAGAGGGATAGTTTTATTTCCTCTTTCCCTACTTGGATCCCCTTTATGCTTGCTTCTTGCCTTATTGCACTGCCTAGGAAATTTAGTACTATGTTAGAAAGGAGTGGAGAGAGTGGGCATCCTTGTCTCGTTCCTGATTTTAGAGGGAATGGCTTTAGATTTTCACCATTAAGTATAATACTAGCAGTGGGTTTCTCATACACAGCCTTTATTACATTGAGAAATGTTCCATGGAGTCCTAGGTTCTCCACATCTTTTAACATAAAGGGGTTTTGGATCTTGTCAAATGCCTTTTCCGCATCTATTGAGACAACCATGTGATTTTTGTCCTTGCTCCTGTTGATGTGTTGAATTATATTAATTGATTTGTGTATGTTGAACCAGCTTTGCCTCCCTGTGATGAATCCAGATTGATCATAGTGTATAATTTTTTGATGAGTTGTTGTAGACGGTTGGCCAGTATTTTGTTGAGAAGTTTTGCATCGATGTTCATCAAAGAAATGGGTCTGTAGTTCTCTTTCTTTGATGAATCTCTGTCTGGTTTGGGGATGAGGGATATACTGGCTTCACAGAATGAGTTTGGTAAACAACCTTCATTTTCAATTTCGTTGAAGAGCTTGAGGAGTATTGGTGTGAGCTCTGCTTTGAAGACCTTATAGAATTCAGCTGTGAATCCATCTGGCCCTGGGCTCTTTTTAAGTGGAAGTTGTCTAATTTCCATTTCTATTTCAGAGCTTGAAATAAGCCTGTTGAGTTGGGTTAGCTCTTCTTGGTTCAGTGTATGTATGTTAATCTTGTCTAGGAATTCATCCATTTCTTCTAGATTCTCAAATTTGTTGGCGTAAAGGTTTGAGAAGTATTCCCTCATGATACTCTGGATCTTGGTAATTTCTGTCTTGATATTACCATTTTCATCTGCGATTTTGTTTATTTCGATATGCTCTCTTGTTTTTTTTGGTAAGATTTGCTAAGGGCTTGTCAATTTTGTTAATTCTTTCAAAGAACCAACTCCTTGTTTTGTTGATTCTATAGGTTTTTTTTATTCCAAATCATTTAATTCTGCTTTGATTTTAATAATTTGCTTTCTCCTAATGGGTTTAGGGTTGGTTTGTTGCTCTTTTTCCAGGAGGTTAAAGTGAGACATTTACTAGTTGATTTGCCATTTTTCCAACTTGCTGTTGTAGGCACTCAGCACTATAAATTTTCCTTTGAGTACTGCATTTGTTGTGTCCCTAAGGAGTTGATATTTGTGTGCTCCTTATTGTTAAATTTCATAAACAGTTGGATATCTGTTCTGATCTCTTCGATTACCCATTGTTTTTGATTCAACAATGTGTTGTTCAGTCTCCATGAGTTACAGGGTTTTCGTTGGTGGAGATATGTGTTCAGCTCCAATTTGATGCCTTTATGGTCTGAGAGTGTGCATGGAATAATTTCAGTGTTTCTGAATCTGTCCAGGTTTGTTTCATGGCCTAAGATGTGGTCTATTATGGAAAATGTTCCATGTGCTGCTGAGAAAAACCTATATTGTGTTGTTACTGGGTGGAATATTCTGCAGATGTCTGTTAGATCTAGTTGGTCTATATAGTTGTTCAGTTCTAAGGTTTCTCTGTTGAGTTTTGCCTTGTTGATCTGTCCATAGGTGAGAGTGGTGTGTTAAACTCACCAACAATCACTGTATTTCGATCTATGTATGGTTTCAGTGTAAGTAAAGTTTACGTGATGAAGTTTGGAGCTCCGGGATTGGGTGTGTAAATATTTAGGATCGTTATGTCTTCCTGGAGGAAAGATCACTTCAGTAGTATGTAGTAACCTTCTTTGTCTTTTCTTACTAATTTTAGTTTGAGGTCTATTGTATCTGATATGAGGATGGCAACTCCAGGCTGTTTATGGGGGCAGTTAGCTTGATAGAGTTTATTCCAAAAGATGATTGTTTTGGGGTAAGATGTGTCTCTTGAAGACAGCAGAACGATGGCTCTTGCTTTTTGATCCAACTAGACAGCCTATGCTGTTTAATTGGAGAGTTAAGTCCATTGATATTGAGAGTTAGGATTGAGAGATATTTATTAGTTCCTACCATTTTTAAAAGCTTTTAGTAGGGCCTGTGTCTTGACAGTTCTTGTGGTCCTTAGATGGTATGCTGTTTAGGTGCCATTTCTTTCACTATATTGCATTCATTTTGGTTTTCTATGTATAGAGCATCTTTGAGAATTCTCTGTAGTGTTGGTTTTGTTTCGACATATTGTTGCAGCTTTTCCAGGGAATGGAATGTTTTTACTCTTCCCTCAGTTATGAATGAGAGCTTACCTGGCTACAATATTCTTGGTTGGTAGTTATTTGATATAAGGGCATGACATATATGCTTCCAGTCACTTCGTGCTTGCATGGTCTCTGCTGAGAAATCTGGGGTTATTCTGATTGGTTTGCCTTTATAGGTTACTGATCCCTTTTCCCTGGCTGCCTTTAGGATCTTTTCTTTCGTTTCTATTGATCCAGTTCGGATCACAATGTGGCGGTGGGATGTTCTTTTCTGGTCAGGTCTGTTTGGGGTTCTAAAAGCTTCTCGTATCTGGATGGGCCTGCCCTTCTGGATATTTGGGAAATTCTCTGAGATGATTCCCTGAAGTATATTTCCAATACCATTGACCTCTTTCTCCACGCCCTCCTCAATACCAACTAGCCTTAAATTAGGCTTCCTAATTGTATCTTGGACCTCCTGAAGCGCTGTCTCATATTTCCTAGATTTGGATTGACTCATTTTCTGTTCTTTCTCTATAATACCTAAATTATCTTCAGCCCCGGAAATTCTCTCCTCTGCATTGTCTAACCTGCTATCAAAGCTATCTACTTTATTTTTCATCGCCCTTGCTTCTAAATGCTCACTTTTGTTGACTTGCTTCTCTTGTTTTAGATCATGTATGGATTTCTTTATCTCCTTGATTTCCTTTTGAGTGGTTAGCTCAGGAGCTTTATTTTCTTTGGACATTTGCTGGAGTTTGGTCACGTTTTTATTTGTGGATTCTATGAATTCATCCATCTTTCTTTGAAAAACCTTTATTATGGCCTCCTTTATGGCTTCTTCTTTTTCACTTATCACCTTGTTTGTGCTTTCCTCTTGTTCAGCTATGGCTTCCTCCATTATCTCTTTCTTTATATTTTCACATTTTCCATTAATGATGTTTATCAATTGCATTTGTGTAGCACTTGGAAGACTCTCCTCTAGGTGTGCAAGTGACTGTTCCATTGTCTGTTTACATTGGGTGGGGGATGTTGTTTCTTGATTTGACATTTTTCTTGAGTTTCTTGTTCTGCCCATTTGAAAATGGGAGCAAGATTACTACTAAATACGATTATAGTTTTTCAGATATAACCAACCTAGACCTCTGTAGCTGGCAGACACTAGATGTTCACAAGTTTTGATTGGTATTATCACTCTTTCTTTTTTGTGCACTTACAGACCAGTCTAATACAACCACTGATAAGCGATTTATACCCAAAACAATAAGCCTCTCAATCCAATCTCTATTGTCTTTAAGTCCTTCTGAGCCTAGAGAACAATTAACCACCTACATATACAATATTGCTCAACAGCCATCAAGTGTAGATCCGTGCAGTATAAGGGTTGAAAGACGAGCAGAGGGCCAGAGATAGAAAAAAAGAATGAGAGAGGTCAGGGGAGGTACAAGAGGATTAACATAGGAGTGTAAGAATATTGTAGTCATGAAGAAAAGGTATAGCATAAGGATAACTGACTAAGTTGGTAAGTAGGTAGCATATTTGAGTACAAAGTTTGGAAAGTATTAGAATAAAACTTATGTGTTGCTGCACGACTAGCTCTTAGCCCAACCAGTGGCCTCACAGTGGACCATGGGATGGATCTGTTTTTCTTGTCTACGTTGAGGGAAAGGTTTATTTCACAAGATGCAGAAGCGAAGATTTCAGAAGCCAATGCTGTGAGTGAATTAGCTCGTAAACAGCATTTTTAATTTCTTTTATCTTTCTGCCAGTTTTGGGGCTGGAGTTCAGGGCCTGAGCACTGTCCTCAGGTTTTCTCAAGTCTAGCCCTCTGCCACTTGAGCCACAGTGCCACATCTAGATTTTCTATCTATGTGATACTGAGCAATCAAACCCAGATCTTCATGGATGCTAGGCAAGCACTCTACCACTATGCCAAACTCTCAACCCTGACATAGTAATTATAAAGTCATCATCATCATATCAAAATATCCTTTCTCCTACAAAGAATGAACACTTATCTATGTGTGTAATGCTTTTTTTTAAATTTCACTAATTCTTCTGTGTTTTTCCCTCTTGCATTTTTTACGCATGACAGCAAAGCTAATCATCAGGAAAAAATTGATTAGGATACAGAAACCTAATAATGTCCTAGTAGATTGACGTCAAAAATATGTGCAAGATGCCCTGTGTGTTTGACCTAGTGGTAGAGTCCTTGGCTACCACGCAAAAAGACTCAGGTTTGATTCCTCATTACCACATACATAGAAAACGCTGCAAGTGGTGCTGTGGCTCGGTGGGACAGCTAAAGCCTAAAGAAAGCCTAAGAACAATGTTCACACTCTGAGGTCAAGTCCCAAGACCAGCAAAAACAAAAAAAATTCGACAAGGGGCAAAATGCAGGCAGAGAAGGCACTGTGAAGCAAATGTTCTGTAAAGGATGAGGGCAATATTGACCCTTAAGTTTGGATCTTACCTAAGAAAGGCTCCTTGAGCCTGAGACCAGACTGGTAGTTGGGCCTAGTGGAAGACATTGGGAATGGACTAATAAGGTGTGCTGTTTACTACATCCACATGTATATTGTGAGATTGGAGGAGAGATTCCGCCTCCAGTATGTCTTTGGTGAGGTCTTCTGTGAGCAAGGATCTTTGGTCATTGGGCCCTGAAAGGTGACCCTGCCTCCCTCACAATGGAACAGAATATTGAACGCTGGTAACCAAGCCAGTGTAACTAACAACCAGCTCATGCCAGCTCACTTGGCCTGTGTCTCAGGAGGTAGAAAGATGTTGCTGTGCTGTTGCCAAAGTTCAGGAATCTCGAGTCTCAGGCATGGAAGTTGTGGATGTCTTACTCGAAGATGTACATGCTAGATATTTGTCAAGCCACAAATCCAGTATAACAGGCCTTTCTCTAAGAAGAAGGCCAGGAAAATCCAGGGCAACCAGATGAGGTAAATTTCTAAGAAGAAATGTATTTGCCCCCATCATCCTCCCCACACACTACAACTTTCTTTTTTTTCATTTTTTATTGTAATTAGTAAAAGGGTTACATGATATTTGCCAGGTAGAAGGTGCATTAATTCACATACATTGATACCCTTTCACATGTCTTGGTACCCGTGTCCTTCCAACTCCACACGCCCTACTCGTCTTGGTTTTCCCCCCTTCCCTATCAAATTTCAAATATCCAAATACAAATAAATTCAATATATCAGATAACAAAGTGAGATACTATACCAATATGGGATAACCAAGGGACAGCAAAGGAGATGAGAGACAACATAGTACATTAAGGACAACAATCATTCATTATATGGCTTTTGTTTCAATATCCTGGAGGTCCTTTCAATTAGCTTCACATTATATGGCCTTATATATGGCCTTTTGCTCTATTGCAAATCTCTGCTAGTAGAGCCCAAGGTTTCTACTGATTATGACGAATGAGGGAAACCACTGAGCCTAAGTTCCTTTGAGTCTGGCTTACTTCACTTAATATGATTTGTTCTAATTCTTTCCATATCCTAACAAATGGGGCGATGTCATTCTTTCTGACAGCAGCATAGAATTCCATTGTGTACAAATACCACAACTTGTTGATCCACTCATCAACTGAGGGACATCTGGGTTGGTTCCATATCTTTGCTATGGTGAATAGCGCTGCAATGGACATTGTTGTGCTAGTGGGTTTAGTATGCCCTTGTTTCTGGATTGTTGGGTAAATGCCAAGTAGTGGTATTGCTGGGTTATAGGGAAGTTCTATGTTTAGCCTTTTGAGGCGCTGCCACACTGCTTTCCATAGTGGTTGAACGAGTTTGCACTCCCACCAACAGTGTAGTAGTGATCCCTCCTGGCCACATCCCCTCCAGCATCTGTTGTCATTCTTTTTCCTGATCCTGGCCATTCTAACTGTTGTGAGGTGGAATCTTAGAGTTCTTTTGATATGCAATTCTTTTATGACCAGAGATGTGGAGCATTTCTTCATGTGTCTATAGGCCATTTTTGTTTCTTCTTCAGAGAAGACTCTCTTTAAGCCTTTGGCCCATTTTTTAATGGGATGGGTGTTCCTTTGGAGGTTAGTTTTGGAGTGATTCAATTTTTTGAGTTGTTGATATATTTTAGATATGAGGCCTTTGTCCATTGTTTGGTTGGTGAAGATCTTCTCCCACTCTGTAGGCTTCCTGATTAGTTTACTAGCTATGTCCTTTGCCATACAAAAGCTCTGCAGTTTACTACAGTCCCACTTATCCAGCCTTTCTCTGATTTGTTGTGATTCTTGGTCCTTATTAAGAAAGTTTCGACCTGTGCCAAGGAGGCCTAGTGTATCTCCTATTCCTTCCTGTAAACTTTTCAATGTGTCAGGTTTTACCTCCAGGTCTTTGATCCATTTGGAATTAATTCTAGTGCAAGGTGACAAAGAAGGATCCAACTTTAGTTTTCTGCAGGTGCTTAACCAGTTCTGCCAGCACAACTTGTTGAAGAGGCTATCTTTCTTCCATTCTATTTTTTGGCTCCCTTGTCAAAGATTAGGTGGCCATAGGTCTGTGGTTTAATATGTGGGTCCGCAGTTGTATTCCATTGGACTTCAGGCCTGTTCTTGTGCCAGTACCAAGCTGTTTTGGGAATTATAGCTCTGTAATAGAGTCTAAAGTTTGGAATTGAAATTCCTCCAGCGCTGTTCTTTCTACTAAGAAATGTTTTTGCTTACGGGGTCTTTTATTATTCCATATGAAATTTTGAATTGCCTCTTGTATTTCTTTAAAGAATGACATTGGGATGTTGATGGGTATTGCATTGAATTTGTAGATAGCCCTAGGCAAGATTGTCATTTTCACAATGTTGATTCTTCCAATCCAGGAGCATGGGAGCTTTTTCCATTTCCTTAGTTCTGCTTTAATTTCCTTTTTTGGGGTTTTAAAGTTTTCATCTAAACGGTCCTTTACATTCTTAGTTAAGCTAATTCCTAGGTACTTTATTTTCTTTGAGGCTTTTGTGAAAGGAGTTTCTTTCCTGATTATTGCCTCGTTCCTCTCACTATTGGCGTAAAGGAAGGCAGTTGATTTGTGAGGGTTGATTTTATGGCCTGCTACCCTTCCAAAGCTTTGAATCAGCTCAAGGAGCTTGGGACTAGAGTCTATAGGATTCTTTAAATACAGAATCATGTCATCTGCAAAGAGGGATAGTTTTATTTCCTCTTTCCCTACTTGGATCCCCTTTATGCTTGCTTCTTGCCTTATTGCACTGCCTAGGAAATTTAGTACTATGTTAGAAAGGAGTGGAGAGAGTGGGCATCCTTGTCTCGTTCCTGATTTTAGAGGGAATGGATTTAGATTTTCACCATTAAGTATAATACTAGCAGTGGGTTTCTCATACACAGCCTTTATTACATTGAGAAATGTTCCATGGAGTCCTAGTTTCTCCACATCTTTTAACATAAAGGGGTTTTGGATCTTGTCAAATGCCTTTTCCGCATCTATTGAGACAACCATGTGATTTTTGTCCTTGCTCCTGTTGATGTGTTGAATTATATTAATTGATTTGTGTATGTTGAACCAGCTTTGCCTCCCTGTGATGAATCCAGTTTGATCATAGTGTATAATTTTTTGATGAGTTGTTGTAGACGGTTGGCCAGTATTTTGTTGAGAAGTTTTGCATCGATGTTCATCAAAGAAATGGGTCCATATTGCTCTTTCTTTGATGAATCTCTGTCTGGTTTGGGGATGAGGGATATACTGGCTTCACAGAATGCGTTTGGTAAAAAACCTTCATTTTGAATTTCGTTGAAGAGCTTGAGGAGTATTGGTGTGAGCTCTGCTTTGAAGACCTTATAGAATTCAGCTGTGAATCCATCTGGCCCTGGGCTCTTTTTAAGTGGAAGTTGTCTAATTTCCATTTCTATTTCAGAGCTTGAAATAGGCCTGTTGAGTTGGGTTAGCTCTTCTTGGTTCAGTGTGGGTATGTTAATCTTGTCTAGGAATTCATCCATTTCTTCTAGATTCTCAAATTTGTTGGCGTAAAGGTTTGAGAAGTATTCCCTCATGATATTCTGGATCTTGGTAATTTCTGTCTTGATATTACCATTTTCATCTGCGATTTTGTTTATTTCGATATGCTCTCTTGTTTTTTTGGTAAGATTTGCTAAGGGCTTGTCAATTTTGTTAATTCTTTCAAAGAACCAACTCCTTGTTTTGTTGATTCTATAGGTTTTTTTTATTCCAAATCATTTAATTCTGCTTTGATTTTAATAATTTGCTTTCTCCTAATGGGTTTAGGGTTGGTTTGTTGCTCTTTTTCCAGGAGGTTAAAGTGAGACATTTACTAGTTGATTTGCCATTTTTCCAACTTGCTGTTGTAGGCACTCAGCAGTATAAATTTTCCTCTGAGTACTGCCTTTGTTGTGTCCCTAAGGAGTTGATATTTGTGTGCTCCTTATTGTTAAATTTCATAAACAGTTGGATATCTGTTCTGATCTCTTCGATTACCCATTGTTTTTGATTCAACAATGTGTTGTTCAGTCTCCATGAGTTACAGGGTTTTCGTTGGTGGAGATATGTGTTCAGCTCCAATTTGATGCCTTTATGGTCTGAGAGTGTGCATGGAATAATTCCAGTGTTTCTGAATCTGTCCAGGTTTGTTTCATGGCCTAAGATGTGGTCTATTATGGAAAATGTTCCATGTGCTGCTGAGAAAAACGTATATTGTGTTGTTACTGGGTGGAATATTCTGCAGATGTCTGTTAGATCTAGTTGGTCTATATAGTTGTTCAGTTCTAAGGTTTCTCTGTTGAGTTTTGCCTTGTTGATCTGTCCATAGGTGAGAGTGGTGTGTTAAACTCACCAACAATCACTGTATTTCGATCTATGCATGGTTTCAGTGTAAGTAAAGTTTGCGTGATGAAGTTTGGAGCTCCGGGATTGGGTGTGTAAATATTTAGGATCGTTATGTCTTCCTGGAGGAAAGATCACTTCAGTAGTATGTAGTAACCTTCTTTGTCTTTTCTTACTAATTTTAGTTTGAAGTCTATTGTATCTGATATGAGGATGGCAACTCCAGGCTGTTTATGGGGGCAGTTAGCTTGATAGAGTTTATTCCAAAAGATGATTGTTTTGGGGTAAGATGTGTCTCTTGAAGACAGCAGAACGATGGCTCTTGCTTTTTGATCCAACTAGACAGCCTATGCTGTTTAATTGGAGAGTTAAGTCCATTGACATTGAGAGTTAGGACTGAGAGATATTTATTAGTTCCTACCATTTTTAAAAGCTTTTAGTAGGGCCTGTGTCTTGACAGTTCTTGTGGTCCTTAGATGGTATGCTGTTTAGGTGCCATTTCTTTCCCTATATTGCATTCATTTTGGTTTTCTATGTATAGAGCATCTTTGAGAATTCTCTGTAGTGTTGGTTTTGTTTCGACATATTGTTGCAGCTTTTCCAGGGAATGGAACGTTTTTACTCTTCCCTCAGTTATGAATGAGAGCTTACCTGGCTACAATATTCTTGGTTGGTAGTTATTTGATATAAGGGCATGACATATATGCTTCCAGTCACTTCGTGCTTGCATGGTCTCTGCTGAGAAATCTGGGGTTATTCTGATTGGTTTGCCTTTATAGGTTACTGATCCCTTTTCCCTGGCTGCCTTTAGGATCTTTTCTTTCGTTTCTATTGATCCAGTTCGGATCACAATGTGGCGGTGGGATGTTCTTTTCTGGTCAGGTCTGTTTGGGGTTCTAAAAGCTTCTCGTATCTGGATGGGCCTGCCCTTCTGGATATTTGGGAAATTCTCTGAGATGATTCCCTGAAGTATATTTCCAATACCATTGACCTCTTTCTCCACGCCCTCCTCAATACCCCACTAGCCTTAAATTAGGCTTCCTAATTGTATCTTGGACCTCCTGAAGCGCTGTCCCATATTTCCTAGATTTGGATTGACTCATTTTCTGTTCTTTCTCTATAATACCTAAATTATCTTCAGCCCCGGAAATTCTCTCCTCTGCATTGTCTAACCTGCTATCAAAGCTATCTACTTTATTTTTCATCGCCCTTGCTTCTAAATGCTCACTTTTGATGACTTGCTTCTCTTGTTTTAGATCATGTATGGATTTCTTTATCTCCTTGATTTCCTTTTGAGTGGTTAGCTCAGGAGCTTTATTTTCTTTGGACATTTGCTGGAGTTTGGTCACGTTTTTATTTGTGGATTCTATGAATTCATCCATCTTTCTTTGAAAAACCTTTATTATGGCTTCTTCTTTTTCACTTATCACCTTGTTTGTGCTTTCCTCTTGTTCAGCTATGGCTTCCTCCATTATCTCTTTCTTTATATTTTCACATTTTCCATTAATGATGTTTATCAATTGCATTTGTGTAGCACTTGGAAGACTCTCCTCTAGGTGTGCAAGTGACTGTTCCATTGTCTGTTTACATTGGGTGGGGGATGTTGTTTCTTGATTTGACATTTTTCTTGAGTTTCTTGTTCTGCCCATTTGAAAATGGGAGCAAGATTACTACTAAATACGATTATAGTTTTTCAGATATAACCAACCTAGACCTCTGTAGCTGGCAGACACTAGATGTTCACAAGTTTTGATTGGTATTATCACTCTTTCTTTTTTGTGCACTTACAGACCAGTCTAATACAACCACTGATAAGCGATTTATACCCAAAACAATAAGCCTCTCAATCCAATCTCTATTGTCTTTAAGTCCTTCTGAGCCTAGAGAACAATTAACCACCTACATATACAATATTGCTCAACAGCCATCAAGTGTAGATCCGTGCAGTATAAGGGTTGAAAGACGAGCAGAGGGCCAGAGATAGAAAAAAAGAATGAGAGAGGTCAGGGGAGGTACAAGAGGATTAACATAGGAGTGTAAGAATATTGTAGTCATGAAGAAAAGGTATAGCATAAGGATAACTGACTAAGTTGGTAAGTAGGTAGCATATTTGAGTACAAAGTTTGGAAAGTATTAGAATAAAACTTATGTGTTGCTGCACGACTAGCTCTTAGCCCAACCAGTGGCCTCACAGTGGACCATGGGATGGATCTGTTTTTCTTGTCTACGTTGAGGGAAAGGGGTATTTCACAAGATGCAGAAGCGAAGATTTCAGAAGCCAATGCTGTGAGTGAATGAGCTCGTAAACAGCATTTTTATTTTCTTTTATCTTTCTGCCAGTTTGGGGGCTGGAGTTCAGGGCCTGAGCACTGTCCTCGGGTTTTCTCAAGTCTAGCCCTCTGCCACTTGAACCACAGTGCCACATCTAGATTTTCTATCTATGTGATACTGAGCAATCAAACCCAGATCTTCATGGATGCTAGGCAAGCACTCTACCACTATGCCAAACTCTCAACCCTGACATAGTAATTATAAAGTCATCATCATCATATCAAAATATCCTTTCTCCTACAAAGAATGAACACTTATCTATGTGTGTAATGCTTTTTTTTAAATTTCACTAATTCTTCTGTGTTTTTCCCTCTTGCATTTTTTACGCATGACAGCAAAGCTAATCATCAGGAAAAAATTGATTAGGATACAGAAACCTAATAATGTCCTAGTAGATTGACGTCAAAAATATGTGCAAGATGCCCTGTGTGTTTGACCTAGTGGTAGAGTCCTTGGCTACCACGCAAAAAGACTCAGGTTTGATTCCTCATTACCACATACATAGAAAACGCTGCAAGTGGTGCTGTGGCTCGGTGGGACAGCTAAAGCCTAAAGAAAGCCTAAGAACAATGTTCACACTCTGAGGTCAAGTCCCAAGACCAGCAAAAACAAAAAAAATTCGACAAGGGGCAAAATGCAGGCAGAGAAGGCACTGTGAAGCAAATGTTTTGTAAAGGATGAGGGCAATATTGACCCTTAAGTTTGGATCTTACCTAAGAAAGGCTCCTTGAGCCTGAGACCAGACTGGTAGTTGGGCCTAGTGGAAGACATTGGGAATGGACAAATAAGGTGTGCTGTTTACTACATCCACATGTATATTGCGAGATTGGAGGAGAGATTCCGCCTCCAGTATGTCTTTGGTGAGGTCTTCTGTGAGCAAGGATCTTTGGTCATTGGGCCCTGAAAGGTGACCCTGCCTCCCTCACAATGGAACAGAATATTGAACGCTGGTAACCAAGCCAGTGTAACTAACAACCAGCTCATGCCAGCTCACTTGGCCTGTGTCTCAGGAGGTAGAAAGATGTTGCTGTGCTGTTGCCAAAGTTCAGGAATCTCGAGTCTCAGGCATGGAAGTTGTGGATGTCTTACTCGAAGATGTACATGCTAGATATTTGTCAAGCCACAAATCCAGTATAACAGGCCTTTCTCTAAGAAGAAGGCCAGGAAAATCCAGGGCAACCAGATGAGGTAAATTTCTAAGAAGAAATGTATTTGACCCCATCATCCTCCCCACACACTACAACTTTCTTTTTTTTCATTTTTTTATTGTAATTAGTAAAAGGGTTACATGATATTTGCCAGGTAGAAGACGCATTAGTTCACATACATTGATACCCTTTCACATGTCTTGGTACCCATTTCCCTCCAACTCCACACGCCCTACCCATCTTGGTTTTCCCCCTTCCCTATCAAATTTCAAATATCCAAATACAAATAAATTCAATATATCAGATAACAAAGTGAGATACTATACCAATATGGGATAACCAAGGGACAGCAAAGGAGATGAGAGACAACATAGTACATTAAGGACAACAATCATTCATTATATGGCTTTTGTTTCAATATCCTGGAGGTCCTTTCAATTAGCTTCACATTATATGGCCTTATATATGGCCTTTTGCTCTATTGCAAATCTCTGCTAGTAGAGCCCAAGGTTTCTACTGATTATGACGAATGAGGGAAACCACTGAGCCTAAGTTCCTTTGAGTCTGGCTTACTTCACTTAATATGATTTGTTCTAATTCTTTCCATATCCTAACAAATGGGGCGATGCCATTCTTTCTGACAGCAGCATAGAATTCCATTGTGTACAAATACCACAACTTGTTGATCCACTCATCAACTGAGGGACATCTGGGTTGGTTCCATATCTTTGCTATGGTGAATAGCGCTGCAATGAACATTGTTGTGCTAGTGGGTTTAGTATGCCCTTGTTTCTGGATTGTTGGGTAAATGCCAAGTAGTGGTATTGCTGGGTTATAGGGAAGTTCTATGTTTAGCCTTTTGAGGCGCTGCCACACTGCTTTCCATAGTGGTTGAACGAGTTTGCACTCCCACCAACAGTGTAGTAGTGATCCCTCCTGGCCACATCCCCTCCAGCATCTGTTGTCATTCATTTTCCTGATCCTGGCCATTCTAACTGGAGTGAGGTGGAATCTTAGAGTTCTTTTGATATGCAATTCTTTTATGACCAGAGATGTGGAGCATTTCTTCATGTGTCTATAGGCCATTTTTATTTCTTCTTCAGAGAAGACTCTCTTTAACCTTTGGCCCATTTTTTAATGGGATGGGTGTTCCTTTGGAGGTTAGTTTTGGAGTGATTCAATTTTTTGAGTTGTTGATATATTTTAGATATGAGGCCTTTGTCCATTGTTTGGTTGGTGAAGATCTTCTCCCACTCTGTAGGCTTCCTGATTAGTTTACTAGCTATGTCCTTTGCCATACAAAAGCTCTGCAGTTTACTACAGTCCCACTTATCCAGCCTTTCTCTGATTTGTTGTGATTCTTGGTCCTTATTAAGAAAGTTTCGACCTGTGCCAAGGAGGCCTAGTGTATCTCCTATTCCTTCCTGTAAACTTTTCAATGTGTCAGGTTTTACCTCCAGGTCTTTGATCCATTTGGAATTAATTCTAGTACAAGGTGACAAAGAAGGATCCAACTTTAGTTTTCTGCAGGTGCTTAACCAGTTCTGCCAGCACAACTTGTTGAAGAGGCTATCTTTCTTCCATTCTATTTTTTTGGCTCCCTTGTCAAAGATTAGGTGGCCATAGGTCTGTGGTTTAATATGTGGGTCCGCAGTTGTATTCCATTGGACTTCAGGCCTGTTCTTGTGCCAGTACCAAGCTGTTTTGGGAATTATAGCTCTGTAATAGAGTCTAAAGTTTGGAATTGAAATTCCTCCAGCGCTGTTCTTTCTACTAAGAAATGTTTTTGCTTACGGGGTCTTTTATTATTCCATATGAAATTTTGAATTGCCTCTTGTATTTCTTTAAAGAATGACATTGGGATGTTGATGGGTATTGCATTGAATTTGTAGATAGCCCTAGGCAAGATTGTCATTTTCACAATGTTGATTCTTCCAATCCAGGAGCATGGGAGCTTTTTCCATTTCCTTAGTTCTGCTTTAATTTCCTTTTTTGGGGTTTTAAAGTTTTCATCTAAACGGTCCTTTACATTCTTAGTTAAGCTAATTCCTAGGTACTTTATTTTCTTTGAGGCTTTTGTGAAAGGAGTTTCTTTCCTGATTATTGCCTCGTTCCTCTCACTATTGGCGTAAAGGAAGGCAGTTGATTTGTGAGGGTTGATTTTATGGCCTGCTACCCTTCCAAAGCTTTGAATCAGCTCAAGGAGCTTGGGACTAGAGTCTATAGGATTCTTTAAATACAGAATCATGTCATCTGCAAAGAGGGATAGTTTTATTTCCTCTTTCCCTACTTGGATCCCCTTTATGCTTGCTTCTTGCCTTATTGCACTGCCTAGGAAATTTAGTACTATGTTAGAAAGGAGTGGAGAGAGTGGGCATCCTTGTCTCGTTCCTGATTTTAGAGGGAATGGATTTAGATTTTCACCATTAAGTATAATACTAGCAGTGGGTTTCTCATACACAGCCTTTATTACATTGAGAAATGTTCCATGGAGTCCTAGTTTCTCCACATCTTTTAACATAAAGGGGTTTTGGATCTTGTCAAATGCCTTTTCCGCATCTATTGAGACAACCATGTGATTTTTGTCCTTGCTCCTGTTGATGTGTTGAATTATATTAATTGATTTGTGTATGTTGAACCAGCTTTGCCTCCCTGTGATGAATCCAGTTTGATCATAGTGTATAATTTTTTGATGAGTTGTTGTAGACGGTTGGCCAGTATTTTGTTGAGAAGTTTTGCATCGATGTTCATCAAAGAAATGGGTCCATATTGCTCTTTCTTTGATGAATCTCTGTCTGGTTTGGGGATGAGGGATATACTGGCTTCACAGAATGCGTTTGGTAAAAAACCTTCATTTTGAATTTCGTTGAAGAGCTTGAGGAGTATTGGTGTGAGCTCTGCTTTGAAGACCTTATAGAATTCAGCTGTGAATCCATCTGGCCCTGGGCTCTTTTTAAGTGGAAGTTGTCTAATTTCCATTTCTATTTCAGAGCTTGAAATAGGCCTGTTGAGTTGGGTTAGCTCTTCTTGGTTCAGTGTGGGTATGTTAATCTTGTCTAGGAATTCATCCATTTCTTCTAGATTCTCAAATTTGTTGGCGTAAAGGTTTGAGAAGTATTCCCTCATGATATTCTGGATCTTGGTAATTTCTGTCTTGATATTACCATTTTCATCTGCGATTTTGTTTATTTCGATATGCTCTCTTGTTTTTTTGGTAAGATTTGCTAAGAGCTTGTCAATTTTGTTAATTCTTTCAAAGAACCAACTCCTTGTTTTGTTGATTCTATAGGTTTTTTTTATTCCAAATCATTTAATTCTGCTTTGATTTTAATAATTTGCTTTCTCCTAATGGGTTTAGGGTTGGTTTGTTGCTCTTTTTCCAGGAGGTTAAAGTGAGACATTTACTAGTTGATTTGCCATTTTTCCAACTTGCTGTTGTAGGCACTCAGCAGTATAAATTTTCCTCTGAGTACTGCCTTTGTTGTGTCCCTAAGGAGTTGATATTTGTGTGCTCCTTATTGTTAAATTTCATAAACAGTTGGATATCTGTTCTGATCTCTTCGATTACCCATTGTTTTTGATTCAACAATGTGTTGTTCAGTCTCCATGAGTTACAGGGTTTTCGTTGGTGGAGATATGTGTTCAGCTCCAATTTGATGCCTTTATGGTCTGAGAGTGTGCATGGAATAATTCCAGTGTTTCTGAATCTGTCCAGGTTTGTTTCATGGCCTAAGATGTGGTCTATTATGGAAAATGTTCCATGTGCTGCTGAGAAAAACGTATATTGTGTTGTTACTGGGTGGAATATTCTGCAGATGTCTGTTAGATCTAGTTGGTCTATATAGTTGTTCAGTTCTAAGGTTTCTCTGTTGAGTTTTGCCTTGTTGATCTGTCCATAGGTGAGAGTGGTGTGTTAAACTCACCAACAATCACTGTATTTCGATCTATGCATGGTTTCAGTGTAAGTAAAGTTTGCGTGATGAATTTTGGAGCTCCGGGATTGGGTGTGTAAATATTTAGGATCGTTATGTCTTCCTGGAGGAAAGATCACTTCAGTAGTATGTAGTAACCTTCTTTGTCTTTTCTTACTAATTTTAGTTTGAAGTCTATTGTATCTGATATGAGGATGGCAACTCCAGGCTGTTTATGGGGGCAGTTAGCTTGATAGAGTTTATTCCAAAAGATGATTGTTTTGGGGTAAGATGTGTCTCTTGAAGACAGCAGAACGATGGCTCTTGCTTTTTGATCCAACTAGACAGCCTATGCTGTTTAATTGGAGAGTTAAGTCCATTGACATTGAGAGTTAGGACTGAGAGATATTTATTAGTTCCTACCATTTTTAAAAGCTTTTAGTAGGGCCTGTGTCTTGACAGTTCTTGTGGTCCTTAGATGGTATGCTGTTTAGGTGCCATTTCTTTCCCTATATTGCATTCATTTTGGTTTTCTATGTATAGAGCATCTTTGAGAATTCTCTGTAGTGTTGGTTTTGTTTCGACATATTGTTGCAGCTTTTCCAGGGAATGGAACGTTTTTACTCTTCCCTCAGTTATGAATGAGAGCTTACCTGGCTACAATATTCTTGGTTGGTAGTTATTTGATATAAGGGCATGACATATATGCTTCCAGTCACTTCGTGCTTGCATGGTCTCTGCTGAGAAATCTGGGGTTATTCTGATTGGTTTGCCTTTATAGGTTACTGATCCCTTTTCCCTGGCTGCCTTTAGGATCTTTTCTTTCGTTTCTATTGATCCAGTTCGGATCACAATGTGGCGGTGGGATGTTCTTTTCTGGTCAGGTCTGTTTGGGGTTCTAAAAGCTTCTCGTATCTGGATGGGCCTGCCCTTCTGGATATTTGGGAAATTCTCTGAGATGATTCCCTGAAGTATATTTCCAATACCATTGACCTCTTTCTCCACGCCCTCCTCAATACCAACTAGCCTTAAATTAGGCTTCCTAATTGTATCTTGGACCTCCTGAAGCGCTGTCCCATATTTCCTAGATTTGGATTGACTCATTTTCTGTTCTTTCTCTATAATACCTAAATTATCTTCAGCCCCGGAAATTCTCTCCTCTGCATTGTCTAACCTGCTATCAAAGCTATCTACTTTATTTTTCATC
Source organism: Megascapheus bottae (assembly GCF_031878675.1). Taxonomy (NCBI): domain Eukaryota; kingdom Metazoa; phylum Chordata; class Mammalia; order Rodentia; family Geomyidae; genus Megascapheus; species Megascapheus bottae. Next base: position 1,054,492 of record NW_028327477.1, read on the forward strand.
GCCCTTGCTTCTAAATGCTCACTTTTGATGACTTGCTTCTCTTGTTTTAGATCATGTATGGATTTCTTTATCTCCTTGATTTCCTTTTGAGTGGTTAGCTCAGGAGCTTTATTTTCTTTGGACATTTGCTGGAGTTTGGTCACGTTTTTATTTGTGGATTCTATGAATTCATCCATCTTTCTTTGAAAAACCTTTATTATGGCTTCTTCTTTTTCACTTATCACCTTGTTTGTGCTTTCCTCTTGTTCAGCTATGGCTTCCTCCATTATCTCTTTCTTTATATTTTCACATTTTCCATTAATGATGTTTATCAATTGCATTTGTGTAGCACTTGGAAGACTCTCCTCTAGGTGTGCAAGTGACTGTTCCATTGTCTGTTTACATTGGGTGGGGGATGTTGTTTCTTGATTTGACATTTTTCTTGAGTTTCTTGTTCTGCCCATTTGAAAATGGGAGCAAGATTACTACTAAATACGATTATAGTTTTTCAGATATAACCAACCTAGACCTCTGTAGCTGGCAGACACTAGATGTTCACAAGTTTTGATTGGTATTATCACTCTTTCTTTTTTGTGCACTTACAGACCAGTCTAATACAACCACTGATAAGCGATTTATACCCAAAACAATAAGCCTCTCAATCCAATCTCTATTGTCTTTAAGTCCTTCTGAGCCTAGAGAACAATTAACCACCTACATATACAATATTGCTCAACAGCCATCAAGTGTAGATCCGTGCAGTATAAGGGTTGAAAGACGAGCAGAGGGCCAGAGATAGAAAAAAAGAATGAGAGAGGTCAGGGGAGGTACAAGAGGATTAACATAGGAGTGTAAGAATATTGTAGTCATGAAGAAAAGGTATAGCATAAGGATAACTGACTAAGTTGGTAAGTAGGTAGCATATTTGAGTACAAAGTTTGGAAAGTATTAGAATAAAACTTATGTGTTGCTGCACGACTAGCTCTTAGCCCAACCAGTGGCCTCACAGTGGACCATGGGATGGATCTGTTTTTCTTGTCTACGTTGAGGGAAAGGGGTATTTCACAAGATGCAGAAGCGAAGATTTCAGAAGCCAATGCTGTGAGTGAATGAGCTCGTAAACAGCATTTTTATTTTCTTTTATCTTTCTGCCAGTTTGGGGGCTGGAGTTCAGGGCCTGAGCACTGTCCTCGGGTTTTCTCAAGTCTAGCCCTCTGCCACTTGAACCACAGTGCCACATCTAGATTTTCTATCTATGTGATACTGAGCAATCAAACCCAGATCTTCATGGATGCTAGGCAAGCACTCTACCACTATGCCAAACTCTCAACCCTGACATAGTAATTATAAAGTCATCATCATCATATCAAAATATCCTTTCTCCTACAAAGAATGAACACTTATCTATGTGTGTAATGCTTTTTTTTAAATTTCACTAATTCTTCTGTGTTTTTCCCTCTTGCATTTTTTACGCATGACAGCAAAGCTAATCATCAGGAAAAAATTGATTAGGATACAGAAACCTAATAATGTCCTAGTAGATTGACGTCAAAAATATGTGCAAGATGCCCTGTGTGTTTGACCTAGTGGTAGAGTCCTTGGCTACCACGCAAAAAGACTCAGGTTTGATTCCTCATTACCACATACATAGAAAACGCTGCAAGTGGTGCTGTGGCTCGGTGGGACAGCTAAAGCCTAAAGAAAGCCTAAGAACAATGTTCACACTCTGAGGTCAAGTCCCAAGACCAGCAAAAACAAAAAAAATTCGACAAGGGGCAAAATGCAGGCAGAGAAGGCACTGTGAAGCAAATGTTTTGTAAAGGATGAGGGCAATATTGACCCTTAAGTTTGGATCTTACCTAAGAAAGGCTCCTTGAGCCTGAGACCAGACTGGTAGTTGGGCCTAGTGGAAGACATTGGGAATGGACAAATAAGGTGTGCTGTTTACTACATCCACATGTATATTGCGAGATTGGAGGAGAGATTCCGCCTCCAGTATGTCTTTGGTGAGGTCTTCTGTGAGCAAGGATCTTTGGTCATTGGGCCCTGAAAGGTGACCCTGCCTCCCTCACAATGGAACAGAATATTGAACGCTGGTAACCAAGCCAGTGTAACTAACAACCAGCTCATGCCAGCTCACTTGGCCTGTGTCTCAGGAGGTAGAAAGATGTTGCTGTGCTGTTGCCAAAGTTCAGGAATCTCGAGTCTCAGGCATGGAAGTTGTGGATGTCTTACTCGAAGATGTACATGCTAGATATTTGTCAAGCCACAAATCCAGTATAACAGGCCTTTCTCTAAGAAGAAGGCCAGGAAAATCCAGGGCAACCAGATGAGGTAAATTTCTAAGAAGAAATGTATTTGACCCCATCATCCTCCCCACACACTACAACTTTCTTTTTTTTCATTTTTTTATTGTAATTAGTAAAAGGGTTACATGATATTTGCCAGGTAGAAGACGCATTAGTTCACATACATTGATACCCTTTCACATGTCTTGGTACCCATTTCCCTCCAACTCCACACGCCCTACCCATCTTGGTTTTCCCCCTTCCCTATCAAATTTCAAATATCCAAATACAAATAAATTCAATATATCAGATAACAAAGTGAGATACTATACCAATATGGGATAACCAAGGGACAGCAAAGGAGATGAGAGACAACATAGTACATTAAGGACAACAATCATTCATTATATGGCTTTTGTTTCAATATCCTGGAGGTCCTTTCAATTAGCTTCACATTATATGGCCTTATATATGGCCTTTTGCTCTATTGCAAATCTCTGCTAGTAGAGCCCAAGGTTTCTACTGATTATGACGAATGAGGGAAACCACTGAGCCTAAGTTCCTTTGAGTCTGGCTTACTTCACTTAATATGATTTGTTCTAATTCTTTCCATATCCTAACAAATGGGGCGATGTCATTCTTTCTGACAGCAGCATAGAATTCCATTGTGTACAAATACCACAACTTGTTGATCCACTCATCAACTGAGGGACATCTGGGTTGGTTCCATATCTTTGCTATGGTGAATAGCGCTGCAATGAACATTGTTGTGCTAGTGGGTTTAGTATGCCCTTGTTTCTGGATTGTTGGGTAAATGCCAAGTAGTGGTATTGCTGGGTTATAGGGAAGTTCTATGTTTAGCCTTTTGAGGCGCTGCCACACTGCTTTCCATAGTGGTTGAACGAGTTTGCACTCCCACCAACAGTGTAGTAGTGATCCCTCCTGGCCACATCCCCTCCAGCATCTGTTGTCATTCATTTTCCTGATCCTGGCCATTCTAACTGGAGTGAGGTGGAATCTTAGAGTTCTTTTGATATGCAATTCTTTTATGACCAGAGATGTGGAGCATTTCTTCATGTGTCTATAGGCCATTTTTATTTCTTCTTCAGAGAAGACTCTCTTTAACCTTTGGCCCATTTTTTAATGGGATGGGTGTTCCTTTGGAGGTTAGTTTTGGAGTGATTCAATTTTTTGAGTTGTTGATATATTTTAGATATGAGGCCTTTGTCCATTGTTTGGTTGGTGAAGATCTTCTCCCACTCTGTAGGCTTCCTGATTAGTTTACTAGCTATGTCCTTTGCCATACAAAAGCTCTGCAGTTTACTACAGTCCCACTTATCCAGCCTTTCTCTGATTTGTTGTGATTCTTGGTCCTTATTAAGAAAGTTTCGACCTGTGCCAAGGAGGCCTAGTGTATCTCCTATTCCTTCCTGTAAACTTTTCAATGTGTCAGGTTTTACCTCCAGGTCTTTGATCCATTTGGAATTAATTCTAGTACAAGGTGACAAAGAAGGATCCAACTTTAGTTTTCTGCAGGTGCTTAACCAGTTCTGCCAGCACAACTTGTTGAAGAGGCTATCTTTCTTCCATTCTATTTTTTTGGCTCCCTTGTCAAAGATTAGGTGGCCATAGGTCTGTGGTTTAATATGTGGGTCCGCAGTTGTATTCCATTGGACTTCAGGCCTGTTCTTGTGCCAGTACCAAGCTGTTTTGGGAATTATAGCTCTGTAATAGAGTCTAAAGTTTGGAATTGAAATTCCTCCAGCGCTGTTCTTTCTACTAAGAAATGTTTTTGCTTACGGGGTCTTTTATTATTCCATATGAAATTTTGAATTGCCTCTTGTATTTCTTTAAAGAATGACATTGGGATGTTGATGGGTATTGCATTGAATTTGTAGATAGCCCTAGGCAAGATTGTCATTTTCACAATGTTGATTCTTCCAATCCAGGAGCATGGGAGCTTTTTCCATTTCCTTAGTTCTGCTTTAATTTCCTTTTTTGGGGTTTTAAAGTTTTCATCTAAACGGTCCTTTACATTCTTAGTTAAGCTAATTCCTAGGTACTTTATTTTCTTTGAGGCTTTTGTGAAAGGAGTTTCTTTCCTGATTATTGCCTCGTTCCTCTCACTATTGGCGTAAAGGAAGGCAGTTGATTTGTGAGGGTTGATTTTATGGCCTGCTACCCTTCCAAAGCTTTGAATCAGCTCAAGGAGCTTGGGACTAGAGTCTATAGGATTCTTTAAATACAGAATCATGTCATCTGCAAAGAGGGATAGTTTTATTTCCTCTTTCCCTACTTGGATCCCCTTTATGCTTGCTTCTTGCCTTATTGCACTGCCTAGGAAATTTAGTACTATGTTAGAAAGGAGTGGAGAGAGTGGGCATCCTTGTCTCGTTCCTGATTTTAGAGGGAATGGATTTAGATTTTCACCATTAAGTATAATACTAGCAGTGGGTTTCTCATACACAGCCTTTATTACATTGAGAAATGTTCCATGGAGTCCTAGTTTCTCCACATCTTTTAACATAAAGGGGTTTTGGATCTTGTCAAATGCCTTTTCCGCATCTATTGAGACAACCATGTGATTTTTGTCCTTGCTCCTGTTGATGTGTTGAATTATATTAATTGATTTGTGTATGTTGAACCAGCTTTGCCTCCCTGTGATGAATCCAGTTTGATCATAGTGTATAATTTTTTGATGAGTTGTTGTAGACGGTTGGCCAGTATTTTGTTGAGAAGTTTTGCATCGATGTTCATCAAAGAAATGGGTCCATATTGCTCTTTCTTTGATGAATCTCTGTCTGGTTTGGGGATGAGGGATATACTGGCTTCACAGAATGCGTTTGGTAAACAACCTTCATTTTGAATTTCGTTGAAGAGCTTGAGGAGTATTGGTGTGAGCTCTGCTTTGAAGACCTTATAGAATTCAGCTGTGAATCCATCTGGCCCTGGGCTCTTTTTAAGTGGAAGTTGTCTAATTTCCATTTCTATTTCAGAGCTTGAAATAGGCCTGTTGAGTTGGGTTAGCTCTTCTTGGTTCAGTGTGGGTATGTTAATCTTGTCTAGGAATTCATCCATTTCTTCTAGATTCTCAAATTTGTTGGCGTAAAGGTTTGAGAAGTATTCCCTCATGATATTCTGGATCTTGGTAATTTCTGTCTTGATATTACCATTTTCATCTGCGATTTTGTTTATTTCGATATGCTCTCTTGTTTTTTTGGTAAGATTTGCTAAGAGCTTGTCAATTTTGTTAATTCTTTCAAAGAACCAACTCCTTGTTTTGTTGATTCTATAGGTTTTTTTTATTCCAAATCATTTAATTCTGCTTTGATTTTAATAATTTGCTTTCTCCTAATGGGTTTAGGGTTGGTTTGTTGCTCTTTTTCCAGGAGGTTAAAGTGAGACATTTACTAGTTGATTTGCCATTTTTCCAACTTGCTGTTGTAGGCACTCAGCAGTATAAATTTTCCTCTGAGTACTGCCTTTGTTGTGTCCCTAAGGAGTTGATATTTGTGTGCTCCTTATTGTTAAATTTCATAAACAGTTGGATATCTGTTCTGATCTCTTCGATTACCCATTGTTTTTGATTCAACAATGTGTTGTTCAGTCTCCATGAGTTACAGGGTTTTCGTTGGTGGAGATATGTGTTCAGCTCCAATTTGATGCCTTTATGGTCTGAGAGTGTGCATGGAATAATTCCAGTGTTTCTGAATCTGTCCAGGTTTGTTTCATGGCCTAAGATGTGGTCTATTATGGAAAATGTTCCATGTGCTGCTGAGAAAAACGTATATTGTGTTGTTACTGGGTGGAATATTCTGCAGATGTCTGTTAGATCTAGTTGGTCTATATAGTTGTTCAGTTCTAAGGTTTCTCTGTTGAGTTTTGCCTTGTTGATCTGTCCATAGGTGAGAGTGGTGTGTTAAACTCACCAACAATCACTGTATTTCGATCTATGCATGGTTTCAGTGTAAGTAAAGTTTGCGTGATGAAGTTTGGAGCTCCGGGATTGGGTGTGTAAATATTTAGGATCGTTATGTCTTCCTGGAGGAAAGATCACTTCAGTAGTATGTAGTAACCTTCTTTGTCTTTTCTTACTAATTTTAGTTTGAAGTCTATTGTATCTGATATGAGGATGGCAACTCCAGGCTGTTTATGGGGGCAGTTAGCTTGATAGAGTTTATTCCAAAAGATGATTGTTTTGGGGTAAGATGTGTCTCTTGAAGACAGCAGAACGATGGCTCTTGCTTTTTGATCCAACTAGACAGCCTATGCTGTTTAATTGGAGAGTTAAGTCCATTGACATTGAGAGTTAGGATTGAGAGATATTTATTAGTTCCTACCATTTTTAAAAGCTTTTAGTAGGGCCTGTGTCTTGACAGTTCTTGTGGTCCTTAGATGGTATGCTGTTTAGGTGCCATTTCTTTCCCTATATTGCATTCATTTTGGTTTTCTATGTATAGAGCATCTTTGAGAATTCTCTGTAGTGTTGGTTTTGTTTCGACATATTGTTGCAGCTTTTCCAGGGAATGGAACGTTTTTACTCTTCCCTCAGTTATGAATGAGAGCTTACCTGGCTACAATATTCTTGGTTGGTAGTTATTTGATATAAGGGCATGACATATATGCTTCCAGTCACTTCGTGCTTGCATGGTCTCTGCTGAGAAATCTGGGGTTATTCTGATTGGTTTGCCTTTATAGGTTACTGATCCCTTTTCCCTGGCTGCCTTTAGGATCTTTCCTTTCGTTTCTATTGATCCAGTTCGGATCACAATGTGGCGGTGGGATGTTCTTTTCTGGTCAGGTCTGTTTGGGGTTCTAAAAGCTTCTCGTATCTGGATGGGCCTGCCCTTCTGGATATTTGGGAAATTCTCTGAGATGATTCCCTGAAGTATATTTCCAATACCATTGACCTCTTTCTCCACGCCCTCCTCAATACCAACTAGCCTTAAATTAGGCTTCCTAATTGTATCTTGGACCTCCTGAAGCGCTGTCCCATATTTCCTAGATTTGGATTGACTCATTTTCTGTTCTTTCTCTATAATACCTAAATTATCTTCAGCCCCGGAAATTCTCTCCTCTGCATTGTCTAACCTGCTATCAAAGCTATCTACTTTATTTTTCATCGCCCTTGCTTCTAAATGCTCACTTTTGATGACTTGCTTCTCTTGTTTTAGATCATGTATGGATTTCTTTATCTCCTTGATTTCCTTTTGAGTGGTTAGCTCAGGAGCTTTATTTTCTTTGGACATTTGCTGGAGTTTGGTCACGTTTTTATTTGTGGATTCTATGAATTCATCCATCTTTCTTTGAAAAACCTTTATTATGGCTTCTTCTTTTTCACTTATCACCTTGTTTGTGCTTTCCTCTTGTTCAGCTATGGCTTCCTCCATTATCTCTTTCTTTATATTTTCACATTTTCCATTATTGATGTTTATCAATTGCATTTGTGTAGCACTTGGAAGACTCTCCTCTAGGTGTGCAAGTGACTGTTCCATTGTCTGTTTACATTGGGTGGGGGATGTTGTTTCTTGATTTGACATTTTTCTTGAGTTTCTTGTTCTGCCCATTTGAAAATGGGAGCAAGATTACTACTAAATATGATTATAGTTTTTCAGATATAACCAACCTAGACCTCTGTAGCTGGCAGACACTAGATGTTCACAAGTTTTGATTGGTATTATCACTCTTTCTTTTTTGTGCACTTACAGACCAGTCTAATACAACCACTGATAAGCGATTTATACCCAAAACAATAAGCCTCTCAATCCAATCTCTATTGTCTTTAAGTCCTTCTGAGCCTAGAGAACAATTAACCACCTACATATACAATATTGCTCAACAGCCATCAAGTGTAGATCCGTGCAGTATAAGGGTTGAAAGACGAGCAGAGGGCCAGAGATAGAAAAAAAGAATGAGAGAGGTCAGGGGAGGTACAAGAGGATTAACATAGGAGTGTAAGAATATTGTAGTCATGAAGAAAAGGTATAGCATAAGGATAACTGACTAAGTTGGTAAGTAGGTAGCATATTTGAGTACAAAGTTTGGAAAGTATTAGAATAAAACTTATGTGTTGCTGCACGACTAGCTCTTAGCCCAACCAGTGGCCTCACAGTGGACCATGGGATGGATCTGTTTTTCTTGTCTACGTTGAGGGAAAGGGGTATTTCACAAGATGCAGAAGCGAAGATTTCAGAAGCCAATGCTGTGAGTGAATGAGCTCGTAAACAGCATTTTTATTTTCTTTTATCTTTCTGCCAGTTTGGGGGCTGGAGTTCAGGGCCTGAGCACTGTCCTCGGGTTTTCTCAAGTCTAGCCCTCTGCCACTTGAACCACAGTGCCACATCTAGATTTTCTATCTATGTGATACTGAGCAATCAAACCCAGATCTTCATGGATGCTAGGCAAGCACTCTACCACTATGCCAAACTCTCAACCCTGACATAGTAATTATAAAGTCATCATCATCATATCAAAATATCCTTTCTCCTACAAAGAATGAACACTTATCTATGTGTGTAATGCTTTTTTTTAAATTTCACTAATTCTTCTGTGTTTTTCCCTCTTGCATTTTTTACGCATGACAGCAAAGCTAATCATCAGGAAAAAATTGATTAGGATACAGAAACCTAATAATGTCCTAGTAGATTGACGTCAAAAATATGTGCAAGATGCCCTGTGTGTTTGACCTAGTGGTAGAGTCCTTGGCTACCACGCAAAAAGACTCAGGTTTGATTCCTCATTACCACATACATAGAAAACGCTGCAAGTGGTGCTGTGGCTCGGTGGGACAGCTAAAGCCTAAAGAAAGCCCAAGAATAATGTTCACACTCTGAGGTCAAGTCCCAAGACCAGCAAAAACAAAAAAAAATTCGACAAGGGGCAAAATGCAGGCAGAGAAGGCACTGTGAAGCAAATGTTTTGTAAAGGATGAGGGCAATATTGACCCTTAAGTTTGGATCTTACCTAAGAAAGGCTCCTTGAGCCTGAGACCAGAGTGGTAGTTGGGCCTAGTGGAAGATATTGGGAATGGACAAAGAAGGTGTGCTGTTTACTACATCCACATATATATTGTGAGATTGGAGGAGAGATTCCGCCTCCAGTATGTCTTTGGTGAGGTCTTCTGTGAGCAAGGATCTTTGGTCATTGGGCCCTGAAAGGTGACCCTGCCTCCCTCACAATGGAACAGAATATGGAACGCTGGTAACCAAGCCAGAGTAACTAACAACCAGCTCAAGCCAGCTCACTAGGCCTGTGGCTCAGGAGGTAGAAAGATGTTGCTGTGCTGTTGCCAAAGTTCAGAAATCTCGAGTCTCAGGCATGGAAGTTGTGGATGTCTTACTCGAAGATGTACATGCTAGATCTTTGTCAAGCCACAAATCCAGTATAACAGGCCTTTCTCTAAGAAGAAGGCCAGGAAAATCCAGGGCAACCAGATGAGGTAAATTTCTAAGAAGAAATGTATTTGACCCCATCATCCTCCCACACACTACAACTTTCTTTTTTTTTCATTTTTTTATTGTAATTAGTAAAAGGGTTACATGATATTTGCCAGGTAGAAGGTGCATTAATTCACATACATTGATACCCTTTCACATGTCTTGGTACCCATTTCCCTCCAAGTCCACACCCCCTACCCGTCTTGGTTTTCCCCCCTTCCCTATCAAATTTCAAATATCCAAATACAAATAAATTCAATATATCAGATAACAAAGTGAGATACTATACCAATATGGGGTAACCAAGGGACAGCAAAGGAGATGAGAGACAACATAGTACATTAAGGACAACAATCATTCATTATATGGCTTTTGTTTCAATATCCTGGAGGTCCTTTCAATTAGCTTCACATTATATGGCCTTATATATGGCCTTTTGCTCTATTGCAAATCTCTGCTAGTAGAGCCCAAGGTTTCTACTGATTATGACGAATGAGGGAAACCACTGAGCCTAAGTTCCTTTGAGTCTGGCTTACTTCACTCAATATGATTTGTTCTAAGTCTTTCCATATCCTAACAAATGGGGCGATGTCATTCTTTCTGACAGCAGCATAGAATTCCATTGTGTACAAATACCAAAACTTGTTGATCCACTCATCAACTGAGGGACATCTGGGTTGGTTCCATATCTTTGCTATAGTGAATAGCGCTGCAATGAACCTTGTTGTGCTAGTGGGTTAGTATGCCCTTGTTTCTGGATTGTTGGGTAAATGCCAAGGAGTGGTATTGCTGGGTTATAGGGAAGTTCTATGTTTAGCCTTTTGAGGCACTGCCACACTGCTTTCCATAGTGGTTGAACGAGTTTGCACTCCCACCAACAGTGTAGTAGTGATCCCTCCTGGCCACATCCCCTCCAGCATCTGTTGTCATTCGTTTTCCTGATCCTGGCCATTCTCACTGGAGTGAGGTGGAATCTTAGAGTTCTTTTGATATGCAATTCTTTTATGACCAGAGATGTGGAGCATTTCTTCATGTGTCTATAGGCCATTTTTGTTTCTTCTTCAGAGAAAACTCTCTTTAAGTCTTTGGCCCATTTTTTAATGGGATGGGTGTTCCTTTGGAGGTTAGTTTTGGAGTGATTCAATTTTGTGAGTTGTTGATATATTTTAGATATGAGGCCTTTGTCCGTTGTTTGGTTGGTGAAGATCTTCTCCTACTCTGTAGGCTTCCTGATTAGTTTACTAGCTATATCCGTTGCCATACAAAAGCTCTGCAGTTTACTGTAGTCCCACTTATCCAGCCTTTTTCTGATTTGTTGTGATTCTTGGTTCTTATTAAGAAAGTTTCGACCTGTGCCAAGGAGGCCTAGTGTATCTCCTATTCCTTCCTGTAAACTTTTCAGTGTGTCAGCTTTTACCTCCAGGTCTTTGATCCATTTGGAGTTAATTCTAGTGCAAGGTGACAAAGAAGGATCCAACTTTAGTTTTCTGCAGGTGCTTAACCAGTTCTGCCAGCACAACTTGTTGAAGAGGCTATCTTTCTTCCATTCTATTTTTTTTGGCTCCCTTGTCAAAGATTAGGTGGCCATAGGTCTGTGGTTTAATATGTGGGTCCGCAGTTGTATTCCATTGGACTTCAGGCCTGTTCTTGTGCCAGTACCAAGCTGTTTTGGGAATTATACCTCTGTAATAGAGTCTAAAGTTTGGAATTGAAATTCCTCCAGCGCTGTTCTTTCTGCTAAGAAGTGTTTTTGCTTACGGGGTCTTTTATTATTCCATATGAAATTTTGAATTGCCTCTTGTATTTCTTTAAAGAATGACATTGGGATGTTGATGGGTATTGCATTGAATTTGTAGATAGCCCTTGGCAAGATTGTCATTTTCACAATGTTGATTCTTCCAATCCAGGAGCATGGGAGCTTTTTCCATTTCCTTAGTTCTGCTTTAATTTCCTTTTTTAGGGTTTTAAAGTTTTCATCTAAACGATCCTTTACATTCTTAGTTAAGCTAATTCCTAGGTACTTTATTTTCTTTGAGGCTTTTGTGAAAGGAGTTTCTTTCCTGATTATTGCCTCGTTCCTCTCACTATTGGCGTAAAGGAAGGCAGTTGATTTGTAAGGGTTGATTTTATGGCCTGCTACCCTTCCACAGCTTTGAATCAGCTCAAGGAGCTTGGGACTAGAGTCTATAGGATTCGTTAAATACAGAATCATGTCATCTGCAAAGAGGGATAGTTTTATTTCCTCTTTCCCTACTTGGATCCCCTTTATGCTTGCTTCTTGCCTTATTGCACTGCCTAGGAAATTTAGTACTATGTTAGAAAGGAGTGGAGAGAGTGGGCATCCTTGTCTCGTTCCTGATTTTAGAGGGAATGGATTTAGATTTTCACCATTAAGTATAATACTAGCAGTGGGTTTCTCATACACAGCCTTTATTTCATTGAGAAATGTAGGCATCTTGCCTTATTGCACTGCCTAGGAATTCTAGTATTATGTTAAAAAGGAGTGGAGAGAGTGGGATCCTGAATGCTACCCCTTAGCACTTTTATGCAAAGCTTAGGCCTGTGGCATTTTAAGCACAAATCAATGCTCTGTTTTTTGCTGGTTAATTAAAGGTAAAAATCTTATGGAATTTATTGCATGGCTAATTTTGAACTGAAATCCTCAGGTCTCAGCTTATCTTGAGTAGCTAGGATTACAGTACTTTTACAACCTGTATGCTCATACACATCACTTCTGATCCAAACACTCATTGTTCAATTTAACTAACAAGATGTGAGGAAAGATGATTGACTGTAATTTACTAGATGGGCTTCTAGTGAGTATATATTTCCACTTCCACTCTGAAGCCAGGGAAATGTTTCTGGTACATGTTTCAACTATCTCCCAAAGAGGAAATAATGTGTGAGTACGTTGGCTAGTATTTCAGATAGGAGATGGACTTTGGTGTTTGGAACCTGTTGGGAAGAGTGTATCAGCTGGGCTGTGATAACAGAGATGATGTTTCAGACAGGAATATTTTCATCCCAGACAGACTTAATCCACATCCTTGGATTTCAGGCGTTGAGTAGATAGAATCACAAGTGTGAGCTTCCACCACCACCTGGTTCATTTTGGAAACCTTAATTGCTTCTCATTTGTTCCTTTCCTTTTTTGGAAGATTGATCTAAGCTGGCTAATTGTGCATCACAATGAAGTAATTGGCCTCAGGAATTGCAAATATTTGTTTCATCAGCACAGAATGAATGAAGTTGATCTAAACCCAATAGTATTTTCCTTCTGATAAATAGGGAACTTACTTATATCATTTTTCCTTGCCTTTGCTTTCCCAAGCAACATGTTTCTTAAAAACTGTACTTCATGAGAATATTATAATTAGAAGCTATCTACTGCACACTTCAGAATAGTCCTTGCATTTATAAACTTATATTACAATATTAGGTAGAAGAATGGTGACTGTTAGTTTCATAACTACTACATATGTTTTACTCTTTAAGGCTCATTAACTCAAGAAAGGATTAAATACATTTAGATAATAGTAGAACAAACTGCTGCTGATTTGATGTGTGTGCAGATGATACACAGATTTATTAGGATTACTCCAAAGTTTTCTTCAAATTTTCAGTAGTAGACTGCTATGCTAAATGGAAGGTGATAGTAATGCTCCTGAAATTCTATGAATCAGCTATGAAGCAGAATTTCAGGGGAGAGTATTTTCTAGGGACTTAATTTCTAAGACGCATATCAAGAATATTGAACTATAACACCAAATGATGGAGGACTCAGCGTCACATTTTGTTTGTTTTATGCAAGTCCTGGGACTTGAACCCAGGGCCTGGGAACTGTCCTTAAATGTTTTTTTTTTTTTGCTTCAGGCTAGTGTTCTACCACTTGATCCACAGCTCCACTTCCAGATTTTCGGTAATGAACTGTAAATCAGAATATCATGCAATTTGTTTGGGCTGGATTCAAACCTGATTCTATGTAGATAGGATTCCAAGTGTGAGCGCACAGAGCCTGGCTAGTATCATTCATCATTCAAGTCATGGGACTGCACCTGGGTCTTGTCACTGAGCTTTTCAGCTCAAGACTACTGCCCTATCCCTTGAGCCATAGGGCCACTTCTGGGTTTCTGGTGGTTAATTGGAGATAAGAGTCACATGGACTTCAGTGCCCAGGCTGACTTTGAACTGCTAGCCTTGGATCCCAGCCTCTTGAGTAGCTACATTTACAAGTGTGAGAAACCATACCCGGCTAAATTATTTTTTAAGTTAATTTTTTGTTAAGTCAATATATAGTTGGCATACGGTTACATAAGTAATGAACACATTTCTTAAGAAAATTGTTATCCCCTCCCTCATTTTTCTCTGTTTTCCTACCCTCAGCCTCCTCTCCACCCAGAGTGTTCAGTTCATTTCCGTTTAGTGTCTTCCAAGTATCACTGTTCAATTGGTTCACCCTTTTTCCTTTTTTTTTTTTTTACCATTTTATTATACCCTCTCCATTCCCCAAATCACATAAACCTATGTACAAGACACACGGTACCCGAATTCAACACAGTGACTACAGAGAATAAAACTAAAGGGAAAAAGAAGAAAAGAGGTAAAAAGCAAAAAAATGAAAGAACATCATACAGTACCTTAGAAGCAACAACACTGAAAAAACAAAACATAAAACCTTGGGCTGAAAATGTAGCGTGCCTATCATGTATGAAACCCTGGATTCCATTCCTCAGCACCACATAAACAAAAACTGGAAGTGCCACTGTGACTCAGCTGGTAGATTTCTAACATTCAGCACAGAGTTTCTCCAAGTGACAAAAATCTGTCACATTTAAGTCAGGCTTCAAAACTTTGCTAAGAACCAGTTACGTGATTTGGAAGAAAGTCCAATTTTCAAAAAATCACTAGCCAGGCGCTGGAGGGTCATAATTGTCATTCTCCTAGCCAGGGAGAAGGTGATACAAAGCCTTTGCAAGCAAAAAAACGAAAACAAAAAAAACTGTAAGATTCTTCTCTCCACTTATCCACCCAAAAACTAAGTGGAGTTGTGGCTAAAACTGGTACAGCGTTAGCCTTGAGGAAAAAGAACTAAGAGACCTTGCACAGGTCCAAAGTTCAACCTCCCCACCAAGAAAGAAAAAAAAGGAATCCAGATACCTTAGTTTCAAAAGTATATCTGTATATCTTAGTAGATTTTTCTGATCTTTCCTCATTCATCTCATGGAACCACATAATCTTGATCCTGATCTGACTAAGAGCCTGCATTGTGCTTAATAAATTCATTCCACATATTCCAGTAGAATCTGGACAGCTAACAGCCACTTACCAATGCTTTATTCTACGTTTAGGCCAGTATGTCTTCATACCATCTACACAGTCAGCTATATCATCTTTCCAGAAGTATCATTGAGTGTAGAACACTCAGAACTAAAATAATTCCATAAAGATGTAATAAAACTCCTTGATTCATTAAGAAAATTTCTGTACCACTTAGAGCAAGTACATTAGTGGTATTTACCTCTAGCCTCTTTTTTTTAAAAAATTTATAAACATTGAATTTTACATCATATTTCAAATGTCATGTTTAACCAACAAGTATTCAAGAAGGGAATCGCTATACAATCACTGGCACATAAATTTTAGAATATAGTAAAAATTAAGCTGAGTCTTTGTATGTCATAGATACAGATTAATCTATAATAAAACACATGTCTATAGAGTGTATAGTCTATCCTAGATTTTTATGTCTATGTAGTTATGTTTATATCTCCAAAATTATGTCCAGAACTTTGGGTATCAACTATTCAATCATCGCTCTACTACTGTTTGAAACTAATATCCATATATGAAGGATACCATGTACCTTTTGTTCCTTGGTCTTGACTTATCTCACTCAACAGGATTCACTCTAATTTCACCCACTACCCCAAAAATGCCATTATTATGTTTTTCTGTGCAGATCTTCTTTTTATGTATTTATTTTTATTGTAATTTATAGAAGGGTTACATTATATTCACCAGATAGAAGGTGCATTGCTTCTCAAACTTTGATACCCCATGTAATGATATGGTCCCCATTTCCCTTCCCCTGCCCCCACTCATGTTCATTTCCCCCCTTCCCTATCCAATTTCAAATAACCAATTAGGCACATATGAAATATATCAGAAAACAAGGTGAAATATTGTAACAATATGATATAACCAAGGGATAGCAAAAGAGATAAGAGATCACATAGTTCATTAAGGACAACAATCACTCATTATATGAGTTTTGTTTCTTTATCTTGGAGGTCCTTACATTTAGTGTCATACTATTTATGACAATGTCTCTAGATTTTGTTCTATTGTAAATCTCTGGTAGCAGAGCCCAAGGTGTCTACTGAATTTGACAAATGAGGGAGACTCTTGGGCCTATGTTCCTTTGAGTTTGGCTTACTTCACTTAATATGATTTTTTTCCTTTTCATCCACTTCCCCGAGAATGCCATTATTTTATCTTGTCGGTTGGCTATGTATCATTCCATTGTGTGTGTGTGTGTGTGTGTGTGTGTGTGTGTGTGTGCGTGTATCACATTTTTTGTAGTAGGGCATCTGGTTGTTTCCATCATCCAGCCTCATTTTCTACAGATATTTTTATAGTCTCTTTTTTATTTTCAGGGTAATGTATAGAGGGGTTACGATTACATTTACAGGTAGTGGACTGCATTACTTCTCACACATTTATTCCACTCCACATGTTTTTGTCCCCAGTTCCCTCTCCCCTCCCCTTCCCAATCATCTTGTTTCCCCCTTCCCTTTCCTATTTGACATAAACAAATAAACATATATACAATATGCCAGGGAAAAAATCAGAAACAGTAACAATCTGACATTAACCAAAAGGCAAAATAAGAGATGAGAAATAACATAGTAGATTAAGGACAAAAATCACACAAGATTAAGAGCAACGATGACACAAGATATAGCTCTTGTTCCCATATCCTAGAGATCCTTTCATTTAGTCTCATCCTATATGACCTTATATACCTAGGTTTTTGAGTTATTGTAATCCTCTGCTAGGAGAGTCCTAGATGTGAACTAATCATTACAAATGAGGGAAACCATTGAGCTTATGTTTCTTTGGGTCTGGCTTGCTTCACTTAATATGAATTTTTCCAAGTCTTTCCATTTCCTTACAAATGGGGCGATGTCATTCCTTCTGATGGCAGCATAGCATTCCATTGTGTATAAGTACCACATCTTCTTGATTCAGTCATCTACTGAGTGGCATCTGGGTTGGTTTCATATCTTTGCTATGGTAAATAGTGCTGCAATGAGCATCATTGTGCTAGTGGCTTTAGTATGTCCTTTTTTCTGCACAATTGGGTAGATGCCAAGTAGTGGATTTGCTGGATCATAGGGGAGCTCTATGTTCAGTCTTTTGAGGAACCACCACACTGCTTTCCCTAGTGGTTGAACGAGTTTACACTCACACCAACAGTGTAGGTGTGATCCCCCCTGTTCACTTCCCCACCAGTATCTCTTATTAGATTTTTTGATAATGGCCATTCTGACTGGAGTCAGGTGGAATCTCAAAGTTGTTTTGATTTTCATTTCCCTTATTGCTAGAGATATGGAGCATTTCTTCATGTGTCTAAAGCCCATTTTAATTTTTTCTTCAGAGAATACTCTTTTAAGTGTTTTGCCCCCTTTTAATAGGATGGTTGTTTCTTTGAAAATTCGTTTGGGAGAGATTCATTTTTTTCAGCTATAGATATATTTCAGATAACTACACATATTTTTGTAGAAAAAAGAATGGAAGCCATCATGCTGGCTCACAACTTAGGAGGCTCAGGGCTTAGGATCACAGGTCAAAGCCAATCAGGGCCCTACAGTGTGTGAGATCAAACTCTGTGAACATACAATGACTGTAAGAGGAATCTCACTGCCTGGGAATGTAGCCTAATGGTAGAGTGCTCACCTAGAATGCATGAAGACCTAGGTTCTATTCACCGGTACCGCATACTCAGAAAAAAGCTAGAAGTGGCGCTGTGTCTCAAGAGGCAGAGCACTCACGTTGGGCAAGCGAGTCCAATGAAAATGTCTAGGCCCTGAGTCCAAGCCCTAGGACTGGCAAAAAGAAAAAACAAAGAGCAATCTTACCTAAGTAACAAGGAATGTACCCTATATTTATTTATTTATTTATTTATTTATTTATTTATTTATTTATTTGTGTAAACACTAAAATGTATTTATATGAGATGAATCATTCAATCCTAAAAACAAAATATTCATTTTAGTTTACTTTTCATACATTTTTCATTGACAAAATTGTGGTATACATGTGTGTGAATATTTACAAATGCATATATGTACATTGTATATACATATATATACAGCTCTAGGCAATTAAAATATCTGGGTACTTTTTCAGTGACAATAATAAAAATCTTTTAGAAATTTTAAGAGAAAATTATACATAACAAATTTACACTAGACTTACTCCATTTACTCATCCCTTTTTATTGTGTGCCAGTCCTGGGGTTTGAACTCAGAGCCTGAGCACTGTCCTTGGGCTTTCTCAAGGCTTGTGCTATACCACTAGAGTGACAGAACCATTTTCTGCTTTCCTTTTTTTTTGCATTTCTTTATTGTAATTAGCAAAAAGGTTACATGATATTTGCCAGACAGAAGGTGCATTAATTCACATACATTGATAGCCTTTCACATGTCTTGGTACCCGTTTCCCTCCCCCCCTACACCCCCCACCCGTCTTGATTTTCCCCCCTTCCCTATCAAATTTCAAATATCCAAATACAAATAAATTCAATATATCAGATAACAAAGTGAGATACTATACCAATATGAGATAACCAAGGGACAGCAAAGGAGATGAGAGACAACACAGTACATCAAGGACAACAATCATTCATTATATGGCTTTTGTTTCACTATCCTGGAGGTCCTTTCAATTAGTTTCACATTATATGTCCTTATGTATCAAGATTTTGCTCTATTGCAACTCTCTGCTAGTAGAGCCCAAGGTTTCTACTGATTATGACGAATGAGGGAAACCATTGAGCCTAAGATCCTTTGAGTCTGGCTTACTTCACTTAATATGATTTTTTCTAAGTCTTTCCATTTCCTAACAAATGGTGCAATGTCATTCTTTCTGACAGCAACAGAGAATTCCATTGTGTACAAATACCACAACTTGTTGATCCACTCATCAACTGAGGGACATCTAGGTTTGTTCCATATCTTTGCTATGGTGAATAGTGCTGCAATGAAAATGGTTGTGCTAGTAGGTTTAGTATGTCCTTGCTTCTGGGTGGTTGGGCAAATGCCAAGTAGTGGAATTGCTGGGTCATAGGGGAGTTCTATGTTTAGCCTTTTGAGGCACTGCCACACTGCTTTCCACAGTGGTTGAAGGAGTTTGCACTCCCACCAACAGTGTAGTAGTGATCCCTCCTGGCCACATGCTCTCCAGCATCTGTTCTCATTCGTTTTCCTGATCCTGGCCATTCTAGCTGAGGCAATCCAAAATTTCATATGGAATAATAAAAGACCCCCTATAGCAAAAACACTTCTTAGCAGAAAGAACAGCGCTGGAGGAATTTCAATTCCAAACTTTAGACTCTATGACAGAGCTATAATTCTCAAAACAGCTTGGTACTGGCACAAAAACAGGCCTGAAGACCAATGGAATAGACCTATGGCCACCTAATCTTTGACAAGGGAGCCAAAAAATACAATGGAAGAAAGACAGCCTCTTCAACAAGTTGTGCTGGCAGAACTGGTTAAGCACCTGCAGAAAACTAAAGCTGGATCCTTCTTTGTCACCTTGCACTGGAATTAACACCAAATGGATCAAAGACCTGGAGGTAAAAGCTGACACATTGAAAACTCTACAAGAAGGAATAGGAGATACACTAGGCCTCCTTGGCACAGGTCGAAACTTTCTTAATAAGGACCAAGAATCACAACAAATCAGAGAAAGGCTGGATAAATGGGACTGCAGTAAACTGCAGAGCTTTCGTATGGCAATGGACATAGCTAGTAAACTAATCAGGAAGCCTACAGAGTGGGAGAAGATCTTCACCAACCAAACAACGGACAAAGGCCTCCTATCTAAAATATATCAACAACTCACAAAATTGAATCACTCCAAAACTAACCTCCAAAGTAACAACCATCCCATTAAAAAATGGGCCAAAGACTTAAAGAGAGTCTTCTCTGAAGAAGAAACAAAAATGGCCTATAGACACATGAAGAAATGCTGAACATCTCTGGTCATAAAAGAAATGCAAATCAAAACAACTCTAAGATTGTACCCTATATTTATACAGACTGAAAAATTCATTAAGAAATTAGAAAATATGTATAAAGTGCATAATTTCTTTTGTGTGTTGGCACTGGATCTTCAACTGGGTGCTTCAGCTCTATCCCTGACCTTTTCTGCTCAAGGCTAGCACTCTACCAATGCAGCCCCAAATCAACTATCTTCAATTGAGATATAAGCGATGAATATTTCAGGGTGCTTCATGAAAATCATTTTTATAAATTGAAACTTTCAACACAGTCTTATTTTATTATGAATGTTGAGATGGGAAGAGACAGAAAAAGTGAAATGTTTCCTGATCCCCATAGAGAAGAGACTCAGCAGAACCACTGTGGTCTGCAGGCTTCTTTGTGAGTTTTGTTTGCTTGTTTGATTTTTGTCAATTGTGGGGCTTGAACTCTGGGCCTGGGCACTGTCCATGAGCTCTTCAGCTCAAGGCTAGTGCTTTAATCTGTGAGCCACAGTGCCACTTCTGGTTTTTCTGGCAGTTAACTGGGTACTTTGGCTGGCTTTAAACTTTGATTCTCAGATCTTAGCCACCTGAGTAGCTAAGATTATAGGTGTGAAGTACCATGACCAGGCTGCTGCTCTGTTACTATGCAGGTTCTGGAACAAGAACTTCAAGTTCTTACTTCAATTTTTTCTTCTGTTGCCTGATACTCTGCCATTTGAACAAAGGCCCAGTTCCTGGTCTTTGTTGGTTAATGAGAGATATTATGATTTTCTAATATTCAGAGCAATGATTATAAAACCCAGCATTTTACTTACTTGAATAAATTAAGAGACAGGACCTAGTGAGATGGAAAACAAAATTTTTTTTCAAGTTGCTATCCTGTTCTAATGCATAATCTGGCTATTTTGCTTACACACAAATATGTATTTTACCAGTTTCTACTCTATTTTTGCTTAGCTTAAAACCACCACTGCCATTTCATAGATTTTGTTGTTGTTGTTTGCGGTGCTTGAACTCTGTGCCTGGGCTGTTCCTCAGATCTTCAGTTCAATGCCAGTGCTCTACTACTTTTGATTTGGCCAGTCCTGGGCTTGAACTCAGGGACTGAGCACTGTCCTTATATTTTCTCAAAGCTAGGGCTCTACCACTTCAGCCTCAGCACCACTTCCAGTATTTTTCTATGTATGTGGTATTGAGGAATTGAACCCAGGTCTTCGTGCATGCTAGGGAAGCACTCTACCACTAGGCCAAACTCCCAGTCCAAAATTATTCATCATTACTATTAGCTATCTTCTTTTTTTTATTATTGATTCATCATGGTGCTTGGACTTTGGGCCTGGACACTGTCCCTGAGCTCTTCAGCTCAAGGCGAGCGCTATTCCTCTACAGCTCCATTTTTGGTTTCTGGTAGTTAATTGGTGATGTAAGTCTCAAAAACATATGTGTCCAGGCTGGCTTTGGGCTTTGAACCAAGATCCTCCAATCTCAGCCCCCATAGTAGCTAGAATTACACGCTTCAGCCAGCAGTGCCTGACTGTTTGATGTCTCTGTCTCTGTCTCTCTGTCTCTGTCTGTCTTTGTCTGTCTGCCTGTCTCTCTCTCTATCTCTCTCTCTGTCTCTCTCTCTGTCTCTCTCTCTGTCTCTCTCTCTGTCTCTCTGTGCCTCTCTGTCTCTCTCTCTGTCTCTCTCTCTGTCTCTGTCTCTCTGTCTCTCTCTCTCTCTCTCTCTCTCTCTCTCTCTCTCTCTCTCTCTCTCTCTCTCTCTCTGTTTTGGTTGTAAGACTTTAATTGTGCACCTGGGCAGTGTCCCTGGGCTCTTCAGCTCAAGGCTACAACCTTAAACACCTTGAGCCACAGTGTCACTTCTGGTTTTCTGGTGCTTAAGTGGAAGTAACAGTTTCATGGACTTTAGTGTCTGGCCTGGCTTTGAACTGTGATCCTCAGAACCCAACCTTCTGAGATCATTTCCAGCTTTTTTTTGGTGTAAGTGGTACAGAGTAATTGAACACAGGGCTTTGTGCATACTAGGCAAGCAAACTACCACTAGTGTGCACTCCAGCCTTAGATAAGGGCTTTCTTTTTCTTTTTCATTTTTTCACTCATGGGGCTTGAACTCTGGGCCTGCATGTTTACCTTAAGCTCTTCAGCTCAAGGCAAGAGCTCTAACACTTGAGGCACATTGTCATTTTGAATTTTCTGGATTATTTGGAAATAAGATTCTCACAGATTTTTATGCCTGGGCCGTCTTTGAACCTCGATCCTCCAGGGTAGCTAGGATTACCAGGGTGAGCCACCAGTCACGGGCATTAAATTATTATTTTTTGCATGTCCTGTGGCTTCAACTCATGGCCAGAGCACTGTCCTAGGGCTTGCTCAAGGATAGCACTTTACTTCAGCCAGCCAACTCCCGGTCCAAATAGGACACTCTTGAAGCTAGAATTACAGAGATCTGCCATAACACTGGCATGTCGTTATCTAAGTATATAATTTTTTTTCTATTTTTGATGGCTTTTCCTTAGTGGACATATTTCCTACATATTTTATGGAAAACTTCCTTCCCACTGGGGCCATAAGTTAAGCTTAGTGGAAGAGTTCTTGCCGAGCATGAATGAAGACCCAAGTTCAATTCCTCAGCACAACATAGATAAAAAAAGATAAAAGTGGTGCTGTGGCACATGTGATAGAACTTGCGCCTTAAGAATAAACAAAAACAAAAACAAGGATCGTGCTCAGGTCCTGAGTCTAAGCCCAGTACTGGCAAAAAAAAATTCTGGCCAAAGTAGACATTTAAACTTATTGTACTTTTCAAAAAATTTGTTGTCAAGGTGATATACGAAGAGATTGCTGTTACATATGTAATGAGTACCTTTCTTGAAAACACTATTACCTCCTCCCCCTTTTCTCTTTCCCTTCCCCCCAAGTCAAAAATTTCATTTACAACAAATATATATGTATTTTCATTCCTGAAAAAAATAGTTTAAAATGTGTTCAAATAAATGATGTAGGTTGATATATTTATCAAAATGGATTACTTGAACTCTAAAATAAACATTCTAGGTAATTTTTCTCATAAAATTGTAGTAATGCTATAAAACTAATAAAAAAGGAATTTTAGTTATTAATTTCTTATGTTTTACCTTTAACATTATTACACTAAGCATACTGTTTATGGTATTAATACAGACAGCATGAAATATGATTATGTAACAAAATTAAATGATTCAAAATAGTAAGGTTGGGGGCCAGTAGTTTGGCTTGGTGGCACACACCCTGGACTGGCAAAAAAGAAGTAGGGTTAGATAAAACAGATTTATTTCCAAATGTGTGGAAAATGGTATGATTTCTTGTTTGGCTAGGCCTGGGGCTTGAACTGAGGGACCAGGAACTGTCCTTGGCCAATTTGTTAAAAGGGTGGCACTCTGACACCTGAGCCACAGTGCCCCATCTGCTTTTTTGTGTATGCAGTGCCGTGGAATTGAATCAAGGTCTTCTTGTATACTAGGCGAGCACTCTACAACGAGGCCACATTCAAAGCCAAAGTAGATTTTTGATGCTATTGTGGAGTTTTAATTTTCTTAAATATTTGTACAAAGCACAATGGATATATAAACAGACTTGAACTCACAGAACAGAGTCCCACATAATATTACAGTTACTCTGGCACTTTTCCCGATTGACAAAACACATTTCCAGGCATCTGCTCGGTCCTTAAGCTTTGGTAGCTGACTTGTCTGTCCATGGAGGCCTGGCCTGGATTCCTGGTGATTCCATGCATTTCATAGTTCCCTGTATATCCAGTAAGGTTGTCTTCTATGGGACCAGACCTGTCTGGTTTTTGGCCCACGCAGGACCTAGGTGTCTGAGGTCTCACATTATAAGTGGAAAATAAAACACAGTAAAATAAGGACTGAAGAACTGCACACCATAATATTAACAATGAGAGTTTAATAGTTAGCAAAGTAAATACAATGAATACTTGACAACAATCATGAGAGCAAGATAAAGAGATGTGTTTTTAGGAAGGGGACAGGGAAGCTCTAAATCCAGACTGGCCTCCAAGTTGCCTTCAGACAGTAATTCTACTTCAGAGTCCTCAGAAGGGTCTCCTTCCTCATGAGAAACAGAATGTCCTTCCTGAGTTAAGAGGGGGATGGATTCTGGTTTGTCGAATGGAGATTGAGTCTCTTTTAGTGAGATGGATGGGTCTGGATATTCTGTGAGGATGGATTCATTTTCCTCCAATGAATCCAGCATTGAGAGTACACTTGCTGCTTCCCATGGGGACATTTTCCATGAGCCCAGCGTGTGCCCCTTCAGCTTGCACAATAAGTGGAGTGTTACTCTGACTCACATGGACTGACTCTGGGTGGAGTGTGAAAGGAAACGTAAGGAAATCTGGCTGCTCTTTTTCTTCCTCCATAGTATCTGCAGGTTCAACTGTGTCACACATGGGGTTCAGAGCAAAAGGTATATCCACAGGACTCTAAACCTGTTTGGTAATTTCTACAGAAGGCCCATGCTTTCTGGAGTGCAGTGATGATTCTCTGTCTCCATCAGTCACCAGCTCCATTGGTGGGTTTTTCATCCGGAGATCAGGATAAGCTCTTCCACGATGACCCAAAACTAAGAATGGAAATAAGTACAGAGTGAACAGAGTGGACTCTGCAAGTTGAAGTGTCACTCAACTTCCATGAGGATCTAATGGAGGAACCTGTAGAACTGAAGTTTGGACTGAACACTGAGGAGGTGTAGGGTCTTTCTAATGAGTGCTTATTCCCGAGTCCTTTCAGAGGACAGACATTACCTGGCTGACACCACCCATAAAGGGCATTTTGCCAAGCTCTGTAGAAGTAAGGGCGAACCAATATCTAGACCACATGGGCTTCCTACTCACAGGCTCTGAGGCAGCCACACCAGGACTTCTACTTTTTCTTGGTCTTACTAGTCGCACATTCCTCCAGCTGGTCAAAAAGTATGTGTCTAGAAGAGCAGGTCCAAAGCCTGCATGTGGAGCCTCATATAGAGCTTGAGTTGTGTCAGGGTGTGACAGTTCTTGAACTCATAGAAATGAGTGGGGTAGAAGTCCATTCACATCGTATAGATGGAACACATGATGCTGTGGGCACATTCGGTACAAGGAAAGTTAGAGCCTTCTCTCTCCATCCTGAGCCTTCTACCAAAGCCCCTTTCTTGCAGGACTCTAATGCTGTGGCTGTCCTGCAGAGATGTGCACTTATGTGCTGGGAGGGGGGGTAAGAGACACTCGAGAACAGGATGGCTTTTACACCCCACTTCCAGAAGCTTCTGAGAGAGACCTCTATGCATCTGTCCAAAGTAAACGCACCTTAAATTAACTAAGTAAATGCTCTAAATAAATCAATAAGTGAATGCTCTAAATAAAGAACTAAATGCTCATTCCTCTAATCTTAGCCACCCAGCAGGTTGAGCTCTGAAGATCACAGTGGAAAGCCAGTCTTGTCAGTAAAAGTCTAAAGGCACTTGTCTTCAATTAGGCAGCAAAAAGCCAGAACTTGACCTATGACTCAAATGGTTCAGTGTAATTTTTGAACACCAAAGGGATGGCATTTAGACCTGGGTTCAGGTTCAAGTGGCAGCACTGGACCACACACCAAAATGTAAATGATTTCAGGTTCTAACAGGCAAAGCTATCACAATCCCTCCCTGATGGCTCAAAAGTGATTCAGCCCCCAGCTTTTCCTCTGACTCCAGTATTTCACAGGCCTCCGCCATTAGTACTGACACCTCATTTCTTACTGGGAAATGGGATTTCCTAGGATGTCACCTAGGTGAGGGCTGCAGTTGGGAGCCACTTACTCATGCCTGAAATCCAACTTCTCAGTAAGCACACTGTTGAGACTCCAGTAGCTTGTGAGGTAAATGAAATGGCATGGTGTCCCAGTCATAATAAAGTAGTTTGTGCACTTGTATCATGCTTAGCTCCCCTGTGAACACCCCACTGAACCAAACAGGCTCAGAGAGGAGCCAAGTATTCCAAGACTTGGCCAGGAGTGGTGAGCAAACCTAGGTTTGGAGGGGGAACACTCACTTTTTCAAGAGAATTTCCAGCAACTACTACATTGTCCTCCACTATTTGAAATTTTGCAGGAAGTTTCCCACATAAAAGAGATCACCTTTCTCATAGGCAGGGATCAGCTTTGTCAGCAGCATCTCCAACAGGCCTTCCTCCAGGATCCATAGGTTACAAGGCTCATTCAGAGTCTGAGCTGACTTACCATCACACTATGTTGGCAAAACAGTGGATATTTCAAACGTAGGAATGGGACCACACTTCACACTGAGGAATTGGAATAGAGTAGATTGGAAATGACACACTCTAATCTCAGTATAGTCACTTGAAAGCACACAAGAAGGTTGTAGTCTGTGGGCAGGATGATGGGTTCAAATAGGTTTCCTCTCAATATACCTCATCTGAGTTGCCCTGGAGTTTCCTGGCTTTCTTCCTAGAGAAATGCCTGATATACTGGAATTTTGGCTTGGCACTGATCCAGCATCTACTTCTTCAAGTGAGACATCCATATCTCTCATGCCTGAGATGCGAGCCTCCTGACCTTTGGCAACAGCACAGCAACATCTTTCTGGTTCCTGAGCCACAGGCCAAGGGAGCTGGCTTGAGCTGGTTGTCACATACAGTGGCTTGGTTACCAGGGTTCCATATTCTGTTCCATTGTGAGGGAGGTAGGGTCACCTTTCAAGGCCCAATGACCAAAGCTCCTTGCTCACAGAAGACCTCCCCAAAGACATACTGGAGGCTGAATCTCCCTTCCCACCTCACATATGGATGTAGTAAACAGCACACCTTTTTGTTCAAATCCCAAGTCATTAACTAGGCATAAGTGCTAGCCTGGTCTCAGGCTCAAGGAGCCTTTCTTAGGTAAGATCCAAACTTTACTGTCACTATTCCCCTTACCCTTCACAAGACATTTTGCTTCACAGTGCCTTCTCAGCTTGCATTTTGCCTCTTGCACATTCTTTTGCTAGTCCTGGGACTTGACCTCAGAGCCTGACCATTGTTCTTAGGCTTTCTTTAGGCTATAGCTGTCCCACCAAGCCACAGCACCACTTCCAGCGTTTTCTATGTATATGGTACTGCAGAATCAAACCGGAGTCTTTTTGTGTGGTAGCCAAGCACTCTACAAATAGATGAAACACCCAGGCCATCTTGCACATATTTTTCACTTCAATCTACTAGGACGTTGTTAGGTTTCTGTATCCTAATCTATTTTTCTTCCTGATGAATATCTGTGCTGTCATCTGTAAAAATGCAAGTGGGAAAATCACAGAAGCATTGGTGACATAAAAAAAGTCTTACAGACATAGATAAGTGTTCATTCTTTGTAGGAGAAAGGATATTTGGATATGATGATGATGACTATTGATAAATACTTTATCAGGGATTAGAGTTTGGCCCAGTGGTAGAGTGCTTGCCTAGCATCCATGAAGATCTAGGTTTGAGTCCTTAATATCACACAGATATAAAAATCCATATGGCAATGTGGCTCAAGTGCCAGAGGGCTAGACTTGGGAAAAGCCAAGAGCAATGCTCAGGTCCTGAGTTCAAGCCCCAGGAATGGCAGAAAAAACAAAAGAAAAGAAAAGAAAAGAAATGTGCTTTTTACAAGTTATTTAATCACAGCATTTGCCTCTGAATTCTTCGCTTCTGCATCTTGTGATTTATCCCTTTCCCTCAATGTAGACAAGAAAAACAGATTTTATTACTTGCTATCCTGTTGTCCAATCTTTGGATATTAATTCAAAATACAATATTGCCTGAGATATTGTGTGTGTGCATTTGTGTGTGTATCTGCCAATGTGTGCATGCACACATGTGTACAGGGTTTAGGGCTTACTCATAGGGCCTGTGTGATAACCCTTAGCATCTTTTCCTCAAAGGTATTGGTCTTTCACTTCTAGCTTATTATAGCTAATTGGAGTTGAGAGATACACTCAATTTCTTGCCCTGTGCATTGGAACCCTGTGCTGGGTTCTCATATTGTTAATTGTAGCTATAGAGAAGGCTGAGGTCTGGGGATCCTCGTTAGAATCCAGCCCCTGAGAGAAAGTCACTGATAGAAATCTTTATCTTCAGTTAAGCACGAATAAATAAGGCAAAAGTGGAACTGTGGCTCAGTTCCTCTTGTACCAGGCATGAAAAAATTAGTAATTGGCAGCACCTGGTCCCTGAGAGAAATCCTTAGCACTGGTTAAAAAAAGAAAGAAAATAATGAAAAAAATTAAAACTTGCTGAGGAATCCATAAGGATAAACGTGCCTGTGAATAATCTTGTCATTTCAGATTCCCTCAAGAGCTTATGTCTCTCTATATTTTATCAAGTGTTTTTAAAGATATTTACATAGTTTCTACCTTTCCTAAACAGAGATAGCCATCCACAAAACACAAACACAAACTCTCACACAGTATACTACCCACCCATAAGTGTCTGGCTATGTATATATGTATAGTCATATGTATTGATCTGTCTCTGTATACTAATATATAAATGCATAAATATATGTATTTAGACAAACAGGAAACATACATAGATAGGTCTCAGGCATTTCCAGATTTTGTGCAAGTCTTCTGAGTGCAACTTACCATTGTATTGTTTGTCAAGATAGAGTCCCTCTAACTTTTGGCCAGCTTCTTGTCCTTTGATACTTTTTTCTGCCGGTCCTGGGTTTTGAACGCTAGACCTGGATGCTGTCACTGAGCTTGAGCTTCTTGCATTCAGTAGTTTATTGCAGATAAGTTTCTCATGGAGTTTCTGTCCTGGGCTGGCTTTGAATTGTGATCCTCAGATCTCAAACTCCTGAGTAGCTAGGATGACAGTCTTGAGCTACCAGTACCTGGTTCCTTTGCCTCTTTTACCCTTTTTTTTGGCCCCACCACAGCCATGGTATCTACCTTCCTATGTTCTCTCCACCTGCCCCCAGACAGGGGTCTGACAGTTGCTTTCCACCCACTTATTCATGTCCTCCTCTGTATTGGCTGACAGCTAAGACATGCACTCACTTGTCTGGCTGCCAAACACAAAGCCATGTGATTGTTTCTCAGTCTGGAACATCCTATCAGATTTATAGCACCACAGAGGGTCAGGTTGATGCTCCTCCAGGGCTTCTTAAATTGTTCTCATATTAATCCACAACACGTTTGTCATCACTTGTCCAGCTAATTCATGGACTACAAACTTAGATCCCAATACCATGAGGACACTCAAGCGTGCATTAGGTGTGTGACCTGCAGGTGGATATGAGCCTGTCTAACTTGGAGGGGATTTCTCCACCACAGGAAATGGAATACAAATTTAGAATCTGCTTTCATGAGGTGACAATCTCTGGCAGATGTTCTTATCAAATGTGGCACTGCCTACTTCCAGCTTAAAACATGGGTTGATGACCCAGCATAACAGAGAATGTATTCACCCAGGCCCAACACATAGGCTGGGACCCTGACCTTTCAGGTAGGATTTGGCTTTGAAGGTCATGAGATCTTAGTCTACAAATGATGAGCCTCCTCCCTTGAGGCATAGCAAACGGAGCCAAAGTGCAACCCAGTTAAGCACCAGATCAAGCTTCCCTTCTTCAGTAGGGTATGGTTTGAAAACTGTGCATAGCTTCTGTTTGAAGCCAGTCCAGAAAGGAAAGTCCATGAAACTCTCATGTCCAGTTAACTGCCAAGAAAAAGCCAAAGATAGAGATGAAGCTCAAGAGAGGTAGAGAGCCATCTGAAAAGAATGGTTACACCCTGCAACATCCTCATTATCTGATCTTGAAACCATCTCTGCGTGCATCCCAGCATGCAGCCAGCATCTGGGGGTGACAGTGACCCCTGCGCACATTGGCAATCTGCACTGTCTCTGACATCTGTAATGTGAACCTCATTCTGTTGGGTTTGTGAAGCGGTGTCAACCCTGCAGAAGGAACCAACGGTGCCCTAACTCCCACTGTCCCCTGGGGCCCCTAGCATTCCCCCATCTGCACCCCTCCTGTGGCTTCTGATCCTAGGGAGCCCTCCTGCCCTGTCCAACACTCACATGAAGTGCATATTTCTTCTCCTGGGGCAACTTCTCCACAGAGAGTACATGACATGCCCACTGTCCAGGCACGGGGAGATGCTGCCAAAGTAGCAAATCAGTGATAAGGACATAAAGTGATGAATAGAATTTTAGATCCTGATGGTAGACAGTCTGCAAAATCCAAGGGAGAATGGAATTGGAGGGGACCAGGGATCAGGATGTGGGCATGGAGCTTCCCTGCCAAGGGGCTGGGGGAAGTCACAGGCTGGGGGATGCACAGGATGATCCATGGGCCCTGTTCAGCTTCCGGGGCACCTCCTTCTGCATCTCAGCCTTTGGCTTTGAGCTCTGTGATCGTCAAGATGTGCACAGTCTGTACTCTGGCTGGCAGAAGAAAGGACCCTGGGAAGACAATTGTAGACCCTTTGTGAGTGTAGGAAGGGGTAGGCTGGACACCCAGTCCAAGAGGAGCTAAAACTGGAGTCGAGGGGTGTGCAAGGAGTGGGTGTGAGGGTTGTGGGCAGTCACAGTCACGGCAGAGGTGGCTCTGTCTGTGGGGTGAGTGCCTCCCTGCAGGCACAGCACTGGAGATATCAGAGATCCACATGAAAAGGAAAAGCTGAAAATGGCACTATGGTTCAAATGGTAGAGCATCAACCTTGAGCAAAAGAGCTCAGGGACAGTACCCAGGACCTGAGTTCAAGCCTCATGACTGTAAAAGAAAAAGAACCAGGACTATGAGAGGGAACCTGGTACTCTCTGGGTCTAATCAGACACAAGAAGAGGCCGGTATAGGCGGGGGAAAAACACAGAGAACATCTTCCCCCAGCTCATCCTGACCTGCATGCAGGGACAGCCATGTAACTAGGGCTACGGCGTGATCATCTTCAACCCTGTGCTGCCATCTGAATTGTAGGCCTCTGTCCTGGCATGGGGTGTCCTGATGGCTGAGCAGGTGCCCTAACCCTAGATGGAGAGCAGCCACTGACTGTGGTAGCTAAGGAGAGATCTGTTCCATAGCTATCAGGCCACCCAGCATGGGAGCCAGAACCACCCCTCACCCAGGTAGAGGCCAATGGTTCTCCAGGTGCTACTAACATTGCCCCACCCCTAGCTCTGGGTACACGTGACATTCTCTCCACAAGGAGCAGTACAAAGTGAGGGATCAGGAAGCTGCCTATGGGCTTCAGATGATGGCCAGGCTGGCACTACAGATGGCCTCACTCTGTCACCACCTTCCCCTGCCTCCATCTTTCCTCCATCATGCCTCTCTACCTCCCACCCATTAACCTTGGAAACCAATGAACTGGGCTCTCATCATTCCTCTCATCTCTTCACCCACCTTGCCATGCGTCCATCCCTCTGTCACTTCCACCCCACACACATCCCACCACCAGACACCCTGTAGCTTATGAGGATCCCAGAGGAAGCTGTTGGTGAAGGGCTTGTGACCATAAAACAGTTACTATCACCCGCTCCGGCCTGATCCACCACAGAATAAGAACAGCCAAGCAGGCACACACTGCAGCAGAGTTGCTCTGCTGCCACCCTGATTTCTTCATGGCCAGGACTTGGCTCTCCTCAGCCTCTCAGCTCAGTAACCAGAACATTGTGCTTTCACAGAGCCATGGCTTCCAGTCTCCATGGACACAATGACATCAAGGTGATGCCAACTTCCCCATCTCTATATACTTCTAACTATGGGATGGGAGCTGAGGTTCTCTTCTGTGACTCCATCCGCTAAGAGGCTCATGCAGATTTCTATCCTTTGCTCATCACGGTGACTCTTTGGTTAACAAGTCACTGCTGGGCTTCCAGTTCACCACATATAGAACCCATACTCCAACACTTTTCTTAGAAGGACTGATGACTTTTAAATATTCTCTAGTTTTAAATTTCTAGTTCCTTCTCTCTTTCATTTATATATTTCCCTTCCTCACATACTTCCCTTTTTTTACCTTCCTTCTTTCATTCCTGGCCTTGAACTCAAGACCTGGAGCTTTTTCTTAGCTTTTCTTTGCTCAAGGTAGCACTCTAGCTCTTGAGCCACAGCTCTACTTCAATCTTTGTTCTTGCTCTAAACTGGGAGTAAGAGTCTCATGCACTTTTCCCTTTGCTGGGTTGGTTTTAAACCACAGTACTAAGATCAGGATCCTGAATAGACCTCGGATTACAGGTATTATCTAATCAAAACAAATTCCTGATTTCTTTTTCAGATATAATGAGTTCTTTCATGTGAGCCACCAGCCACTCATGCAAGAGCATTGCAGGATCCCAGCATTCATCTTGTCTCCAGTCTTATTCCATCCATCTCACAATGGCCATCTAAATCACCCTGCTGCATGCCTGAAGTCGCAAGGAACGTTTCAACGCCACGAAAAGACCCCTTAAGCTCTGCCTCAGATATGCCCAGCCCCCATCCCACTTCCACATGAGCATTTGTTTAGGGGAAATTTCCTGAGTACATCATCATCTTTTCCTCACCATTCAAATTTCATCTTTGGAGTCATTTCTCCCAGACAAAGAGGAACATGATCCATGGTTTGATAGCAGCTCCAGCTTCATAGTCCCAGCCACCAACACCTCCCCATTACCCTGCCAGACACCTGAATTCAAGAACAATGTTTTCACTACCCCTGACTCTTATCAAATGTTTTAACTTATACAGTTCATTAAAATAATTTTACTAAATGGAATAAACACATGGCATCAAGCTTCAGAATCTTTGCACCTGAACTTTTAGTGAATAACAGACACACCAGCATGTCTGTAGCCAACAGAAATCTTAGCTTTGAGATTTCAGCATTCCGGGTATCCAAGTTTGGATGTGCTAACACTGCCCTTAATGGGGCAATTCTATCACACAATCCCACAACAATCAATGTCATTTGACATTCACTGGTAGGTGGTGCTAGGAAAAAGACTGATGTGCCAACTCCATGCTGGCTTGACCTATGCCATCTTCAAACCTGGAGCAAGTGGGGTTACTCTCTCCATGACACATTTTGTGTAATACCCCAGGAGGACCTTTACCTTGAGACAAAATTATGAAGACTATCTCTACCAGCAAAGATTCCAGTGAGATGTGCCTACATGGATAAAGCTAAAATCTCACTAAAGTCAGGTTTTTGGCAGTGCTGGAGCCTGAACTCAGGGCCTGGGCACTAAGCATTTGTACTCAAGACTAGCCCTTTACCACTTGAGCCAAAATCATTCCCAGCTGTTTTTATTTTTGGTAGTAAGAATCTATCAGACTTTCCTGTTCTAGGTGACTTGGAACTTCCATACTCAGATCTCAGCCTCCTGACCAGCCTGGATTAAAAGTGTGGATCAGCCATGCCCTACACCTGAGGACTTCTGCCAGCACATTTTTTCCCAAAAATTGGAAGAGGAAGATGAGGGAGGTTTGGGCTCATCCTGCCCTGCATATGAAGGAGAGCATCAGCGCCTGAACTTCATTCCCTGTTGTAGGCTGCTGGAGGAAAAGGAAGCAAATAGGCACAGGCTGGCAGCAGATGCCACAGAACAACTTGTGACCAAGACTCCCAGAGCAGACCTCAGAATCGATGACAGAGTTGGATCTACCCAGTAACAGAGGCAGTGGTGACACCTGAAACTGCGCGTTTGAGCCTTTGCTGCTAGTAAACAGGGCCACCTATGTCTCAATGAGAAAGGTGAGATTTTGGTGGAGAAGGTGAGATTTAACATTATGTATCATGCAAGAAGACAGACTATAAGGGGTCTTTCATTATTCCAAGTGAAATTTTGGATTTCCTCCTCTGTTTCTTGAAAGAATGACATTGGGATATTGATGAATAATGCACTGAATTTGTAGATAGTCCTTATCAAGATTGCCATTTTTACAATATTACTTCTTCCCAAGCAGGAGCATAGGTTTTTGCATTTCCTCAGTTCTGCGTTAATTTCTTTCTCCAGGGTTTATAGTTCCATCAAAAAGGTGCTTTATATTCTAAGTTAATTCCTAGGTATTTTATTTTCTTTGATAGCAAAATGAGTTGCTATCCTGATTCTTGCCTCATTCCTCTCATTTGTTGGCATATAGGAAGGCAGTTGACATTGAGGCTTAATTTTATACCCTGCTACCTTACCTAAGTTTTATATCAGCTCAAGCAGCTTCGGAGTAGAGTCTATAGGGTTCTTTAAATACAGAATCATGTCATCTGCAAGGATAGAAAGTTTCAGTTCCTCTTTCCCGTTTCCTCCTCACTACAGTTAGAATGGCCAAGATCCAGAAATCTAATAACGTATGCTGGAGGGGATGTGGCCAGGAGGGATCACTACCACACTGCTGGTGGGATTGCAAACTCGTTCAACCACTATGGAAAGCACTATGGCAGTATCCCAAAAAGACTAAACACAGAGCTCCCCTGTGATCCAGCAATTTCACTACTTGCCAATCGTCCAGATAGGACATACTAAATTCACTAGAACAATAACATTTATCACAGCACTATTTACTATAGCAAAGGTATGGAACCAACCCAGATGCCCGTCAGTTGATGAGTAGATCAAATATGGTATTTTTACACAATGGAATTCTGTGCTTCTGTCAGAAAGAATGACATAGACGAATTTGTAAGGAAATAGAAAGACTGTAAAGTTTAGAAATTAGTTTCTGTCTCCTTCTCTCTCTCCTTCTCTATCTCTGTAAAATTTAGAAGTTCCTGTTTCTCTCTCTCTCTCTCTCTCTCTCTTCTCTCTCTCTCTCTCTCTCTCTCTCTCTCTCTCTCTCTCTCTCTCTCTCTCTCTCTCTCTCTCTTTTTCTCTCTCTCTCTCTCTCCAATCCTTAGGCTTGAACTCAGGGCCTGAGCTACTTTTGCTCAAGGTTAGCACTCTACCATTTGAACCACAGTGCTGCTTCTGGCTTGCTCTTTTCACGTAGTATTGAGGAATCTAACCCAGGCCTTCATCCTTGATAGGTTAGCACTCTACCACTAAGCCACACAGTCAGCTTTTAGAGGTTTCTGACAAAGGTTTTCCTACATGCTATTATTTCTTCTGTGAGTGCTCTTAATGCTTGCTGAAGGTTGACTTTGTTTAGAAGACTTACCCTAATGCTCCCGTATACAGAGATTCTATATATAGCTAAATGTTTTTCATTACTCAGAATTTCTCTATTTCTCTATTGTGTATGTTCTGAAATGTACTGAAGACTGACTTCTGATTAAAAGTCATTGCACATTTCTTCTATTCATTAGTTTTCTTTTCTTCTATGGGAATCAGGTTTGTGATGAACACAGAAGTATGCCTTCCAGGTCAAACACTTTCCACATTTGTAATATTCATAAGGTTTTTCTCTCCTATGTGCATTTTATACTTAGTCATGCGTTCATGATGGATTTTTTCATATTCTTATATTCACACGATTTTTATCCTGTGTCTATGTGGTATCATGCAAACTCAACTATGAGTTCTTCAAAAAAATTTCCCTTTCATTTTATTCATCGGATTGTATCCTGTGGGTGTTTAGTGATAAATCTTGACTTGTGCCTTCTGGGGAAAAGACTGAACATTTGCTACATTCATTAAGGGTTTTATCTTGTGTTGGTTCTGTGACACAAGCTGAGTTTTCTTCCACAGACTAAAAAGTCTTTCCTATTTATTACATTGCTAAGGCTTCTCAAATGTGTGAACTCTCTTACGCTTCCTGAAGGGTGAATACTGCACGAAAGACTTTCAACTTTGGTTATATTCCTAAGGTTTCTAATATGTGTGAATTCTGTTATGCCTCCTGTAATGTGACTTCCATCTGAAGGTCTTACCACATTTGATGCACTCGTACAGTTTCTCTCCTGTGTGTGTTCTCTGATTCAATTTGAGGGAAGACTTCCATTTGAAAGACATTCCACATCGGTTACATTCATAAGGTTTTTCTCCTGTTTGAATTGTCTTATGCATGTTGAGGTTTGGTTTCTGTGTGAAGGACTTTCCACATATGTTACACTCATAAGGTGTTTCTCCTGAGTATATTCTCTGATGAACATGGAGTTTTACCATCCATTTGAAAGACTTTCCGCATTCACTACATGCATAAGTTTTCTCTCCTATGTGTGTTCTATTATGCCCATCAAGATATGACTTCCACTTGAAGGTCTTTCCACATTTGTTGCACACATAAAGTTTCTCTCCTGTGTGTGTTCTTTGATGCAATTTGAGGGAAGATTTCTGTCTGAAAGACTTTACACATTGGTTACATTCATAAGGTTTCACTCCTGTGTGTATTCTCTGATGAACACGAAGTTTTCCCTTCCCTTGGAAAGACTTTCCACATTCATTACACTTATAAGATTTCTCTCCTGTGTGTGTTATTTGATGAACTCGAAGGTGTATCTTCTGGGTGAAAGACTTTTCACATTTGTTACATTCATAAGGTTTCTCTTCTGTGTGTCTTCTCTGGTGCAAAGTGAGGTATGATTTCAGTCTAAAAGTCTTCCCACATTTATCCCATTCATAAGATTTCTCTTCTGTGTGAGATCTCTGATGTGTGCTGAGAGCTGAATTCTGGGCAAAAATTGTATTACGTTCCTCATATTCATAAGGTTTGTCTTCTCTTGGAGATCGAGGTTGGAGCGTCAGGTCTGACTTCTCAGAAATTAATTTTCACACTTGATGTACGCATCACATATCTCAGGATATTTGCTCTGAGGTATTGTAAGGCGTATTTCATTACTGAAAGATTTCTCACATTCACTACATGTATGAGGAGTCTCTCCTGTGTACATTTTCGGATGTGTAGTGATGGTCGGTGTTAAGTACAATATTTTTCATCACACAGTACATTTAGCAGTTTTCCTCCCTCCCTGAAGAATTTCTTGGGCAGGGAGAACAGAATTATGATACTGCAGATCTTTTGGACTGTCACAATCATGAATAAAATGCTCTGAATATCCGATGGATTTTTTAAGAAGAGGAGACATACGAGATCTATAAGCAGCATGCATCTCATCAGGCTAAGGAGACAGAAGCATGTTCTGACACTTAATGAACTCCTCAGTCCTCACCCCTAAGTTGTTACCGTTATTACTAATGAGCTCTGGATTATGTGTAGAGATCAAATTTAAAGTTGTTGCTAATCTCACGTTTTCCTCCACTTCGATACTACTTGCAACTGCTACTTCACAAAGACATTCATGTGGACTTTCCTGGCAGGTCTTGAACACATTTTCCATTACCTGGACATCTAAAATGAGTCATAGAAAAAAAGACACAAACATACATGAGATACAAATATTCCTTACTGTAAAGGTAATGAATTTATTTTCCCATCCTAAGTGTTAGATATTTTAAAATATAAAAGTGGAAATTGATTTGTGAGAAATATATGCTTTTCTCCCTAACATATTAAGAACATCATATTTTACATGACCAATAAGGTTTTTCTGTGTTTTAGTTCTCTTTTTATATCACAGGAAATATTTATTGAAATTACACATCTATGTATTGCTACAGTTTTAAGCTGAGTACTACCTATAATATACCTGCAGCTGTTTTCTTTCAAATACTGTTTTGTTTATACATTGAGGAATAGCTGCCTTTCTTTTATTTTTGAGAAATAATCTAAATATTGAGCTGTTTTGCATCTTTTTAAAATCTTCTTTTCTTTTCTTTTTTTTTGTAGTTCATAGGCATCGGCCCTGCCCCTAAACAATTCAGCAGAAGACTATAACCCCTATCCTTGAGCTACAGCCCCACTTCCTGTTTTCTAGAGTTAACTACAGATAAGAGTCTCAGGTCCTGTGTAGCAGATAGGATTACCTTACCTAGTTTCAATGCTGTTTGCTTATTAACCATTAATTGAGGAACACGAATTTTTTCTAGATTCAGCGGCCACAAGTTTGGTTTATATTTCTGTTTGCCTTTGATCCAAGCAAGAACGATTCTTGAGAGTAAGGACTTACACCTATATCCCTTCAGTTACAACTTCTCACTAAAGTCTCAATTTAGGTATTTGTGGGAATTTTGAAATTTGTTTCTTTCCATTTGAAGTCTTATAAAAATTCCTTTTCTAACACTCCTGTCCCTCAGAACCATGGAAGACCAGAAAATATCCAGCTCATTGTCTAGTTAATTTTCTTATGTTGATTGAAACTTTTTGTTTTTTTTTCCTTCCATTCCTGGGGTTGAACTTAGGACCTAACCACTGTCCTTGGGGTTTCTCCAGCCTAAAACCCTACCAATGAAGTCATTACTTCTGGCTTTTTCTATGTATGTGGTAATAAGGAATCAAACCTGTGTCTTTGTGCATGCTAGGCAAGCACTCTACCACTAGGCTCAATTTCTGGTGGAAAGGTCTGGTTCTGAATACCAGTCTCTTCCTACCAGCAAAAAGATATTATCCTTATCAGAGAATAATGCCCTGACTTATTCCTTGTTTGCTCAATTATTTATAGTCTTAGTTTTAAAGAAATTAAATATCATTCTTTCTTTCTTTCTTTCTTTCTTTCTTTCTTTCTTTCTTTCTTTCTTTCCTTCCTTCTTTCTTTTTTCTTGTTTTGCAGTCATGGGACTTGAATTCTAGACCTGGCTGTTCTTCCTGAGCTCTTCAGCTCAAGGCTACTGCCCTATGTCTTTAGCCTCAACCCCACTTCTCATTTTCTATTGGTTCATTGGACAGAAGAGTCTAAGGTGTTTTTGTGATAGGTCAGTCTTTGAACCTTGATCCTCAGATCTCAGCCTCCTACGTAGCTAGGATTGACAGGCATGAGCCACGGGCTCATGGCTTTCTCATTTTATTTTGTTTCACAGTGATTTCTACAGAGAAATCTAACTTTAACTCTACTGCCACATAGAATTCATTATATCACCCTATGATTCTTGGTGCCGGGGGTTTGGGCTAGCATGCACAAAGACCTGGTTCAGTTCCTTGGTACTACATACAAAGAAAAAGCCAGAAGTGGTGCTATGACTCAAGAAGTAGAGAGCTAGGCTTGAGAAAACCCAAGGACCATGCTGAGGCCCTGAGACCAAGCATAGGATTGGGAAAAGAAAATGATTCTTGATTCATTCACAAAGAATTCCATAGGTTCCACACAGGATTTAGGGTAACTAAGAATATTATTGCTCAGTACATCACAGCATGAACTTACCAATGGGGCTCAGGCTCCAACATCAATATGAAGATGCATTCACTCACATGTGATATTCTTGTCAGAGGAATTTCCTATCCAGAGTTCTGCACAGTGCTCTAGCTTGTCAATTAATACAGATTTGGGAACACAGGGCCCTGTAAATTAGAAACAGTAGAGAATTATTGCTTATGCTGTGTCATCATTGCTTTAAGTTCGCAGACATCCTACTCACAAGTTATCTATTAAATCTTTTTTCTCATTTCTCACTGGCTCCATGGTTGACTTTTCCCCAGCTCT
This sequence comes from Megascapheus bottae, assembly GCF_031878675.1. NCBI lineage: Eukaryota > Metazoa > Chordata > Mammalia > Rodentia > Geomyidae > Megascapheus > Megascapheus bottae. Next base: position 1,093,908 of record NW_028327477.1, read on the forward strand.
TTATTCGTTTTGTATGGCATAAACTTAGCTGTCTTGCTCAAGGCTAGAAAAATACCAGTTTGAGTCCCAGCTCCACTTACATGCATAGGTCTTCATGCATGCTAGGCAAGCACTCAACCACAAAATCAAACTCTTGACACTCCACTAACAGTTTTGAGGGGTTATTTGGAGTTATAGAGTTTCATGGCAATTTTTATGCCATTGCTGCCTTCAAATTAGAATTCTTAGATTTCTTCCTCCTGAATATTTTAAGATTACAGGCATGAAACATTGCTCCTAGTGCCAGGTTTCCATTATAAACTCACTGTTTAGTGATTTGTAGATTCTATTTCCAATAATGATATATATTCTATTCTGGATTGTTTATCCACTTACAATTACTGTGTAAGTTTGGAATGTCGTCTCCATTAGAGGAAACATAATTTAGAACTGTTGTCAAAGTATCCTGAAGGTATCCTGAAGAATGAGTACAAAATTACCTTAGGTTTTCTTTAGAAAGTAATGATACTTCTCAGGGCCTGGAATCTTTCATTTAAATAGTATTGAAAGTTTGATAAACATTCACGTATCTGCAAAATAACAAGGCACTTGGCCTTGCAAGTGAATTTGACTTTTGCTCACCTAAGGACACCAGGTTGCTGTAGGTCTCCAGCATTACATCTCTGTACAGGGTCCTCTGAGCATTGTCCAGATGCTGCCACTCCTCCCAGCTGAAATCCACAGCTACATCATCAGATGACACCAGCTTCTGGAATGGCACATTTTCATCAAGTAATTAGCACTGAGTTATAAACACACCATGTGTGGAATTGTATTCTTTTTTTGTTGGAATTTTATTCCTTTACTTAAATGTTTAGACTTACATGAAATATTGACCTGAAAAGCTTAGGGATGGTGCCTAGGCCCAGAGTTCAAGTCCCAAGACCCACAAAAAAATAAAAAGGCAAGCCAGGTGTTGGTGGCTCACGCCTGTCATCCTAGCTACTCAGAAGACTGAGATCTGAGGACCATGGTTCAAAGCCAGCCTGGCACAAAATTCCATGAGACTCCTTTCCAATTACCCACCATAAAATGTTTAATGGCTTGTGGCATATCATGGTAGAGCAATTGTGGTATCGACAAAAATAAGTCGGGGGAGTAGATTTAGGTTATAAATGGAATTATTCCATTGAAAAGGAACTACATTATATGATGACATATGCTGGTACTGTGAGAATATTGCAAAATCTTAGGGTAGCGAGTAATAATACTGTGAAGTACACCCAGAATGTTAATGTTCTATGTCTGGCATAATAGTCACTTGTGGAAGAAACTTTTTTCTTTTTTTTGGCTGGGGGATTTGTAAGGCTTGAACTCTGGGCCTGGGCACTGTTCCTGAGCTCTTCAACTCAAGGCTATCACCCTACCTATGAAGCCACAGTGCCATTTCCCATATTCTAGTGGTTAACTGTAGATGAGATTCTCATAGACTTTCTAATGCCCAGGCTGGCTTTGAACCAAATCTTTAGATATCAGCCTGATATCTGAGTAGCTAGGATTACAGGTAGAAGTCACTGCACCTGGCATGGAATTTATTTCTTGCTGTTTTATACTACAAATTTACTGTATGTTTTACTTTTTCAAAAAGACTGAGGATGACCTTTGTTCTGCATATAATGGGAAGAGGGGTAGGAAGCTGTGAGCAGAAGAACTGAGGGGCAATACTCAGGGTAGGACAATAGCCTTAAACTAAAGAGCTCACGGCCCAAGGTCCAAGCCCCATGACTTTCCCCACTACCCCACAAAAAAAGGGAAAACAATTGGAGATTGGAGAGGATTTTCTAAAAAGAATATATAGAAATAGTAGTTCAAAATGTAGAAAGAAGTTCAATATTAACAGTCATGAGAAAAATTAAAATTACAATGAAATCATTACTTTAAATATGTTAATATAAATATAGTTTTAAACAAAAAGGTCCACATAAACACACACAAACACACACACACACACACACAAACACACACACGCATACCAAAAAACAACTTTCAAAGTCTAACTATTACTGGGAAGGTAGTGAGAAGAAGTAGAACTTTGGAATAGTTCTGCAAGGAATATAAAACAATCAAAAATTGCGTGGAGAGTGGTAAAAAAGTACTAAATATAGAATTACATAGAAATATGGTCCAACACTTCTATTTCTAGATTTTTACCTAACAGAAGAGAAAGCAGAGCCTAGAACAAATATGTGGAGAATCCATTCGCAACTATTAATAATAATAAAAAGATAGAAATATGCAAAACAATGCATTGAAAAGGAAGAACATTTTACTATATTTTACAGATGAATCTTGATTACAGTAAACTAAAAATACAGCAGTCATAAAGGAAGAGCTAGGGTATGTTTTCCCTTCCAGAGCTTCCAAGGATCAACAAACCCTTAGAGCCAAAAAGCACGATGGTTCCAGAGAATGGAGTAGAGAGGAACAGGAGCTGAATGTTTAATGATTATACATGGAAGATGAAAATTGCTCTAGATGGGTAGAATGAAGAGAGAACTGTACCCTAAACAATGGTTATGTAGCCACACAGGATGGGACACACCTATACTCCCTGATCTTGGGAAACTCAAGAAGGATTTCTAGCCATCCTAGATGCATGGAAAGATCTATCATAAAAACTAATGTGGAGGGGCTGGGAGTTTGGCATAGTTGTACAGTGCTTGTACGAAGACGAAGGTTCAATTCTGCAGTACCACATACACAGAAAAAACCAGAAGTAGTGCTGTGGCTCAAGTAGAAGATCGCTAGGCTTGAGGAAAGCTGAAGGACAGTGCTCAGACCGAGTTCCAGCCAAAGGGCTTGTTTTAAAAAAAAAAACAGAAAGCTGAGCATGATGGGGTGGTGGCTCACTTCTATAATCCTAGCTACTCAGGAGGCTGAGATCTGAGGAGCAAGGTTTAAAGCCATCCTGGCACAAAAAGACGTGAGACTCTTTCTCTTTAGAAAATGGGAAGTGGGGCTTGGCTCCAGGGTAAGGTGGTAGCCTGGAGCTGAAGAGCTCAAGGATAGTGCCCAGGCTGAGTTCAAGATCTATGACCCACCAAAAAAAAAAAACAAAACAGAAAAAATAATATGGAATAATTTGGATTCTGTGAATTTTATCAGGCATATAAATGTCTTTTATGGCTGTTGAAATAACAAATTGTTTGGAAACATTTTAAAAGTTTTTACCTAGAAATGTACACTACAAATGGAATTAATAACAAACACAAAATATGCAAAAGATACAAATTATCACAATATTGGTATCCTGCTTCTGTATCTTTTCACTGACCCCAGTTCAAATGAGACACATATTCTGAATCATTTCTCCCAGTCGATATATGCCACACATGTAGCTTGTACTGAACTTCTTGGGAAATCAAAAGCAAATACTAAGCAAATGTGTGTTAGATTTTGTCAACAGTGATATTTCAAATATAAATCCCTACTCGTTGCATTATTTAATATCAATGCCAGAATCTAACTTACACTGGCAGAATCTTCAAACTTTTGAGAATCTTCAAAACGGTGTGCAAATATTTAGGATCGTTATGTCTTCCTGGAGGAAAGATCCCTTTCGTAGTATGTAGTAACCTTCTTTGTCTTTTCTTACTAATTTTAGTTTGAAGTCTATTGTATCTGATATGAGGATGGCAACTCCAGCCTGTTTATGGGGGCAGTTAGCTTGATAGAGTTTATTCCAACTTCTCACTTTCAAAAGATGATTGTTTTTGGGTAAGATGTGTCTCTTGAAGACAGCAGAACGATGGCTCTTGCTTTTTGATCCAACTAGACAGCCAATGCCGTTTAATTGGAGAGTTAAGTCCATTGATATTCAGAGTTAGGAATGAGAGATATTTATTAGTTTCTACCATGTTTAAAAGCTTTTAGTAGGGCCTGTGTCTTGACAGTTCTTGTGGTCCTTAGATGGCACGCTGTTTAGGTGCCATTTCTTTCCCTATATTGCATTTATTTTGGTTTTCTATGTATAGAGCATCTTTGAGAATTCTCTGTAGTGTTGGTTTTGTTTCGACATATTGTTGCAGCTTTTCCCTGGAATGGAATGTTTTTATTGTTCCCTCAGTTATGAATGAGAGCTTAGCTGGCTACAATATTCTTGGTTGGTAGTTATTTGATTTAAGGGCATGACATATATGCTTCCAGTCACTTCGTGCTCGCATGGTCTCTGCTGAGAAATCTGGGGTTATTCTGATTGGTTTGCCTTTATAGGTTACTGATCCCTTTTCCCTGGCTGCCTTTAGGATCTTTCCTTTCGTTTCTATTGATCCAGTTCGGATCACAATGTGGCGGTGGGATGTTCTTTTCTGGTCAGGTCTGTTTGGGGTTCTAAAAGCTTTTTGTATCTGTATGGGCCTGCCCTTCTGGATATTTCGGAAATTTTCTGAGATGATTCCCTGAAGTGTATTTCAATACCATTGACCTCTTTTTCCACGCCCTCCTCAATACCAACTAGCCTTAAATTAGGCTTCCTAATTGCATCTTGGACCTCCTGAAGCGATCTGTCATATTTCCTAGATTTGGATTGACTCATTTTCTGTTCTTTCTCTATAATACCTAAATTATCTTCAGCCCCGGAAATTCTCTCCTCTGCATTGTCTAACCTGCTATCAAAGCTATCTACTTTATTTTTCATCTCCCTTGCTTCTAATTGCTCACTTTTGATGCCTTGCATCTCTTGTTTTAGATCATGTATGGATTTGTTTATCTCCTTGATTTCCTTTTGAGTGGTTAGCTCAGTAGCTTTATTTTCTTTGGACATTTGCTGGAGTTTGGTCACGGTTTTATTTGTAGATTCTATGAATTCATCCATCTTTCTTTGAAAAACCTTTATTATGGCCTCCTATATGGCTTCTTCTTTTTCACTTATCACCTTATTTATGCTTTCCTCTTGTTCAGCTATGGCTTCCTCCATTATCTCTTTCTTTATATTTTCACATTTTCCATTAATGATGTATATCAATTGCATTTGTGTAGCACTTGGAAGACTCTTCTCTAGGTTTGCCAGTGACTGTTCCATTGTCTGTTCACATTGGTTGGGGGATGTTGTTTCTTGATTTGACATTTTTCTTGAGTTTCTTGTTCTGCTCATTTGAAAATGGGAGCAAGATTACTACTAAATATGATTACAGTTTTTCAGATATAACCAACCTAGACCTCTGTAGCTGGCAGACACTAGATGTTTACAAGTTTTGATTGGTATTATCACTCTTTCTTTTTGTGCACTTACAGACCAGTCTAATACAACCACTGATAAGAGATTTATACAATAAGCCTCTCAATCCAATCTCGATTGTCTTTAAGTCCCTCTGAGCCTAGATAATAATTAACCACCTACATATACAATATTGCTCAACAGCCATCATGTGTAGATCCATGTGTGGAGCCATCATGTATTATAAGGTTTGAAAGACAAGCAGAGGTCCAGAGATAGAAAAAAAGAATGAGAGAGGTCAGGGGAGGTACAAGAGGATTAACGTAGGAGAGTAAGAATATTGTAGTTATGAAGAAAAGGTATAGCATAAGGATAACTGACCTAAGCTGGTAAGTAGGTAGCATATTTGAGTACAAAGTTTGGAAAGTATTAGAATAAAACTTATGTGTTGCTGCACGACTAGCTCTTAGCCCAACCAGTGGCCTCACAGTGGACCATGGGATGGATCTGTTTTTCTTGTCTACATTGAGGGAAAGGGGTATTTCACAAGATGCAGAAACGAAGATTTCAGAAGCAAATGCTGTGAGTGAATTAGCTCGTAAAAAGCATTTTCATTTTCTTTTATCTTTCTGCCAGTCTTGGGGCTTGTATTCAGGGCCTGAGCACTGTCCTCGGGTTTTCTCAAGTCTAGCCCTCTGCCACTTGAGCCACAGTGCCACATCTAGATTTTCTATCTATGTGATACTGAGCAATCAAACCCAGATCTTCATGGATGCTAGGCAAGCACTCTACCACTATGCCAAACTCTCAACCCTGGCATAGTCATTATAAAGTCATCATCATCATATCAAAATATCCTTTCTCCTACAAAGAATGAACACTTATCTATGTGTGTAATGCTTTTTTTAAATTTCACTAATTCTTCTGTGTTTTTCCCTCTTGCATTTTTTACACATGACAGCAAAGCTAATCATCAGGAAAAAATTGATTAGGATACAGAAACCTAATAATATCCTAGTAGATTGACGTCAAAAATATGTGCAAGATGCCCTGTGTGTTTGACCTAGTGGTAGAGTCCTTGCTTACCACGCAAAAAGACTCAGGTTTGATTCCTCATAACCACATACATAGAAAACGCTGCAAGTGGTGCTGTGGCTCGGTGGGACAGCTAAAGCCTAAAGAAAGCCCAAGAACAATGTTCACACTCTGAGGTCAAGTCCCAAGACTAGCAAAAACAAAAAAAAATTCGACAAGGGGCAAAATGCAGGCAGAGAAGGCACTGTGAAGCAAATGTTTTGTAAAGGATGAGGGCAATATTGACCCTTAAGTTTGGATCTTACCTAAGAAAGGCTCCTTGAGCGTGAGACCAGACTAGTAGTTGGGCCTAATGGAAGACATTGGTAATGGACAAATAAGGTGTGCTGTTTACTCCATCCACATGTATATTGTGAGATTGGAGGAGAGATTCAGCCTCCAGTATGTCTTTGGTGAGGTCTTCTGTGAGCAAGGATCTTTGGTCATTGGGCCCTGAAAGGTGACCCTGCCTCCCTCACAATGGAACAGAATATGGAACCCTGGTAACCAAACCACTGTAACTAACAACCAGCTCAAGCCAGCTCACTTGGCCTGTGGCTCAGGAGGAAGAAAGATGTTGCTGTGCTGTTGCCAAAGGTCAGGAAACTCGAGTCTCAGGCATGGAAGTTGTGGATGTCTTACTCGAAGATGTACATGCTAGATCTTTGCCAAGCCACAAATCCAGTATAACAGGCCTTTCTCTAAGAAGAAGGCCAGGAAATCCAGGGCAACCAGATGAGGTAAATTTCTAAGAAGAAATGTATTTGACTCCATCATCCTCCCCACACACTACAACTTTCTTTTTTTTTCATTTTTTTATTGTAATTAGTAAAAGGGTTACATGATATTTGCCAGGTAGAAGGTGCATTAATTCACATACATTGATACCCTTTCACATGTCTTGGTACCCATTTCCCTCCAACCCCACACCCCCACCCTTCTTGGTTTTCAAAACCCCCCTTCCCTATCAAATTTCAAATATCCAAATACAAATAAATTCAATATATCAGATAACAAAGTGAGATACTATACCAATATGGGATAACCAAGGGACAGCAAAGGAGATGAGAGACAACATAGTACATTAAGGACAACAATCATTCATTATATGGCTTTTGTTTCAATATCCTGGAGGTCCTTTCAATTAGCTTCACATTATATGGCCTTATATATGGCCTTTTGCTCTATTGCAAATCTCTGCTAGTAGAGCCCAAGGTTTCTACTGATTATGAAGAATGAGGGAAACCACTGAGCCTAAGTTCCTTTGAGTCTGGCTTACTACACTTAATATGATTTTTTCTAAGACTTTCTGTTTCCTAACAAATGGGGCGATGTCATTCTTTCTGACAGCAGCATAGAATTCCATTGTGTACAAATACCACAACTTGTTGATCCACTCATCAAATTAGGGACATCTGGGTTGGTTCCATATCTTTGCTATGGTGAATAGCGCTGCAATGAATATTGTTGTGCTAGTGGGTTTAGTATGCCCTTGTTTCTGGATTGTTGGGTAAACGCCAAGTAGTGGTATTGCTGGGTCATAGGGGAGTTCTATGTTTAGCCTTTTGAGGCACTGCCACACTGCTTTCCATAGTGGTTGAACGAGTTTGCACTCCCACCAACAGTGTAGTAGTGATCCCTCCTGGCCACATCCCCTCCAGCATCTGTTGTCATTCGTTTTCCTGATCCTCGCCATTCTAACTGGAGTGAGGTGGAATCTTAGAGTTCTTTTGATATGCAATTCTTTTATGACCATAGATGTTGAGCATTTCTTCATGTGTCTATAGGCCACTTTTGTTTCTTCTTCAGAGAAGACTCTCTTTAAGTCTTTGGCCCATTTTTTAATGGGATGGGTGTTACTTTGGAAGTTATTTTTGGAGTGATTCAATTTTTTGAGTTGTTGATATATTTTAGATATGAGGCCTTTTCCGTTGTTTGGTTGGTGAAGATCTTCTCCCACTCTGTACGCTTCCTGATTAGTTTACTAGCTATATCCGTTGCCATACAAAAGCTCTGCAGTTTAATGCAGTCCCACTTATCCAGCCTTTCTCTGATTTGTTGTGATTCTTGGTCGTTATTAAGAAAGTTTCGACCTGTGCCAAGGAGGCCTAGTGTATCTCCAATTCCTTCCTGTAAACTTTTCAGTTTGTCAGTTTTTTCCTCCAGGTCTTTGATCCATTTGGAGTTAATTCTAGTGCAAGGTGAAAAGAAGGATCCAACTCTAGTTTTCTGCAGGTGCTTAACCAGTTCTGCCAGCACAACTTGTTTAAGAGGCTATCTTTCTTCCATTCTTTTTTTTTGGCTCCCTTGTCAAAGATTAGGTGGCCATAGGTCTGTGGTTTAATATCTGGGTCTGCAGTTATATTCCATTGGACTTCAGACCTGTTCTAGTGCCAGTACCAAGCTGTTTTGAGAATTGTAGCTCTGTAATGGAGTCTATAGTTTGGAATTGAAATTCCTCCAGCGCTGTTCTTTCTGCTAAGAAGTGTTTTTGCTTACGGGGTCTTTTATTATTCCATATGAAATTTTGAATTGCCTCTTGTATTTCTTTAAAGAATGACATTGGGATGTTGATGGGTATTGCATTGAATTTGTAGATAGCCCTTGGCAAGATTGTCATTTTCACAATGTGGATTCTTCCAATCCAGGAGCATGGGAGCTTTTTCCATTTCCTTAGTTCTGCTTTAATTTCCTTTTTTACGGTTTTAAAGTTTTCATCTAAACGGTCCTTTACATTCTTAGTTAAGCTAATTCCTAGGTACTTTATTTTCTTTGAGGCTATTGTGAAAGGAGTTTCTTTCCTGATTATTGCCTCGTTCCTCTCACTATTGGCGTAAAGGAAGGCAGTTGATTTGTGAGGGTTGATTTTATGGCCTGCTACCCTTACAAAGCTTTGAATCAGCTTAAGGAGCTTGAGAGTAGAGTCTATAGGATTCTTTAAATACAGAATCATGTCATGTGCAAAGAGGGATAGTTTTATTTCCTCTTTCCCTACTTGGATCCCCTTTATGCTTGCTTCTTGCCTTATTGCACTGCCTAGGAAATTTAGTACTATGTTAGATAGGAGTGGAGAGAGTGGGCATCCTTGTCTCGTTCCTGATTTTAGAGGGAATGGCTTTAGATTTTCACCATTAAGTATAATACTAGCAGTGGGTTTCTCATACACAGCCTTTATTACATTGAGAAATGTTCCATGGAGTCCTAGTTTCTCCACATCTTTTAACATAAAGGGGTTTTGGATCTTGTAGAATGCCATTTCCGCATCTATTGAGACAATCATGTGATTTTTGTCCTTGCTCCTGTTGATGTGTTGAATTACATGAGTTGATTTGTGTATGTTGAACCAGCTTTGCCTCCCTGTGATGAATCCAGTTTGATCATAGTGTATAATTTTTTGATGAGTTGTTGTAGACGGTTGGCCAGTATTTTGTTGAGAAGTTTTGCATCGATGTTCATCAAAGAAATGGGTCGATAGTTCTCTTTCTTTGATGAATCTCTGTCTGGTTTGGGGATGAGGGATATACTGGCTTCACAGAATGAGTTTGGTAAAGAACATTCATTTTCAATTTCGTTGAAGAGCTTGAGGAGTATTGGTGTGAGCTCTGCTTTGAAGACCTTATAGAATTCAGCTGTGAATCCATCTGGCCCTGGGCTCTTTTTAAGTGGAAGTTGTCTAATATTCATTTCTATTTCAGAGCTTGAAATAGGCCTGTTGAGTAGGGTTAGCTCTTCTTCGTTCAGTGTGGGTATGTTAATATTGTCTAGGAATTCATCCATTTCTTCTAGATTCTCAAATTTGTTGGCGTAAAGGTTTGAGAAGTATTCCCTCATGATATTCTGGATCTTGGTAATTTCTGTCGTGATATTACCATTTTCATCTGCGATTTTGTTTATTTCGATATGCTCTCTTGTTTTTTTGGTAAGATTTGCGAAGCAGTTTTCAATTTTGTTAATTCTTCCAAAGAGCCAACTTCTTGTTTTGTTGATTCTTTCTATAGGTTTTTTTGTTCCAAATCATTTAATTCTGCTTTGATTTTAATAATTTGCTTTCTACTAATGGGTTCATGGTTGGTTTGTTGCTCTTTTTCCAGGAGGTTAAAGTGAGATATTAACTAGTTGGTTTGCCATTTTTCCAACTTGCTGTTGTAGGCACTCAGCAGTATAAATTTTCCTCTGAGTACTGCCTTTGTTGTGTCCCTAAGGAGTTGATATTTGTGTGCTCCTTATTGTTAAATTTCATAAACAGTTGGATATCTGTTCTGAACTCTTCGATTACCCATTGTTTTTGATTCAACAATGTGTTGTTCAGTCTCCATGAGTTACAGGGTTTTCGTTGGTGGGGATGTGTGTTCAGTTCCAATTTGATGCCTTTATGGTCTGAGAGTGTGCATGGAATAATTTCAGTGTTTCTGAATCTGTCCAGATTTGTTTTATGGCCTAAGATGTGGTCTATTATGGAAAATGTTCCATGTGCTGCTGAGAAAAACGTATATTGTGTTGTTACTGGGTGGAATATTCTGCAGATGTCTGTTAGATCAAGTTGGTCTATAGAGTTGTTCAATTCTAAGGTTTCTCTGTTTAGTTTTGCTTTGTTGATCTGTCCATGGGTGAGAGTGGTGTGTTAAACTCACCAACAATCACTGTATTTCGATCTATATGGTTTCAGTGTAAGTAAAGTTTGCTTGATGAAGTTTGGAGCTCCGGGATTGGGTGTGTATATATTTAGGATCGTTATGTCTTCCTGGAGGAAAGATCCCTTTAGTAGTATGTAGTAACCTTCTTTGTCTTTTCTTACTAATTTTAGTTTGAAGTCTATTGTATCTGATATGAGGATGGCAACTCCAGCCTGTTTATGGGGGCAGTTAGCTTGATAGAGTTTATTCCAACCTCTCACTTTCAAAAGATGATTGTTTTTGGGTAAGATGTGTCTCTTGAAGACAGCAGAACGATGGCTCTTGCTTTTTGATCCAACTAGACAGCCTATGCCATTTTATTGGAGAGTTAAGTCCATTGATATTGAGAGTTAGGATTGAGAGATATTTATTATTTCCTAACATTTTTAAAAGCTTTTGGTAGGGCCTGTGTCTTGACAGTTATTGTGGTCCTTAGATGGTGTGCTGTTTAGGTGCCATTTCTTTCCCTATATTGCATTTATTTTTGTTTTCTATGTATAGAGTATCTTTGAGAATTCTCTGTAGTGTTGGTTTTGTTTCGACATATTGTTGCAGCTTTTCCCTGGAATGGAATGTTTTTATTGTTCCCTCAGTTATGAATGAGAGCTTAGCTTGCTACAGTATTTTTGGTTTGATTTAAGGGCATGACATATATGCTTCCAGTCACTTCGTGCTTGCATGGTCTCTGCTGAGAAATCTGGGGTTATTCTGATTGGTTTGCCTTTATAGGTTACTGATCCCTTTTCCCTGGCTGCCTTTAGGATCTTTTCTTTCGTTTATATTGATCCAGTTCGGATCACAATGTGGCGGTGGGATGTTCTTTTCTGGTCAGGTCTGTTTGGGGTTCTAAAAGCTTCTCGTATCTGGATGGGCCTGCCCTTCTGGATATTTGGGAAATTCTCTGAGATGATTCCCTGAAGTATATTTCCAATACCATTGACCTCTTTCTCCACGCCCTCCTCAATACCAACTAGCCTTAAATTAGGATTCCTAATTGTATCTTGGACCTCCTGAAGCGCTCTCTCATATTTCCTACATTTGGATTGACTCATTTTCTGTTCTTTCTCTATAATACCTAAATTATCTTCAGCCCCGGAAATTCTCTCCTCTGAATTGTCTAACCTGCTATCAAAACTATCTACTTTATTTTTCATCTCCCTTGCTTCTAATTGCTCACTTTTGATGCCTTGCATCTCTTGTTTTATATCATGTATGGATTTCTTAATCTCCTTAATTTCCTTTTGAGTGGTTAGCTCAGTAGCTTTATTTTCTTTGGACATTTGCTGGAGTTTGGTCACGGTTTTATTTGTGGATTCTACGAATTCATCCATCTTTCTTTGAAAAACCTTTATTATGGCCTCCTATATGGCTTCTTCTTTTTCACTTATCACCTTATTTATGCTTTCCTCTTGTTCAGCTTTGGCTTCCTCCATTATCTCTTTCTTTATATTTTCACATTTTCCATTAATGATGTTTATCAATTGCATTTGTGTAGCACTTGGAAGACTCTTCTCTAGGTTTGCCAGTGACTGTTCCATTGTCTGTTCACATTGGTTGGGGGATGTTGTTGCTTAATTTGACATTTTTCTTGAGTTTCTTGTTCTGCCCATTTGAAAATGGGAGCAAGATTACTACTAAATATGATTATAGTTTTTCAGATATAACCAACCTAGACCTCTGTAGCTGGCAGACACTAGATGTTTACAAGTTTTGATTGGTATTATCACTCTTTCTTTTTGTGCACTTACAGACCAGTCTAATACAACCACTGATAAGAGATTTATACCCAAAACAATAAGCCTCTCAATCCAATCTCGATTGTCTTTAAGTCCCGCTGAGCCTAGATAATAATTAACCACCTACATATACAATATTGCTCAACAGCCATCATGTGTAGATCCATGTGTAGAGCCATCATGTATTATAAGGTTTGAAAGACAAGCAGAGGTCCAGAGATAGAAAAAAAGAATGAGAGAGGTCAGGGGAGGTACAAGAGGATTAACGTAGGAGTGTAAGAATATTGTAGTTATGAAGAAAAGGTATAGCATAAGGATAACTGACCTAAGCTGGTAAGTAGGTAGCATATTTGAGTACAAAGTTTGGAAAGTATTAGAATAAAACTTATGTGTTGCTGCACGACTAGCTCTTAGCCCAACCAGTGGCCTCACAGTGGACCATGGGATGGATCTGTTTTTCTTGTCTACATTGAGGGAAAGGGGTATTTCACAAGATGCAGAAACGAAGATTTCAGAAGCAAATGCTGTGAGTGAATTAGCTCGTAAAAAGCATTTTCATTTTCTTTTATCTTTCTGCCAGTCTTGGGGCTTGTATTCAGGGCCTGAGCACTGTCCTCGGGTTTTCTCAAGTCTAGCCCTCTGCCACTTGAGCCACAGTGCTACATCTAGATTTTCTATCTATGTGATACTGAGCAATCAAACCCAGATCTTCATGGATGCTAGGCAAGCACTCTACCACTATGCCAAACTCTCAACTCTGGCATAGTCATTATAAAGTCATCATCATCATATCAAAATATCCTTTCTCCTACAAAGAATGAACACTTATCTATGTGTGTAATGCTTTTTTTAAATTTCACTAATTCTTCTGTGTTTTTCCCTCTTGCATTTTTTACACATGGCAGCAAAGCTAATCATCAGGAAAAAATTGATTAGGATACAGAAACCTAATAATATCCTAGTAGATTGACGTCAAAAATATGTGCAAGATGCCCTGTGTGTTTGACCTAGTGGTAGAGTCCTTGCTTACCACGCAAAAAGACTCAGGTTTGATTCCTCATAACCACATACATAGAAAACGCTGCAAGTGGTGCTGTGGCTCGGTGGGACAGCTAAAGCCTAAAGAAAGCCCAAGAACAATGTTCACACTCTGAGGTCAAGTCCCAAGACAAGCAAAAACAAAAAAAAATTCGACAAGGGGCAAAATGCAGGCAGAGAAGGCACTGTGAAGCAAATGTTTTGTAAAGGATGAGGGCAATATTGACCCTTAAGTTTGGATCTTACCTAAGAAAGGCTCCTTGAGCGTGAGACCAGACTGGTAGTTGGGCCTAATGGAAGACATTGGTAATGGACAAATAAGGTGTGCTGTTTACTCCATCCACATGTATATTGTGAGATTGGAGGAGAGATTCAGCCTCCAGTATGTCTTTGGTGAGGTCTTCTGTGAGCAAGGATCTTTGGTCATTGGGCCCTGAAAGGTGACCCTGCCTCCCTCACAATGGAACAGAATATGGAACCCTGGTAACCAAGCCACTGTTACTAACAACCAGCTCAAGCCAGCTCACTTGGCCTGTGGCTCAGGAGGAAGAAAGATGTTGCTGTGCTGTTGCCAAAGGTCAGGAAACTCGAGTCTCAGGCATGGAAGTTGTGGATGTCTTACTCGAAGATGTACATGCTAGATCTTTGCCAAGCCACAAATCCAGTATAACAGGCCTTTCTCTAAGAAGAAGGCCAGGAAATCCAGGGCAACCAGATGAGGTAAATTTCTAAGAAGAAATGTATTTGACTCCATCATCCTCCCCACACACTACAACTTTCTTTTTTTTTCATTTTTTTATTGTAATTAGTAAAAGGGTTACATGATATTTGCCAGGTAGAAGGTGCATTAATTCACATACATTGATACCCTTTCACATGTCTTGGTACCCATTTCCCTCCAACCCCACACCCCCACCCTTCTTGGTTTTCAAAACCCCCCTTCCCTATCAAATTTCAAATATCCAAATACAAATAAATTCAATATATCAGATAACAAAGTGAGATACTATACCAATATGGGATAACCAAGGGACAGCAAAGGAGATGAGAGACAACATAGTACATTAAGGACAACAATCATTCATTATATGGCTTTTGTTTCAATATCCTGGAGGTCCTTTCAATTAGCTTCACATTATATGGCCTTATATATGGCCTTTTGCTCTATTGCAAATCTCTGCTAGTAGAGCCCAAGGTTTCTACTGATTATGATGAATGAGGGAAACCACTGAGCCTAAGTTCTTTGAGTCTGGCTTACTTCACTTAATATGATTTTTTCTAAGTCTTGCCATATCCTAACAAATGGGGCGATGTCATTCTTTCTGACAGCAGCATAGAATTCCATTGTGTACAAATACCACAACTTGTTGATCCACTCATCAACTTAGGGACATCTGGGTTGGTTCCATATCTTTGCTATGGTGAATAGCGCTGCAATGAACATTGTTGTGCTAGTGGGTTAGTATGCCCTTCTTTCTGGATTGTTGGATAAACGCCAAGTAGTGGTATTGCTGGGTCATAGGGGAGTTCTATGTTTAGCCTTTTGAGGCACTGCCACACTGCTTTCCATAGTGGTTGAACGAGTTTACACTCCCACCAACAGTGTAGTAGTGATCCCTCCTGGCCACATCCCCTCCAGCATCTGTTGTCATTCGTTTTCCTGATCCTCGCCATTCTAACTGGAGTGAGGTGCAATCTTAGAGTTCTTTTGATATGCAATTCTTTTATGACCATAGATGTTGAGCATTTCTTCATGTGTCTATAGGCCACTTTTGTTTCTTCTTCAGAGAAGACTCTCTTTAAGTCTTTGCCCCATTTTTTAATGGGATGGGTGTTACTTTGGAGGTTAGTTTTGGAGTGATTCAATTTTTTGAGTTGTTGATATATTTTAGATATGAGGCCTTTGTCCATTGTTTGGTTGGTGAAGATCTTCTCCCACTCTGTAGGCTTCCTGATTAGTTTACTAGCTATATCCGTTGCCATACAAAAGCTCTGCAGTTTAATGCAGTCCCACTTATACAGCCTTTCTCTGATTTGTTGTGATTCTTGGTCCTTATTAAGCAAGTTTCGACCTGTGCCAAGGAGGCCTAGTGTATCTCCTATTCCTTCCTGTAAACTTTTCAGTGTGTCAGTTTTACCTCCAGGTCTTTGATCCATTTGGAGTTAATTCTAGTGCAAGGTGACAAAGAAGGATCCAACTTTAGTTTTCTGCTGGTGCTTAACCAGTTCTGCCAGCACAACTTGTTGAAGAGGCTATCTTTCTTCCATTCTATTTTTTTGGCTCCCTCGTCAAAGATTAGGTGGCCATAGGTCTGTGGTTTAATATCTGGGTCCGCAGTTCTATTCCATTGGACTTCAGGCCTGTTCTTGTGCCAGTACCAAGCTGTTTTGAGAATTATGGCTCTGTAATAGAGTCTAAAGTTTGGAATTGTAATTCCTCCAGCGCTGTTTTTTCTGCTAAGAAGTGTTTTTGCTATACGGGGTCTTTTATTATTCCATATGAAATTTTGAATTGCCTCTTGTATTTCTTTAAAGAATGACATTGGGATGTTGATGGGTATTGCATTGAATTTGTAGATAGCCCTTGGCAAGATTCTCATTTTCACAATGTTGATTCTTCCAATCCAGGAGCATGGGAGGTTTTTCCATTTCCTTAGTTCTGCTTTAATTTCCTTTTCTAGGGTTTTAAAGTTTTCATCTACATTCTTAGTTAAGCTAATTCCTAGGTACTTTATTTTCTTTGAGGCTATTGTGAAAGGAGTTTCTTTCCTGATTATTGCCTCATTCCTCTCACTATTGGCGTAAAGGAACGCAGTTGATTTGTGAGGGTTGATTTTATGGCCTGCTACCCTTCCAAAGCTTTGAATCAGCTCAAGGAGCTTGGGAGTAGAGTCTATAGGATTCCTTAAATACAGAATCATGTCATCTGCAAAGAGGGATAGTTTTATTTCCTCTTTCCCTACTTGGATCCCCTTTATGCTTGCTTCTTGCCTTATTGCACTGCCTAGGAATTCTAGTACTATGTTAAAAAGGAGTGGAGAGAGTGGGATCCTGTATGCTACCCCTTAGCACTTTTATGGAAGCTTAGGCCTGTGGCATTTTAAGCACAATTCAACGCTCTGTTTTTTGCTGGTTAATTAGAGGTAAAAATCTTATGGAATTTATTGCATGGCTGATTTTGAACTGGAATCCTCGGGTCTCAGCTTATCTTGAGTATCTAGGATTACAGTACTTTTACAACCTGTATGCTCATACACATCGCTTCTGATCCAAACACTCATTGTTCAATTTAACTGACAAGATGTGAGGAAAGATGATTGACTGTAATTTACTAGATGGGCTTCTAGTGAGTATATATTTCCACTTCCACTCTGAAACCAGGGAAATGTTTTTGGTACATGTTTCAACTATCTCCTAAAGATGAAATAATGTGTGAGTACGTTTGCTAGTATTTCAGATAGGAAATGGACTTTGGTGTTTGGAAGCTGTTGGGCAGAGTATATCAGCTGGGTTGTGATAAGAGAGATGATGTTTCAGACAGGAATATTTTCATCCCAGACAGACTTAATCCAGTCCTTGGATTTCAGGCCTTGAGTAGATAGAATTACAAGTGTGAGCTGCCACCACCACCTGGTTCATTTTGGAAACCTTAATTGCTTCTCATTTGTTCCTTTCCTTTTTTGAAAGATTGAGCTAAGCTGGCTGATTGTGCATCACAATGAAGTAATTGGCCTCAGGAATTGCAAATATTGGTTTCATCAGCACGGAATGAATGAAGTTCATCTAAACCCAATAGAATTTTCCTTCTGATAAATAGGGAACTTACCTATATCATTTTTCCTTGCCTTTGCTTTCCCAAAGCAAGCAACATGTTTCCTAAAAACAATATTTCATGAGAATATTATAATTAGAAGCTATCTTCTGCACACTTCAGAATAGTCCTTGCATTTATAAACTTATATTACAATATTAGGTAGAAGAATGGTGACTGTTAGTTTCATAACTATTTCATATGTTTTACTCTTTAAGGCTCATTAACTCAAGAAGGGATTAAATACATTTAGATAATAGTAGAACATAGCTGCTGCTGATTTGATGTGTGTGCAGATGATACACAGATTTATTAGGATTACTCAAAAGTTTTCTTCAAATTTTCAGTAGTAGATTGCTATGCTAACTGGAAGGTGATAGTAATGATGCTGAAATTCTATGAATCAGCTATGAAGCAGAATTTCAGGGGAGAGTATTTGCTAGGGACTTAATTTCTAAGACGCATATCAAGAATATTGAACTATAACACCAAATGATGGAGGACTCAGCGTCACATTTTGTTTGTTTTATGCAAGTCCTGGGACTTGAACCCAGGGCCTGGGATCTGTCCTTAAATGTTTTTTTTTTACTTCAGGCTAGTGTTCTACCACTTGATCCACAGCTCCACTTCCAGATTTTTGGTAATGAACTGTAAATCAGAATATCATGCAATTTTTTGGGCTGGATTCAAACCTGATTCTGTGTAGATAGGATTCCAAGTGTGAGAGCACAGAGCCTGGCTAGTATCATTCATCATTCAAGTCATGGGACTGTAATTCTGCACCTGGGTCTTGTCACTGAGCTTTTCAGGTCAAGACTACTGCCCTATCCCTTGAGCCATAGGGCCACTTCTGGGTTTCTGGTGGTTAATTGGAGATAAGAGTCACATGGACTTCAGTGCCCAGGGTGACTTTGAACTGCTATCCTTGGATCCCAGCCTCTTGAGTAGCTACATTTAAAAGTGTGAGAAACTATACCCGGCTAAATTATTTTTTAAGTTAATTTTTTTGTTAAGTCAATACATAGTTGGCATACGGTTACATATGTAATGAACACATTTCTTAAGAAAATTGTTATCCCCTCCCTCATTTTTCTCTGTTTTCCTACCCTCAGCCCCCGCTCCACCCAGATTGTTCAGTTCATTTCCGTTTAGTGTCTTCCAAGTATCACTGTTCAATTGGTTCACCCTTTTTCCTTTGTTTTTTTTTTTTTTACCATTTTATTATACCCTCTCCAGTCCCCAAATCACATAAACCTATGTACAAGACACAGGGTACCCGAATTCAACACAGTGACTACAGAGAATAAAACTAAAGGGAAAAAGAAGAAAAGAGGTAAAAAGCAAAGAAAATGAAAGAACATCATACAGTACCTTAGAAGCAACAACACTGAAAAAACAAAATATAAAACCTTGGGCTGAAAATGTAGCTTGCCTAGCATGTATGAAACCCTGGATTCCATTCCTCAGCACCACATAAACAAAAACTGGAAGTGCCACTGTGACTCAGCTGGTAGATTTCTAACGTTCAGCACAGAGTGTCTCCAAGTGACAAAAATCTGTCACATTTAAGTCAGGCTTCCAAACTTTGCTAGGAACCAGTTACGTGATTTGGAAGAAAGTCCAATTTTCAAAAAATTACTAGCCAGGCGCTGGAGGGTCATAATTGTCATTCTACTAGCCAGGGAGAAGGTGATTCAAAGCCTTTGCAAGCAAAAAAAACGAAAACAAAAAAAAAACTGTAAGATTCTTCTCTCCACTTATCCACCCAAAAACTAAGTGGAGTTGTGGCTAAAACTGGTACAGCATTGGCCTTGAGGAAAAAGAACTAAGAGACCTTGCACAGGTCCAAAGTTCAAGCTCCCCACCAAGAAAGAAAAAAAAAGGAGTCCAGATACCTTACTTTCAAAAGTATATCTGTATGTCTTAGTAGATTTTTCTGATCTTTCCTCATTCATCTCATGGAACCACATAATCTTGATCCTGATCTGACTAAGAGCCTGCATTGTGCTTAATAAATTCATTCCACATATTCCAGTAGAATCTGGACAGCTAACAGCCACTTACCAATGCTTTATTCTACGTTTAGGCCAGTATGTCTTCATACCATCTACGCAGTCAGCTATATCATCTTTCCAGAAGTATCATTCAGTGTAGAACACTCAGAAATAAAATAATTGCATAAAGATATAATAAAACTCCTTGATTCATTAAGAAAATTTCTGTACCACTTAGAGCAAGTACATTAGTGGTATTTACCTCTAGCCACTTTTTCTAAAAAAATTTATAAACATTGAATTTTACATCATATTTCAAATGTCATGTTTAACCAAAAAGTATTCAAGAAGGGAATCGTTATACAATCACTGGCACATAAATTTTAGAATATAGTAAAAATTAAGCTGAGTCTTTGTATGTCATAGATACAGATTAATCTATAATAAAACACATGTCTATAGAGTGTATAGTCCATCCTAGATTTTTATGTCTATGTAGTTATGTTTATATCTCCAAAATTATGTCCAGAACTTTGGGTATCAACTATTCAATCATTGCTCTACTACTGTTTGAAACTAATATCCATATATTAAGGATACCATGTACCTTTTGTTCCTTGGTCTTGACTTATCTCACTCAACAGGATTCACTCTAATTTCATCCACTACCCCAAAAATGCCATTATTATTTTTTTCTGTGCAGATCTTCTTTTTGTGTATTTATTTTTATTGTAATTTATAGAAGGGTTACATTATATTCACCAGACAGAAGGTGCATTACTTCTCAAACTTTGATACCCCATGTAATGATATGGTCCCCATTTCCCTTCCCCTACCCCCACTCATGTTCATTTCCCCCCTTCCCTATCCAATTTCAAATAACCAATTAGGCACATAGGAAATATATCAGAAAAGAAGGTGAAATATTGTAACAATATGATATATCCAAGGGATAGCAAAAGAGATAAGAGATCACATAGTTCATTAAGGACAACAATCACTCATTATATGAGTTTTGTTTCTTTATCTTGAAGGTCCTTACATTTAGTGTCATACTATTTGTCACGATGTCTCTAGATTCTGTTCTATTGTAAATCTCTGGTAGCAGAGCCCAAGGTTTCTACTGAATTTGACAAATGAGGGAGACACTTCGGCCTATGTTCCTTTGAGTTTGGCTTACTTCACTTAATATGATTTTTTTTCCTTTTCATCCACTTCCCCGAGAATGCCATTATTTTATCTTGTCGGTTGGCTATGTATCATTCCATTGTGTGTGTGTGTGTGTGTGTGTGTGTGTGTGTGTATGTGTGTGTGTGTGTGTGTGTGTGTGTATGTGTGTGTGTGTGTGTGTGCGTGTATCACATTTTTTGTAGTAGGGCATCTGGTTGTTTCCATCATCCAGCCTCATTTTCCACAGATATTTTTATAGTCTCTTTTTTATTTTCAGGGTAATGTATAGAGGGGTTACGACTACATTTACAGGTAGTGGACTGCATTACTTCTCACACATTTATTCCACTCCACATGTTTTTGTCCCCAGTTCCCTCTCCCCTCCCCTTCCCAATCATCTTGTTTCCTCCCTTCCCTTTCCTATTTGACATAAACAAATAAACATATATACAATATGCCAGGGAAAAATCAGATACAGTAACAATCTGACATTAACCAAAGGGCAAAATAAGAGATGAGAAATAACATAGTAGATTAAGGACAAAAATCACACAAGATTAAGAGCAACGATGACACAAGATATAGCTCTTGTTCCCATATCCTAGAGATCCTTTCATTTAGTCTCATCCTATATGACCTTATATACCTAGCTTTTTAAGTTATTGTAATTCTCTGCTAGGATAGTCCTAGATGTGAACTAATTATTACAAATGAGGGAAACCATTGAGCTTATGTTTCTTTGGGTTTGGCTTGCTCTCACTTAATATGAATTTTTCCAAGTCTTTCCATTTCCTTACAAATGGGGCGATGTCATTCCTTCTGATGGCAGCATAGCATTCCATTGTGTATAAGTACCATATCTTCTTGATTCAGTCATCTACTGAGTGGCATCTGGGTTGGTTTCATATCTTTGCTATGGTAAATAGTGCTGCAATGAGCATCATTTTGCTAGTGGCTTTAGTATGCCCTTTTTTCTGGACAATTGGGTAGATGCCAAGTAGTGGATTTGCTGGATCACAGGGGAGCTCTATGTTCAGTCTTTTGAGGAACCACCACACTGCTTTCCCTAGTGGTTGAACGAGTTTACACTCACACCAACAGTGTAGGTGTGATCCCCCCTGGTCTCTTCCCCACTAGTATCTCTTATTAGATTCTTTGATAATGGCCATTCTGACTGGAGTCAGGTGGAATCTCAAAGTTGTTTTGATTTTCATTTCCCTTATTGCTAGAGATATGGAGCATTTCTTCATGTGTCTAAAGCCCATTTTAATTTTTTCTTCAGAGAATACTCTTTTAAGTCTTTAGCCCACCTTTTAATAGGATGGTTGTTTCATTGAAGATTTGTTTGGGAGAGATTCATTTTTTTCAGTTACAGATATATTTTAGATAACTACATATATTTTTGTAGAAAAAAGAATGGAAGCCATCATGCTGGCTCACAACTTAATTTCAGCTACTTAGGAGGCTCAGGGCTTAGGATCACAGGTCAAAGCCAACCAGGGCCCTACAGTGTGTGAGATCAAACTCTGTGAACATACAATGACTGTAAGAGGAATCTCACTGCCTGGGAATGTAGCCTAATGGTAGAGTGCTCACTTAGAATGCATGAAGACCTAGGTTCTATTCACCGGTACTGCATACTCAGAAAAAAACTAGAAGTGGCGCTGTGTCTCAAGAGGCAGAGCACTCACCTTGGGCAAGCGAGTCCAATGAAAATGTCTAGGCCCTGAGTCCAAGCCCTAGGACTGGCAAAAAGAAAAAAAAGAGCAATCTTACTTAAGTAGCAAGGAATGTACCCTATATTTATACAGACTGAAAAATTAATTAAGAAATTAGAAAATATGTATAAAGTGCATAATTTCTTTTGTGTGTTGGCATTGGGTCTTCAACTGAGTGCTTCAGCTCTATCCCTGACCTTTTCTGCTCAAGGCTAGCACTCTACCAATGCAGCCCCAAATCAACTATCTTCAATTGAGATATAAGCGATGAATATTTCAGGGTGCTTCATGAAAATCATTTTTATAAATTGAAGCTCAAGGCTAGTGCTTTAATCTGTGAGCCACAGTGCCACTTCTGGTTTTTCTGGCAGTTAACTGGGTACTTTGGCTGGCTGTAAACTTTGATTCTCAGATCTTAGCCTCCTGAGTAGCTAAGATTATAGGTGTGAGGTACCATCACCAGGCTGCTTCTCTGTTACTATGCAGGTTCTGGATCAAGAACTTCAAGTTCTTACTTCAATTTTTTCTTCTCTTGCCTGATACTCTGCCATTTGAACGAAGCCCCAGTTCCTGGTCTTTGTTGGTTAATGAGAGATATTATGATTTTCTAATATTCAGAGCAATGATTATAAAACCCAGCATTTTATTTACTTGAATAAATTAAGAGACAGGACCTAGTGAGATGGAAAACAAAATTTTTTTTCAAGTTGCTATCCTGTTCTAATGCATAAGTCTGGCTATTTTGCTTACACACAAATATGTATTTTACCAGTTTCTACTCTATTTTTGCTTAGCTTAAAACCACCACTGCCATTTCATAGATTTTGTTGTTGTTGTTTGCGGTGCTTGAACTCTGTGCCTGGGCTGTTCCTCAGATCTTCAGTTCAATGCCAGTGCTCCTCTCCTTTTGATTTGGCCAGTCCTGGGCTTGAACTCAGGGACTGAGCACTGTCCTTATATTTTCTCAAAGCTAGCGCTCTACCACTTCAGCCTCAGCACCACTTCCAGCATTTTTCTATGTATGTGGTATTGAGAAATTGAACCCAGGTCTTCGTGCATGCTAGGCAAGCACTCTACCACTAGGCCAAACTCCCAGCACAAAATTATTCATCACTACTATTAGCTATCGTCTTTTTTTATTATTGATTCGTCATGGTGCTTGGACTTTGGGCCTGGACACTGTCCCTGAGCTCTCCAGCTCAAGGCTAGCCCTCTTCCTCTACAGCTCTATTTTTGGTTTCTGGTAGTTAATTGGTGATGCAAGTCTCACAAACATATGTGTCCAGGCAGGCTTTGGGCTTTGAACCAAGGTCCTCCAATCTCAGCCTCCAAAGTAGCTAGAATTACACGCTTCAGCCAGCAGTGCCTGACTGTTTGATGTCTCTGACTCTGTCTCTCTGTCTCTGTCTGTCTCTGTCTGTCTGCCTGTCTGTCTCTCTCTCTCTCTGCCTCTCTCTCTCTCTGTCTCTCTGTCTCTCTCTGTCTCTCTCTGTCTCTCTCTGTGTCTCTCTCTGTCTCTGTCTCTGTCTCTGTCTCTCTCTCTCTCTCTCTCTCTCTCTCTCTCTCTCTCTCTCTCTCTCTCTCTCTCTCTCTCTCTCTCTTTTGGTTGTAAGACTTTAATTGTGCACCTGGGCAGTGTCCCTGGGCTCTTCAGCTCAAGGCTACAACCTTAAACACCGTGAGCCACAGTGTCACTGCTGGTTTTCTGGTACTTAAGTGGAAGTAACAGTTTCATGGACTTTAGTGTCTGGCCTGGCTGTGAACTGTGATCCTCAGAACCCAACCTTCTGAGATCATTTCCAGCTTTTTTTTTTTGGTGTAAGTGGTACAGAGTAATTGAACACAGGGCTTTGTGCATACTAGGCAAGCAAACTACCACTAGTGTGCACTCCAGCCTTAGATAAGGGCTTTCTTTTTCTTTTTCTTTTTTTCACTCATGGGGCTTGAACTCTGGGCCTGGGATGTTTACCTTAAGCTCTTCAGCTCAAGGCAAGAGCTCTACCACTTGAGGCACATTGTCATTTTGAATTTTCTGGATTATTTGGAAATAAGATTCTCACAGATTTTTATGCCTGGGCCGTCTTTGAACCTCGATCCTCCAGGGTAGCTAGGATTACCAGGGTGAGCCACCAGTCACGGGCATTAAATTATTATTTTTTGCATGTCCTATGGCTTCAACTCATGGCCAGAGCACTGTCCTAGGGCTTGCTCAAGGATAGCACTTTACTTCAGCCAGCCAACTCCCGGTCCAAATAGGCCATTCTTGAAGCTAGAATTACAGAGATCTGCCATAATACTGGCATGTCGTTATCTAAGTCTATAATTTTTCTTGTCTTTTTGATGGCTTTTCCTTAGTGTACATATTTCCTACATATTTTATGGAAAACTTCCTTCCCACTGAGGCCATAAGTTAAGCCTAGTGGAAGAGTTCTTGCCGAGCATGAATGAAGACCCAAGTTCAATTCCTCAGCACAACATAGATAAAAAAAGATAAAAGTGGTGCTGTGGCACATGTGATAGAACTTGAGCCTTAAGAATAAACAAAAACAAAAACAAGGATCGTGCTCAGGTCCTGAGTCTAAACCCAGGACTGGCAAAAAAAAAATTCTTCCCAAAGTAGACATTTAAACTTATTGTACGTTTCAAAAAATTTGTTGTCAAGGTGATATACAAAGAGATTGCTGTTACATATGTAATGAGTACATTTCTTGTAAACACTGTTATCCCCTCCCCCCTGTTCTCTTTCCCTTCCCCCCCAAGTCATAAATTTCATTTACAACAAATATATATGTATTTTCTTTCCTGAAAAAAATAGTTTAAAATATGTTCAAATAAATGATGTAGGTTGATATATTTATCAAAATGGATTACTTGAACTCTAAAATAAACATTCCAGGTAATTTTTCTCATAAAATTGTAGTAATGCTATAAAACTAATAAAAAAGGAATTTTAGTTATTAATTTCTTATGTTTTACCTTTAACATTATTACACTAAGCATACTGTTTATGGCATTAATACAGACAGCATGAAATATGATTATGCAAAAAAATTAAATGATTCAAAATAGTAAGGTTGGGGGCCAGTAGTTTGGCTTGGTGGCACACACCCTGGACTGGCAAAAAAGAAGTAGGGTTAGATAAAACAGATTTATTTCCAAATGTGTGGAAAATGGTATGATTTCTCGTTTGGCTAGTCCTGGGGCTTGAACTGAGGGACCAGGAACTGCCTTGGCCACATTTATTCAAGGGTGGCACTCTGACACCTGAGCCACAGTGCCCCATCTGCTTTTTCTGTGTATGCAGTGCCGAGGAATTGAATCAAGGTCTTCTTGTATACTAGGCGAGCACTCTACAACTAGGCCACATTCAAAGCCAAAGTAGATTTTTGATGCTATTTTGGAGTTTTAATTTTCTTAAATATTTGTACAAAGCACAATGGATATATAAAAATACTTGAACTCACAGAACAGAGTCCCACATAATATTACAGTTACTCTGGCACTTCTCCCGATTGACAAAACACATTTCCAGGCATCTGCTCTGTCCTTAAGCTTTGGTAGCTGACTTGTCTTTCCATGGAGGCGTGGCCTGGATTCCTGGTGATTCCATGCATTTCATAGTTCCCTGTATATCCAGTAAGGTTGTCTTCTATGGGACCAGACCTGTCTGGTTTTTGGCCCACGCAGGACCTAGGTGTCTGAGGTCTCACATTATAAGTGGAAAATAAAACACAGTAAAATAAGGACTGAAGAACTGCACACCATAATATTAACAATGAGAGTTTAATAGTTAGCAAAGTAAATACAATGAATACTTGACAAGAATCATGAGAGCAAGATAAAGAGATGTCTTTTTAGGAAGGGGACAGGGAAGCTCTAAATCCAGACTGGCCTCCAAGTTGCCTTCAGACAGTAATTCTACTTCAGAGTCCTCAGAAGGGTCTCCTTCCTCATGAGAAACAGAATGTCCTTCCTGAGTTAAGAGGGGGATGGATTCTGGTTTGTCGAATGGATATTGAGTTTCTTTTAGTGAGATGGGTGGGTCAGGATATTCTGTGAGGATGGATTCATTTTCCTTCAATGAATCCAGTATTGAGAGTACACTTGCTGCTTCCCATGGGGACATTTTCCATGAGCCCAGCGTGTGCCCCTTCAGCTTGCACAATAAGTGGAGTGTTACTCTGACTCAGATGGACTGACTCTGGGTGGAGTGTGAAAGGAAACGGAAGGAAATCTGGCTGCTCTTTTTCTTCCTCCATAGTATCTGCAGGTTCAACTGTGTCACACATGGGGTTCAGAGCAAAAGGTATATCCACAGGACTCTAAACCTGTTTAGTAATTTCTACAGAAGGCCCATGCTTTCTGGAGTGCAGTGATGATTCTCTGTCTCCATCAGTCACCAGCTCCATTGGTGGGTTTTTCATCCGGAGTTCAGGATAAGCTCTTCCACGATGACCCAAACCTAAGAATGGAAATAGGTACAGAGTGGACAGAGTGGACTCTGCAAGTTGAAGTGTCACTCAACTTCCATAAGGATCTAATGGAGGAACCTGTAGAACTGGAGTTTGGACTGAACACTGAAGAGGTGTAGGTTCTTTCTAATGAGTGCTTATTCCCGAGTCCTTTCAGAGGACAGACATTACCTGGCTGACACCACCCATAAAGGGCATTTTGCCAAGCTCTGTAGAAGTAAGGGCCAACCAATATCTAGACACATGGGCTTCCTACTCACAGGCTCTGAGGCAGCCACACCAGGACTTCTACTTTTTCTTGGTCTTACTGGTCGCACATTCCTCCAGCTGGTCAAAAAGTATGTGTCTAGAAGAGCAGGTCCAAAGCCGGCATGTGGAGCCTCGTATAGAGCTTGAGTTGTGTCAGGGTGTGGCCGTTCTTGAACTCGTAGAAATCACTGGAGTAGAAGTTCATTCACATCGTATAGATGGAACACATGATGCTGTGGGCACATTCGGTACAAGGAAAGTGAGAGCCTTCTCTCTCCATCCTGAGCCTTCTACCAAAGCCCCTTTCTTGCCGGACTCTAATGCTGTGGCTGTCCTGCAGAGATGTGCACTTATGTGCTGGGAGGGAGGTAAGAGACACTCGAGAACAGGATGACTTTTACACCCCACTTCCAGAAGCTTCTGAGGGAGGTCTTTATACATCTGTCCAAAGTAAACGCACCTTAAATTAACTAAGTAAATGCTCTAAATAAATCAATAAGTGAATGCTCCAAATCAAGAACTAAATGCTCATTCCTCTAATCTTAGCCACCCAGCAGGCTGAGCTCTGAAGATCACAGTGGAAAGCCAGTCTAGTCAGTAAAAGTCTAAAGGCACTTGTCTTCAATTAGGCAGCAAAAAGCCAGAACTTGACCTATGACTCAAATGGTACAGTGCTAATTTTTGAACACCAAAGGGATGGCATTTAGACCTGGGTTCAGGTTCAAGTGGCAGCACTGGACCACACACCAAAATGTAAATGCTTTCAGGTTCTAACAGGCAAAGCTATCACAATCCCTCCCTGATGGCTCAAAAGTGATTCAGCCCCCAGCTTTTCCTCTTACTCCAGTATTTTACAGGCCTCCGCCATTAGTACTGACACCTCATTTCTTACTGGGAAATGGGATTTCCTACCATGTCACCTAGGTGAGGGCTGCAGTTGGGAGCCACTTACTCATGCCTGAAATCCAACTTCTCAGAAAGCACACTGTTGAGACTCCAGTAGCTTGTGAGGGAAATGAAATGGCATGGTGTCCCAGTCATAATAAAGTAGTTTGTGCACTTGTATCATGCTTAGCTCCCCTGTGAACACCGCAGTGAACCAAACAGGCTCAGAGAGGAGCCAAGTATTCCAAGACTTGGCCAGGAGGGGTGAGCAAACCTGGGTTTGGAGGGGGAACACTCACTTTTTCAAGAGAATTTCCAGCAACTACTACAATGTCCTCCACTATTTGAAATTGTGCAGGAAGTTTCCCACATAAAAGAGATCACCTTTCTGGTAGGCAGGGATCAGCTTTGTCAGCAGCATCTCCAACAGGCCTTCCTCCAGGATCCATAGGTTACAAGGCTCATTCAGAGTCTGAGCTGACTTACCATCACACTATGTTGGCAAAACAATGGATATTTCAAATGTAGGAATGGGACCACACTTCACACTGAGGAATTGGAATAGAGTAGATTGGAAATGACACACTCTAATCTCAGTATAGTCACTTGAAAGCACACAAGAAGGTTGTAGTGTGTGGGCAGGATGATGGGTTCAAATAGGTTTCCTCTCAATATACCTCATCTGAGTTGCCCTGGAGTTTCCTGGCTTTCTTCCTAGAGAAATGCCTGATATACTGGAATTTTGGCTTGGCACTGATCCAGCATCTACTTCTTCAAGTGAGACAGCCATATCTCTCATGCCTGAGATGCGAGCCTCCTGACCTTTGGCAACAGCACAGCAACATCTTTCTGGTTCCTGAGCCACAGGCCAAGGGAGCTGGCTTGAGCTGGTTGTCACATACAGTGGCTTGGTTACCAGGGTTCCATATTCTGTTCCATTGTGAGGGAGGTAGGGGCACCTTTCAAGGCCCAATGACCAAAGCTCCTTGCCCACAGAAGACCTCCCCAAAGACATACTGGAGGCTGAATCTCCCTTCCCACCTCACATATGGATGTAGTAAACAGCACACATTTTTGTTCAAATCCCAAGTCATTAACTAGGCGTAAGTGTTAGCCTGGTCTCAGGCTCAAGGAGCCTTTCTTAGGTAAGATCCAAACTTAACTGTCACTATTCCCCTTACCCTTCACAAGACATTTTGCTTCACAGTGCCTTCTCAGCTTGCATTTTGCCTCTTGCACATTTTTTTGCTAGTCCTGGGACTTGACCTCAGAACCTGACCATTGTTCTTAGGCTTTCTTTAGGCTATAGCTGTCCCACCAAGCCACAGCACCACTTCCAGCGTTTTCTATGTATATGGTACTGCAGAATCAAACCGGAGTCTTTTTATGTGGTAGCCAAGCACTCTACAAATAGATGAAACACCCAGGCCATCTTGCACATATTTTTCACTTCCATCTACTAGGAATATCTGTGCTGTCATCTGTAAAAATGCAAGTGGGAAAATCACAGAAGCATTGGTGACATAAAAAAAACTCTTACAGACATAGATAAGTGTTCATTCTTTGTAGGAGAAAGGATATTTTGATATGATGATGATGACTATTTATAAATACTTTATTGGGGTTTAGAGTTTGGCCCAGTGTTAGAGTGCTTGCCCAGCATCCATGAAGATCTAGGTTTGAGTCCTTAATATCACACAGATATAAAAATCCATATGGCAATGTGGCTCAAGTGGCAGAGGGCTAGACTTGGGAAAAGCCAAGAGCAGTGCTCAGGCCCTGAGTTCAAGCCCCAGGAATGGCAGAAAAAACAAAACAAAAAAAAAAGAAAAGAAAAGAAATGTGCTTTTTACAAGTTATTCACTCACAGCATTTGCCTCTGAATTCTTCGCTTCTGCATCTTGTGACTTATCCCTTTCCCTCAATGTAGACAAGAAAAACAGATTTTATTACTTGCTATCCTGTTGTCCAATCTTTGGATATTAATTCAAAATACAATATTGCCTGAGATATTGTGTGTGTGCATGTGTGTGTGTATCTGCCAATGTGTGCATGCACACATGTGTACAGGGTTTAGGGCTTACTCATAGGGCCTGTGTGATAACCCTTAGCATCTTTTCCTCAAAGGTATTGGTCTTTCACTTCTAGCTTATTATAGCTAATTGGAGTTGAGAGATACACTTAATTTCTTGCCCTGTGTATTGGAACCCAGTGCTGGGTTCTCATATTGTTAATTGTAGCTATAGAGAAGGCTGAGGTCTGGGGATCCTCGTTAGAATCCAGCCCCTGAGAGAGAGTCACTGATAGAAATCTTTATCTTCAGTTAAGCACGAATAAATAAGGCAAAAGTGGAACTGTGGCTCTGTTCCTCTTGTACCAGCCATGAGAAAATTAGTAATTGGCAGCACCTGGTCCCTGAGAGAAATCCTTAGCACTGGTTCAAAAAAAGAAAGAAAATAATGAAAAAAATTAAAACTTGCTGAGGAATCCATAAGGATAAACGTGCCTGTGAATAATCTTGTCATTTCAGATTCCCTCAAGAGCTTATGTCTCTCTATATTTTATCAAGGGTTTTTAAAGATATTTACATATTTTCTATCTTTCTTAAACAGAGATAGCCATCCACAAAACACAAACACAAACTCTCACACAGTATACCACCCACCCATAAGTGTCTGGCTATGTATATATGTATAGTCATATGTATTGATCTGTCTCTCTATGCTAATATATAAATGCATAAACATATGTATTTAGACAAACAGGAAACATACATAGATAGGTCTGAGGCATTTCCAGATTTTGTGCAAGTCTTCTGAGTGCAACTTACCATTGTATTGTTTGTCAAGATAGAGTCCCTCTAACTTTTGGCCAGCTTCTTGTCCTTTGATACTTTTTTCTGCCGGTCCTGGGTTTTGAACGCTAGGCCTGGATGCTGTCACTGAGCTTGAGCTTCTTGCATTCAGTAGTTTATTGCAGATAAGAGTCTCATGGAGTTTCTGTCCTGGGCTGGCTTTGAATTGTGATCCTCTGATCTCAAACTCCTGAGTAGCTAGGATGACAGTCTTGAGCTACCAGTACCTGGTTCCTTTGCCTCTTTTACCCTTTTTTTTGGCCCCACCACAGCCATGGTATCTACCTTCCTATGTTCTCTCCACCTGCCCCCAGACAGGGGTCTGACAGATGCTTTCTACCCACTTATTCATGTCCTCTCTGTATTGGCTGACAGCTAAGACATGCACTAACTTGTCTGGATGTCAAACACAAAGCCATGTGATTGTTTCTCAGTCTGGAACATCCTATCAGATTTATAGCACCACAGAGGGTCAGGTTGATGCTCCTCCAGGGCTTCTTAAATTGTTCTCATATTAATCCACAACATGTTGGTCATCACTTGTCCAGCTAATTCATGGACTACAAACTTAGATCCCAATACCATGAGGACACTCAAGGGTGCATTAGGAGTGTGACCTGCAGGTGGATGTGAGCCTGTCTAACTTGGAGGGGATTTCTCCACCACAGGAAATGGAATACAAATTTAGAATCTGCTTTCATGAGGTGACAATCTCTGGCAGATGTTCTTATCAAATGTGGCACTGCCTACTTCCAGCTTAAAACATGGGTTGATGACCCAGCATAACAGAGAATGTATTCACCCAGGCCCAACACATAGGCTGGGACCCTGAACTTTCAGGTAGCATTTGGCTTTGAAGGTCATGAGATCTTAGTCTACAAATGATGAGACCCCTCCCTTGAGGCATAGCAAACGGAGCCAAAGTGCAACCCAGTTAAGCACCAGATCAAGCTTCCCTTCTTCAGTGGGGTATGGTTTGAAAACTGTGCATAGCTTCTGTTTGAAGCCAGTCCAGAAAGGAAAGTCCATGAAACTCTCATGTCCAGTTAACTGCCAAGAAAAAGCCAAAGATAGAGATGAAGCTCAAGAGAGGTAGAGAGCCATCTGAAAAGAATGGTTACACCCTGCAACATCCTCATTATCTGATCTTGAAAACATCTCTGCGTGCATCCCAGCATGCAGCCAGCATCTGGGGGTGACAGTGACCCTTGCGCCCATTGGCAATCTGCACTGTCTCTGATATCTGTAATGTGAACCTCATTATGTTGGGTTTGTGAAGAGGTGTCAACCCTGCAGAAGGAACCAACTGTGCCCTAACTCCCACTGTCCCCTGGGGCCCCTAGCATTCCCCCATCTGCACCCCTCCTGTGGCTTCTGATCCTAGGGAGCCCTCCTGCCCTGTCCAACACTAACATGAAGTGCATATTTCTTCTCTTGGGGCAACTTCTCCACAGAGAGTACATGACATGCCCACTCTCCAGGCATGGGGAGATCCTGCCAAAGTAGCAAATCAGTGATAAGGACATAAAGTGATGAATAGAATTTTAGATCCTGATGGTAGACAGTCTGCAAAATCCAAGGGAGAATGGAATTGGAGGGGACCAGGGATCAGGATGTGGGCATGGAGCTTCCCTGCCAAGGGGGTGGGGGAAGTCACAGGCCAGGGGATGCACAGGATGATCCATGGGCCCTGTGCAGCTACTGGGTCACCCCCTTCTGCATCTCAGCCTTTGGCTTTGAGCTCTGTGATCGTCAAGATGTGCACAGTCTGTACTCTGGCTGGCAGAAGAAAGGACCCTGGGAAGACAATTGTAGACCCTTTGTGAGTGTAGGAAGGGGTAGGCTGGACACCCAGTCCAAGAGGGGCTAAAACTGGAGTCGAGGGGTGTGCAAGGAGTGGGTGTGAGGGTTGTGGGCAGTCACAGTCACGGCAGAGGTGGCTCTGTCTGTGGGGTGAGTGCCTCCCTGCAGGCACAGCACTGGAGATATCAGAGATCCACATGAAAAGGAAAAGCTGGAAATGGCACTATGGTTCAAATGGTAGAGCATCAACCTTGAGCAAAAGAGCTCAGGGACGGTACCCAGGACCTGAGTTCAAGCCTCATGACTGTAAAAGGAAAAGAACCAGGACTATGAGAGGGAACCTGGTACTCTCTGGGTCTAATCAGACACAAGAAGAGGCCGGCATAGGCTGTGGAAAAGCACAGAGAACATCTTCCCCCAGCTCCTCCTGACCTGCATGCAGGGACAGCCATGTAACTAGGGCTACGGTGAGATCATCTTCACCCCTGTGCTGCCATCTGAATTGTAGGCCTCTGTCCTGGCATGGGGTGTCCTGATGGCTGAGCAGGTGCCCTAACCCTAGATGGAGAGCAGCCACTGACTGTGGTAGCTAAGGAGAGATCTGTTCCATAGCTATCAGGCCACCCAGCATGGGAGCCAGAACCACCCCTCACCCAGGTAGAGGCCAATGGTTCTCCAGGTGCTACTAACATTGCCCCACCCCTAGCTCTGGATACACGTGACATTCCCTCCACAAGGAGCAGGACAAAGTGAGGGATCAGGAAGCTGCCTATGGGCTTCAGCTGATGGCCATGCTGGCACTACAGATGGCCTCACTCTGTCACCACCTTCCCCTGCCTCCATCTTTCCTCCATCATGCCTCTCTACCTCCCACCCATTAACCTTGGAAACCAATGAACTGGGCTCTCATCATTCCTCTCATCTCTTCACCCACCTTGCCATGCGTCCATCCCTCTGTCACTTCCACCCCACACACATCCCCCCACCAGCCACCCTGTAGCTTATGAGGATCCCAGAGGAAGCTCTTCGTGAAGGGGTTGTGACCACAAAACAGTTACTATCACCCGCTCCGGCCTGATCCACCACAGAATAAGAACAGCCAAGCAGGCACCCACTGCAGCAGAGTTGCTCTGCTGCCACCCTGATTTCTTCATGGCCAGGACTTGGCTCTCCTCAGCCTCTCAGCTCAGTAACCAGAACATTGCGCTTTCACAGAGCCATGGCTTCCAGTCTCCATGGACACAATGACATCAAGGTGATGCCAACTTCCCCATCTCTATATACTTCTAACTATGGGATGGGAGCTGAGGTTCTCTTCTGTGACTCCATCCGCTAAGAGGCTCATGCAGATTTCTATCCTTTGCTCATCATGGTGACTCTTTGGTTAACAAGTCACTGCTGGGCTTCCAGTTCACCACATATAGAACCCATACTCCAACACTTTTCTTAGAAGGACTGATGACTTTTAAATATTCTCTAGTTTTAAATTTCTAGTTCCTTCTCTCTTTCATTTATATATTTCCCATCCTCACATACTTCCCTTTTTTTACCTTCCTTCTTTCATTCCTGGCCTTGAACTCAAGACCTGGAGCTTTTTCTTAGCTTTTCTTTGCTAAAGGTAGCACTCTAGCTCTTGAGCCACAGCTCTACTTCAATCTTTGTTCTTGCTCTAAACTGGGAGTAAGAGTCTCATGCACTTTTCCCTTTGCTGGGTTGGTTTTAAACCACAATACTACGATCAGGATCCTGAATATGCCTCGGATTACAGGTATTATCTAATCAAAACAAATTCCTGATTTCTTTTTTAGACATAATTAGTTCTTTCAGGTGAGGCACCAGCCACTCATGCAAGAGAATTGCAGGATCCCAGCATTCATCTTGTCTCCAGTCTTATTCCATCCATGTCACAATGGCCATCTAAAACACCCTGCTGCATGCCTGACGTCGCAAGGAACGTTCTCAACGCCACGAGAAGCCCCCTTAAGCTCTGCCTCAGATATTCCTAGCCCCCATCCCACTTCCACATGACCATTTGTTTAGGAGAAATTTCCTGAGTACATCATCATCTTTTCCTCACCATTCAAATTTCATCTTTGGAGTCATTTCTCCCAGACAAAGAGCAACATGATCCATGGTTTGATAGCAGCTCCAGCTTCATAGTCCCAGCCACCAACACCCCCCATTACCCTGCCAGACACCTGAATTCAAGAACAATGTTTTCACTACCCCTGACCGTTATCAAATGTTTTAACTTATACAGTCCATTAAAATAATTTTACTAAATGGAATAAACACATGGCATCAAGCTTCAGAATCTTTGCACCTGAACTTTTAGTGAATAACAGACACACCAGCATTTCTGTAGCCAACAGAAATCTTAGCTTTGAGATTTCAGCATTCCTGGCATCCAAGTTTGGATGTGCTAACACTGCCCTTAATGGGGCACTTCAATCACACAATCCCACAACAATCAATGTCATTTGACATTCACTTGTAGGTGGTGCTAGGAAAAAGACTGATGTGCCACCTCCATGCTGGCTTGACCTATGCCATCTTCAAACCTGGAGCAAGTGGGGCTCCTCTCTCCATGACACCTTTTGTGTAATACCCCAGGAGGACCTTTATCTTGAGACAAAATTATGAAGACTATCTCTACCAGCAAAGATTCCAGTGAGATGTGCCTACATGGATAAAACTAAAATCTCACTAAAGTGAGGTTGTTGGCAGTGCTGGAGCCTGAACTCAGGGCCTGGGCACTAAGCATTTGTACTCAAGACTAGCCCTTTACCACTTGAGCCCAAACTCCATTCCCAGCTCTTTTTATTTTTGGTAGTAAGAATCTATCAGACATTCCTGTTCTAGGTGACTTGGAACTTCCATACTCAGATCTCAGCCTCCTGACCAGCCTGGATTAAAAGTGTGGATCAGCCATGCCCCACACCTGAGGACTTCTTCCCGCACATTTTTTCCCAAAAATTGGAAGAGGAAGATGAGGGAGGGTTGGGCTCATCCTGCCCTGCATATGAAGGAGAGCATCAGCGCCTGAACTTCCTTCCCTGTTGTAGGCTGCTGGAGGAAAAGGAAGCAAATAGGCACAGGCTGGCAGCAGATGCCACAGAACAACTTGTGACCAAGACTCCCAGAGCAGACCTCAGAATCGATGACAGATTTGGATCTACCCAGTAACAGAGGCAGTGGTGACACCTGAAACTGCGTGTTTGAGCCTTTGCTGCTAGTAAACAGGGCCACCTATGTCTCAATGAGAAAGGTGAGATTTTGGTGGAGAAGTTGAGTGTTGGGGACCGACTGTGGGGTCAATGACCTTGGACCTGACCTTGGACCTATGCAACTGTATACACAAGGAAGTAACTCTTATCATGATGACTTGAAGCAATGTCAATCAGTTCTTATCATGATGACTTTAAGCAATGTCAATCAGTTCTTATCATGATGACTTTAAGCAATGTCAATCAGTTCTTATCATGATGACTTTAAGCAATGTTAATCCTTTCTCATTTATCCTATATGTGATTTGTTTACTATTTTGTATGAATGTAGCCTCTGGCAACTCCCTAGTTTTAAGAAGAGTATTTAAGGTCGGAACTTAAAATAAATGAGAGAGTCTCTTAGGCGGCAGTCTGGAGCTCACAGTCTTCTTGGACTGCTGACTTGGGCTGCAGTCCCCCGAACTCCATCTGTTTGTCTCTCTTCTATTTTTTCCTAATCCTTGCCCCTATTTCAGGAATCCCAATCCGCGAACCCTGGTTTGCTGCCGGCTGGCCCCGGCAACCGGCGCCCGAACAGGGACCTGAAAATCTGGGACAAGGTGAAGGACCCCCCCTGTGGTGAGTAACACGTCGTAGGACTATTAGGAGATTGTATAGTCAGGAGAAAAAAATATGGGTCAAGTTAATAGCTATATGTCATATTTACCGATCTTAACAGGCCTACTTGAAGCCCACGGAATGTGGTTGGAAAAAGGGGTGCTTCAGAGCTTCCTACAGTTTCTCGAGGAGGCATGCCCGAGGTCTATAGAGGAGGAATTCCAAAAAGCCTGGCAGGGGATAGGAAAAAGAATTAAAGATTATTATAATGTATATGGCCCCGAAAAGACCCCAGTAGAGGCTATTGATGTATGGAATTTAGTAAGTGAAGGCATAGATCCTCAACATGAGAACGCTGAACTTGAATTAAGGGAACTTTATGAATTAAAGGACCCTTCTGAAAAACCTGAGGCTGAGCCATATGCCACAGCCCAAGAGAGTCTAAGTGAGATCTTGAAAAGGGAACAACAACCAGTAGATATTGAGTATCAGAATTCAAATTTTAATATGAGGGAGGAAAGTTATGATGAGCCGATGGAGGACCGGATAGCTACAATAGAAAAGAGGTTAGAAGAAATGCTACATCTACTATCTAAAATGGGGATAGAGCAGAGAGCCCCCGCAGAAGTAGGAAAGAAATATGACCCTCAGGCCACTATGGTTTCTGATTCTAAATCCTACCTCTCACACCCACCACCTCAGGCTGCAGCCTTACGGCCTCAATCCCTTCTCCAACCTTTCAAGCCTAAAAGCCCTAGCAACAAATCCCTTTTAACAGGCACTACAACCAGGCACAGTGCATCACAATTAAACCTGGCTCAGGCTGCTAGAGAGAGGGAAGATATTTCAGAGCCTCGATGCTTCCCTAGTTTAGTTGATCAGGATGAACAAGTATACCATCAACCTGTTACTGTTAAACTATTGCAGGATTTAAAGAGTGCCTGCTCCCAATATGGGCCAACTGCTCCTTTTACTCAAGTAATATTAGAGGCCGCGTGTGCTGGTATTGTATGCCCAAATGACTGGAAGCGGCTTGCCAGAGCATGCCTTAGTGCGGGAGAGTACTTATTATGGGAGACAGACTTCACTGCACAGTGTCGGGCTAAAATTGAAACAAATAGGTCTAAGAACCTGCCTTACACTTTTGATCAGTTGTTAGGAGAGGGAATCTATAAAAACACCGAAGATCAATTGGGTTATGCAAAGGAAGCCTATTTACAAATAAATGCTGCGGCAAGAGAGGCTTGGAAAAGGTTACATAATTCCAATCGTACAAAAAATTTAGTAGAAGTTAAACAGGGACCAAATAAACCTTATCTAGAATTTTTGTCTCGATTAATGGAGACTGCAGACCACCTAGTACAAGATGACAACGCAAGGAATATTATAGTTAGACACATAGCCTATGAAAATGCCAACGCCACCTGTCAGGCGGCTATCAGACCCCATAGGAATAAGGGAGGAATCACGGACTTTATTTCACTATGTGCTGATATTGGACCCTCCCATGTACAAGGCCTTACTTTAGCCGCCGCTCCTCAAGGAAAGACTGCTACTGAATTTCTAAAATGTAGAGGCCAGAGGCCAGAGGCCCAGGCTGCTAGACCCCCAGGGCGTTGCTTCTCTTGTGGACAAATAGGACATTGGATGATGCAATGCCCACGCCAGGCCAGGCAAAAGAGAGAAAAATTACCTGGCACATGTCCACGCTGTGGTAAAGGGAAGCACTGGGCTAAAGATTGCAGGTCAAGAACAGATCGCAATGGCCGCCCGTTTTCGGGAAATTGGAGAAGGGGCCAGCCTCTGGCCCCGCAAAACCATGGGGCAGTCCCTCCCTCTTCTCGGCCACAAGTAAATCTTCTAACAACCCCCCAGAATCAGTCTCCAGCCTCTTCCGTGCCACCCCAGGCAGCGCAGGATTGGACCTCTATTCCTCCACCTGCTCAGTATTGACCCCAGAGATGGG
This sequence comes from Megascapheus bottae, assembly GCF_031878675.1. Taxonomy (NCBI): domain Eukaryota; kingdom Metazoa; phylum Chordata; class Mammalia; order Rodentia; family Geomyidae; genus Megascapheus; species Megascapheus bottae. The sequence goes on from NW_028327477.1 coordinate 1,132,369, forward strand.
GACACAAGCTCTCCCCACGGGGGTCTTCGGCCCCCTTCCCCCGGGAGTGGCTGGATTGCTGTTAGGGCGAAGTAGCTCAGCCCTTAAAGGGATACAGATTACACCTGGCAAAATTGACCAGGATTTTACTGGAGAAATCAAAGTTATGGCCTCTGCCCCGAAACACGTAGTATCAATCCCAGCCGGTCAAAAATTAGCACAACTAATACTTGTCCCTTTATCTCATGGGGAGACTGCTAATTCTTCTGCCCCATGCGGACAGAGAGGATTTGGATCCTCTGATATCTATTGGGTACAAAGCATAAAACAAGAGAGGCCTGAGATGACTATATTTATACAAGAAAAACCCTTTAAAGGAATATTAGACACAGGAGCGGATGTGTCTGTAATATCTAAAAAGCATTGGCCAGCCCAATGGCCCCTGACAACCTCTATGACTTCCCTACAAGGCATTGGGCAAGCAACTGACCCACAGCAGAGCAGTGCGATCCTTGTTTGGAGAGATGAGGAAGGGCACTCTTGTCATTTTCAGCCATTTGTCCTGGATCATCTGCCAATTAATTTATGGGGTCGTGATATCATGGAAAAAATGGGAGTGTATATGTTTAGTCCTAGTGCTGCGGTCACTAAGCAGTTACTTGATCAAGGCCTCCTCCCCTTTAGGGGACTAGGCCGAGCAGCACAGGGGGAGCTAGAGCCACTCCAACCCCAGTCTCACCCCCCGAGACAAGGATTAGGGTATTCTTTAACGGGGGCTGTTGTTTGTCCTGCCCCTCATGCTGATCCCATAAATTGGCTCTCGGAAGAACCGGTATGGGTCGAACAGTGGCCTCTTTCTCTAGAAAAGATCATTGCAGTTCAGCAGCTAGTACAGGAACAGATAGACTTGGGACATGTGGCCCCTTCTAACTCTCCATGGAATTCTCCAATTTTTGTTATAAAGAAAAAGTCAGGTAAATGGAGGCTGTTACAGGATCTGAGAAAGATAAATGCAACTATGGAACTGATGGGAGCCTTACAGCCCGGCTTGCCTTCCCCCATGGCAATCCCAAAGGATACTTATAAGATTATTATAGATTTGAAGGATTGTTTCTATACTATACCCCTGGCGCCTCAAGACTGTAAGCGCTTTGCCTTCAGCGTCCTCTCTGTTAATTTTAAAGAACCCATGAAGCGATATCATTGGCTTGTGCTCCCACAGGGCATGGCAAATAGCCCAACTTTATGTCAAAGTTTTGTAGCTAGAGCCATTTCTTCCACCCGTGAAAAATTCTCTTCTGTTTATATTGTTCATTATATGGACGACATCTTGTTGGCTTGTTCTGACCCTACCGTCGTACGACAAGCCTTTGGACAACTAAAGCAAGATATGAGCCTCTTTAGCCTTATAATAGCAGCTGAAAAGTTTCAGGAACACCCCCCTTTTACGTATTTAGGCCATATATTAGGCCCACACTATTTTAAAAGCCAAAAAATACAATTAAAAACTTCACACTTAAGAACTCTTCATGATTTTCAGCAATTTTTAGGAGATATAAATTGGCTTCGGCCTTATTTAAAGCTGTCCACTGGAGAGTTAAAACCCCTCTTTGATCTCTTAAAAGGAGATACCAACCCTACATCCTTGCGCAATTTAAATCCCGACGCCGAGAGGGCCATCCAAATCGTAGAAAAGGCAATTTCCCAGCAACAAGTGAACTATTGTGACTACTCTAAACCATGGGGAGTTTACATTTTAGCTACTTCTCACTCCCCAACTGCTGTATTGTGGCAGGATGGCCCACTTTTATGGCTTTATCTACCATCAACATCCGGCAAAGTGCTGACCCCCTACTACGAATTGGTAGCTAATCTGATACATATGTGCCGAATGGATTCCCATAAATATTTAGGTCAGGAACCTCATTTTATCTGTGTCCCATATAATTCACAACAACAATATTGGCTATTCGCCCATTGCGATTCTTGGGCCATTGCTTGGGCCAATTATACGGGAAAAATTTTGCATCACTACCCGTCTAACAAACTCCTCCAATTTGCTGCATGTCATACGTTCCTATTTCCTTCCATAGTACAGGCCTCGCCTTTATCTTCTGCCGCTTTAGTATTTACAGATGGATCCTCTAATGGAACAGCTGCTTTGACCATTAATGGGAAAACTCAATCTTGGGTTACGGGTTTTTCCTCCGCCCAAGAGGTAGAGTTAGAGGCTGTTTTACAAGCATTCGTCCTGTTACAAGACGAGCCCTTTAACTTATACTCAGACAGCCAATATGTAATTCGTGCTCTTCAAGTCATAGAAACTGTTCCCTTTATTGGAACTACTAACTCCAATATCCAGACCCAATTTCGCCAAGTACAAACTTTGCTTTGTTCTCGCAACCACCCCTGTTTTTTTGGCTTCATTCGAGCTCACACTAATCTTCCTGGCCCTTTAAGTGAGGGTAACGCAGTTACTGATTCTGCCACCAGAGTTTATTTAACTCAAGTCGAACTTGCTAAGCAGTCACATGCCATCCATCATCAAAACAGCCGAGCCTTGCGCCGACAGTTTAAATTATCTAGAGAAGCGGCACGTCAAATAGTTAAAACTTGCTCCAACTGTGTGCCCTTCTCACCAGCTCCTCATTTAGGTATAAATCCACGAGGACTGCTTTCTAATCACATTTGGCAGATGGATGTCACACATGTTCCATCATTTGGCCGATTAAAATATGTTCATGTTACTGTAGATACTTATTCTAATTTTATCCTAGCCACCCCCCTTGCTGGGGAAGCTACTAAACATTGTATTTCTCACTGCATTCGATGTTTTGCTGTGATGGGGATTCCCTCGCAAATAAAAACAGATAATGGCCCTGGCTATGCAGGCCAAGCATTTCAGTCCTTCTGCCATTCTTATAATATCACTCATATTACAGGCATTCCTTACAATCCTCAAGGTCAAGGCATCGTGGAGAGAGCTAATGGATTATTAAAACATCAAATTGCTAAAATACAGAAAGGAGAATCGTATCCCGCTACCCCTGTGAATATACTTAATCATGCTTTATTTGTTTTAAATTTTTTGAATCTGGATTCAAATAATTTATCTGCTGCTCAGCGATTCTGGGAAAAAAGAGAGCAGCGTGCTTTTGCCTTAGTAAAATGGAAGGATCCCCTAACTGGTGCTTGGCACGGACCAGATCCTGTTCTAACCTGGGGTAGAGGGCATGTATGTGTTTTCTCACAGGAAGAAAATGATGCCCGCTGGCTGCCCGAACGCTATGTTCGGATTGTGGAGAGTGACAGTGGTCATCCAAGCAGCGACCCACTGGAACTTCACCCCCAACCCTCCAGTAATGCATCCAGTAATGCGGAAAAGACCTGAATTCATGTTTTTGTGTTAAGTGTAAAAGTCTCTGTTTCTTTGTCTTGTTCATGTTACATATTTTTTCTTGTCCAGTTTTGTCTTTGAAATTGGTACCAGTTTTAAATATGGATCCTTATGTTTTTTCTAAAGTTTTGTTTTGAACCTGGTTCTCACCTGCAAGAGTAAAATTGGCAAAGCTCTCTTGACACAAACTTCCGGAAAATGAATGGCCAATATTAATTTTGTGCACTTTAAAATCTTTGAGTATGAATGTGTGTGAATGAGTGAGTGAACATGCTCAAGGTTTAATCAAGAAAATCATTTAGGTTTGAATTATTGCATTGTTTTAAAGAAGGGGGAGAATGGAACATTAGCAAAAAAAAAAACTCCAAAAAAAATGTACTTGATGATTGTATGACAGCTCTTAAGTCCCATTAAGAAGGTCGAATCTGTAGATTGGAGAGAGAATTCCGAGATCATCAAGGGAGGCACTTGGAGCAGAGAAACGAGCCTCAAGAACCTACTAGTAAGGTCCCAGAACAGCAGAGACTGATCACGTTGAAAACGACTGCAGCTTCTGAAGAATGAGGAATTGCCAGCACTTCAGATCCACCAACAGCCAATATCAAGCCAACTCCTGTTGTTTCGACTCCAAGTAAAGTGACAACTGAAGCTATGGCTGGGAACAAATCAACACCTATGGCCAGTAGCCGTCCAATGGTCACATCTGCAACAGTCACCGATCGAACAACTCCGCAGATCTAAGCCCCAGATGGATGAATTCCCCCCCGAGAGGAATCGCAGTCAAGGATGGGATAAGAGGGGACGCTCTCTGACCAACCTAAGACAGGGCCTTCAGCTTGATCTGAAGAAGTTCCCCATGACGGGTGAGGCAGAGTCAGCGATCCACCCAACCTAAGACAAGCAAGTCGCATCTTTTAAAAGAAAGACGGGGGAGATGTTGGGGACCGACTGTGGGGTCAATGACCTTGGACCTGACCTTGGACCTATGCAACTGTATACACAAGGAAGTAACTCATATCATGATGACTTGAAGCAATGTCAATCAGTTCTTATCATGATGACTTTAAGCAATGTCAATCAGTTCTTATCATGATGACTTTAAGCAATGTCAATCAGTTCTTATCATGATGACTTTAAGCAATGTTAATCCTTTCTCATTTATCCTATATGTGATTTGTTTACTATTTTGTATGAATGTAGCCTCTTGCAACTCCCTAGTTTTAAGAAGAGTATTTAAGGTCGAAACTTAAAATAAACGAGAGAGTCTCTTAGGCGGCAGTCTGGATCTCACAGTCTTCTTGGACTGCTGACTTGGGCTGTAGTCCTCCCGAACTCCATCTGTTTGTCTCTCTTCTATTTTTTCCTAATCCTTGCCCCTATTTCAGGAATCCCAATCCGCGAACCCTGGTTTGCTGCCGGCTGGCCCCGGCAGGTGAGATTAAACATTATGTATCATGCAAGAAGACAGACTATAAAGGGTCTTTTATTATTCCAAGTGAAATTTTGGATTTCCTCTTCTGTTTCTTTAAAGAATGACATTGGGATATTGATGAATATTGCACTGAATTTGTAGATAGTCCTTATCAAGATTGCCATTTTTACAATATTACTTCTTCCAAAGCAGGAGCATAGGTTTTTGCATTTCCTCAGTTCTGCGTTAATTTCCTTCTCCAGGGTTTATAGTTCCATCAAAAACGTGCTTTACATTCTAAGTTAATTCCTAGGTATTTTATTTTCTTTGATAGCTGTTGGGGACTGACTGTGGGGTCAGTCACCGTGACTGTGGGGTCAGTGACCTTGGACCCGCACAATTGAGTACACAAGGAAGTAAGCTCTTATCATGATTTTGGGCTGTGTCAATAGCTTCTCATTTAACCTGTTTGGGACTTGATAGCTTCTCATTCAACCTATTTCAGACTTGATACTGTTTGTACGAATGTAGCCCCTGGCAGTTCCCTAGTTTAAAGAAGTGTATTTAAGATTGAGAACTGGAAATAAACGGGGCTATGGTCTTGGGCTACAGGCTTCTTAAGCTGTGGTTCCTGATTTGGGCTGTAGCCCTCCTGAACCCCATCTGTTTGTCTCTCTTCTATTTTTTCCTAGTTCTTGCCCCCTATTTCAGGAATCCCAATTTGCGAACCCTGGTTTGCTGCCGGTTGGCCCCGGCATCTGGCGCCCGAACAGGGACCCTGAAAATCTGGGACGAAGGTGAAGGACCCCTCCCTGTGGTGAGTAACACATCGTAGGACTATTAAGAGAGGATCTTAAGAGAGTGTATAGTCAGGAGCAAAAATTATGGGTCAAGTTAACAGCCATAGGTTATTTCTACCGATCTTAACAGGCCTACTTGAAGCTCACGGATCGTGGGTGGAAAAAGGGGTGCTTCAGAGCTTCCTACAGTTTGTCGAGGAGGCATGCCCAAGGTTTATAGAGGAGGAATTCCAAAAAACCTGGCAGCGGATAGGAAAAAGAATTCAAGAATATTATAATGTATATGGCCCTGAAAAGACCCCAGTAGAGGCTATTGATGTATGGAATTTAGTAAGTGAATGCATAGATCCTCAACATGAGAATGCTGAACTTAATCTTGAATTAAGGGAACTTTATGAATTAAAGGACCCTTCTGAAAACCCTAAGGCTGAGCCATATGCCGCAGCCCAAGAGAGTCTAAGTGAGATCTTGAAAAGGGAACAACAACCAGTAGATATTGAGTATCAGAATTCAGGTTTGAATATCAAGGAGGAAAGTTATGATGAGTCAATGGAGGGCCAGATGGCTACGATAGAGAAGAAGTTAGAAGAAATGCTACATTTTCTATCGAAAATGGGGATGGAGCAGAGAGCCCCCACAGAAGTATGAAAGAAAGATGACCCTCAGGCCACTATGGTGTCTGATTCTAAACCTTACCCCTCACACCCACCGCAACAAGTCCCTTTTAACAGGCACTACAACCAGGCACAATGCATGGCAATTAAACCTGACTCAGGCTGCTAGAGAGAGGGAAGATATTTCAGGGCCTCGATGCTTCCCTAGTTTAGTTGAGCATGATGAACAAGTATATCATCAACCTGTTCCTGTTAAACTGTTACAGGATTTAAAGAGTGCCTGCTCCCAATATGGGCCAACTGCCTCTTTTACTCAAGTAATATTGGAGGCCGCGTGTGCTGGTATTGCATGCCCAAATGACTGGAAGCGGCTTGCCAGAGCATGCCTTAGTGCAAGAGAGTACTTATTATGGGAGACAGACTTCACTGCACAGTGTCGGGCTAAAATTGAAACAAATAGGTCTAAGAACCTGCCTTACACTGTTGATCAGTTGTTAGGAGAGGGAACCTATAAAAACAACAAAGATCAATTGGCTTATGCAAAGGAGGCCTATTTGCAAATAAATGCTGCGGTGAGAGAGGCTTGGAAAAGGTTACATAATTCCAATCGTACAAAAAATCTAGTAGAAGTTAAACAGGGACCGAATGAACCTTATCTAGAATTTTTGTCTCGATTAATGGAGACTGCAGACCGCCTAGTACAAGATAAGAACGCAAGGAATATTATAGTTAGACACATAGCCTATGAAAATGCCAACGCTGCCTGTCAGGCGGCTATCAGACCCCATAGGAATAAGGGAGAAATCACGGACTTTATTTCACTGTGTGCTGATATTGGACCCTCCCATGCACAAGGCCTTACCTTAGCCGCCGCTCCTCAAGGAAAGACTGTTACTGAGTTTCTAAAATATAGAGGTCAGCGGCATTCTCGGGATGCTAGACCCCCAGGGCATTGCTTTTCTTGTGGACAAATAGGACATTGGATGACGCAATGCCCAAGCCAGGCCAGGCAAAAGAGAGAAAAATCACCTGGCACATGTCCACGCTGTGTTAAAGGGAAGCACTGGGCTAAAGATTGCAAGTCAGCAACAAATCGCAATGGCCGCCCATTTTTTGGGAAACTGGAGAAGGGGCCAGCCCCTGGCCCCGCAAAACCATGGGGCAGTCCCTCCCTCTTCTCGGCCACAAGTACATCTTGTAACAACCCCCCAAGATCAGTCTCCAGCCTCCTCCATGCCATCCTAGGCAGTGCAGGATTGGACCTCTGTTCCTCCACCTGCTCAGTATTGACCCCAGAGATGGGGACACAAGCTCTCCCCACGGGGGTCTTCGGCCCCCTTCCCCTGGGAGTGGCTGGATTGCTGTTAGGGCGAAATAGCTCAGCCCTTAAAGGGATACAGATTACACCTGGCAAAATTGACCAGGATTTTACTGGAGAAATCAAAGTTATGGCCTCTGCCCCGAAACTCGTGGTATCGATCCCAGCCGGTCAAAAATTAGCACAACTAATACTTGTGCCTTTACCTCCCGGGGAGACTGCTAATTCCCCATGTGGACAGAGAGGATTTAGATCTTCTGATATCTATTGGGTACAAAGCATAAAACAAGAGACGCCCGAGATGACTATATTTATACAAGAAAAGCCCTTTAAAGGAATATTAGACACTGGAGCAGATGTGTCTGTGATATCTAAAAAACATTGGCCAGCCCAATGGCCCCTGACAACCTCTATGACTTCCCTACAGGGGATGGGGTATGCAACTGACCCACAGCAGAGCAGTGCGATTCTTACTTGGAGAGATGAGGAAGGGCACTCTGGTCATTTTCAGCCATTTGTCCTGGATCATCTGCCAATTAATTTATGGGGTCGTGATATCATGGAAAAAATGGGAGTGTATATGTTTAGTCCTAGTGCTGCAGTCACTAAGCAGTTACTTGATCAAGGCCTCCTCCCCTTTAGGGGACTAGGCCAAGCAGCACAGGGGAGCCAGAGCCTCTCCAACCCCAGGCTCACTCACAGAGACAAGGATTAGGGTATCGTGGAGAGAGCTAATGGATTATTAAAACATCAAATTGCTAAAATACAGAAAGGAGAGTCGTATCCCACTACCCCTGTGAATATACTTAATCATGCTTTATTTGTTTTAAATTTTTTGAATTTGGATTCAAATAATTTATCTGCTGCTCAGCGATTCTGGGAAAAAAGAGAGCAGCATGCTTTTGCCTTAGTAAAGTGGAAGGATCCCCTAACTGCTGCTTGGCATGGACCCGATCCTGTTCTAACCTGGGGTCGAGGGCATGTATGTGTTTTTTCACAAGGAGAAAATGATGCCCGCTGGCTGCCTGAATGCTGCGTTCGGATCGTGGAGAGTGACAGTGGCCATCCAAGCAGCGACTCACTGGGCCTACACCCCCAACCCTCCAGTGGTGCATCCTGCGACATGGGAAGGACCTGAGTTATTTGTGCATGTCAATTGGGACTGCTACTGATCCACTTGTTCCACACATTCATATGAGCTGTGTTTCTCCTCCTTTTACTATTATGTAGGGACCTTTTAACATATTCATTGACTCTACACAATTTAATATGTGACATTATTTTGTCTTTACCATCCCTCTTCTTAATAACCTTTTTTGTAAAAGATGCCCAGGTGAAAAGCAAAGGCCTCCAGAGGTAAGTAGAAGTCGGCCGACCCCCCTGTATGTCTGCGTTTTATTTTATTTTATTTTATTTTATTTTATTTTTGTTTGTTTGTTTGAAAAGGTGCACTGTGGGCCTAAAACAGAGGCCTGGGTGGTCAAGGGACACCTTGACCCCCTCTCCCCTTCTGAGTTTCTTGTCAATAACAAGGCATACCTGAGAGTACCACCAGCAAGACATGTCTAAATCTAAAAATAACTGTTTGGTGAAAACATTCATTTGAGCTCATGTTTTTTGTGTTAAGTGTATCTGATTGAGTCCAATTTTCTTGTTATATGTCAATGTCTGATTATTTAAAAGTCTCCGTTTCTCTGTCTTGTTCGTGTTACATATTTTTCCTTGTCCAGTTTTGTCTTTAAAATTGGTACCATTTCTAAGTATGGATCCGTATGGTTTTTCTGTGCGTACTCAAGCACACATCCTTGTTATTTATTTGAACATTTCTGGGCCTAGCATGGCCGCTCCCCCATGTCTGCAGTTGTAACAAGCCCTGGAAAAATAAATTCCAGCTAAGTTGCCTTGCAAAAAGTTTTGTTTTGAACCTGGTTCTCACCTGTAAGAGTAAAATTGGCAAAACTCTCTTGACACAAACTTCCGGAAATTGAACGGCCGATATTAATTTTGTGCGCTTTATGATCTTTGAGTATGAATGTGTGTGAATGAGTGAGTGAACATGTTCAAGGTTAAATTGTCAGCATGCTGTATAAAACAATGGATAAATTTATACTTAAACACAAAGACAATTGGGTAATCTAAGCTTAAAACTTCAACAAAAATATTAGGTTTGAATGTTTTACAATGTCTCAAAGAATTATTGTGTTGTCTTAAAGAAAAATTGGTAAATATTTTTCTAGATCCTGAAATCTGCATTTTATTGCAAGGCATACAGCTGTTTACATTGTAAACATTGTATCCTGTTTAGCACAGAGGTGTTAGGGAATTTGGGATTTATTACTTTAAGTTAAAGTTTGGAGACATGTATTAGAGATTTAAATGTAAAATTGTTCGTTAATGTCAGAAACTTTGTCTGTCTGTCTTTTCTTGCAAACTGACACTAGAAATCTAATGGTAAAATGTGGATAATGTGATTAGTATTTTAAAGGAATGTTTAAAGGTTTATCTCTGTATGATTTGGTTTCATGTTACTGGATTGCAATTGGATGTACCTTAGAAAAAGGAAAGAAACTAATCCAGACTTAGACTTTTGGTGCACTGATGTCTAGTTCTTGTATTAGGGAAAAACTGTTATTTGAGTTTAAACTGTTGTTGGAGTTTTAGACAGTAATCTAAACTGCAAAAAAAATGCCTCTTCTAAAAGGAGGCCTGAAGGCAAAGGGCGTTCCTTGAGCCCAAGGAAACCTGGAGAAAAGGGAGTGCCTTGAGCCCTTAAAGTTTTTTCAAATGCAAATGAAGACTAAAATGTTAAGTGTTTAAGTTAAAAAGTGTAAACGTTTTAAAGAACATTAGAAATGGGTTTCTGAATAATATTTGAAAGTGAAGTTGTCTTAAATGTTTTAAGAAAGAGAAAAAAGGAAAATCAGGACTACCAAAGTAACTTCCAGCTAGCCCATGGAGAAGAACAGCAATCCTTATTCAGATGTAACTTTGGCTTTTACCAGGTTCTAGGTAAGCTCATGCTTAGAGACTATTTCTGTGTTGACCACTTGTTGCTTTAATTGGAGTAACGTGGCCTTTTGTAGGACTCACTGATCTGAAAACTGCAGTTCTGAGCCAACCCCGGGCAAAGCAAAGTCCCTATGAGACTGTGGTGTCTAATCTGGCAGCAGAGTACTAATTGAGGCAGAGTTGCTTTGGAGCTCAAAGTGGCAGAGTGCTAGCCTTGAGCTGGAGAGCTGAGGGACAGTACCCAGACCCCGAGTTCAAGTCCAGCAACCAAGCAAGTGAAATGCCCATGGGATGTTTATCCCTGTGTGGAGAGACACTACTGGGACAATGAAGTATCCAGATGCAGAAAGCCTCTGCGTGGATGGCAGAGATGGTGTCAGATACTAGAGTCACTCGTGCTTGGCCATTCAATATTAATAAGAGCCGGGAGGTCATAGAATAGTTTGTAAGCATGCCTTACTAATGCCCGTGCCTTCCATAACTGGGCAGGAACTTGTCAATCATCTGTGATAGTGGTAGTTTAAAGTTCTAACTAAGTAAAGTTTGATTTGACTCCAGCCACAAATTCAGGAAAGTTTGTGGATCTGACAACTAATGCATTGTTTAAGGTTGCAGAAATTTAGTTCCCCAGACAATCAAGAAAAAGCCTTTGCAAATGGGTGCTATGTAAGCTACACTATTGTAGCCAAAGATGGTTTGTGCAGTTGTTAAATGTCAAATATGATCTCTAGTGTGGAGTAAATTATTGTTCCTAATATCTAATCCTTGCAACCCCTTGATAAAACAGGCTAGGCTTCTTAAGGTCCCTGGTCAAGCACAGAGACAACACCCCTGAGTCAGCTTGAAGAAGTCACAGAAGTTGAATCTCCGCCCATCAATCCCCGTTAGACCAAGGGACCAAAGTCATTTTTGGAAAATGTGACAGGATAAATTAGGGTTATAGAAAAGAGTAAAAAAAAATGCACTTGTGTTTCTTTTAAAATAAAGACGGGGGAGATGTTGGGGACTGACTGTGGGATCAGTGACCGTGACTCTGGGGTCAGTGACCTTGGACCCGCACAATTGAGTACACAAGGAAGTAAGCTCTTATCATGATTTTGGGCTGTGTCAATAGCTTCTCATTTAACCTGTTTGGGACTTGATAGCTTCTCATTCAACCTATTTCAGACTTGATACTGTTTGTAGGAATGTAGCCCCTGGCAGTTCCCTAGTTTAAAGAAGTGTATTTAAGATTGAGAACTGGAAATAAACTGGGCTATGGTCTTGGGCTACAGGCTTCTTAAGCTGTGGCTCCTGATTTGGGCTGTAGCCCTCCTGAACCCCATCTGTTTGTTTCTCTTCTATTTTTTCCTAGTCCTTGCCCCCTATTTCAGGAATCCCAATCTGCGAACCCTGGTTTGCTGCCGGTTGGCCCCGGCAGATAGCAAAATGAGTTGCTATCCTGATTCTTGCCTCATTCCTCTCATTTGTTGGCATATAGGAAGGCAGTTGACATTGAGGGTTAATTTTATACCCTGCTACCTTACCAAAGTTTTATATCAACTCAAGCAGCTTCGGAGTAGAGTCTATAGGGTCCTTTAAATACGGAATCATGTCATCTGTAAGGAGAGAAAGTTTCAGTTCCTCTTTCCCTTTTCGTCCTCACTCCAGTTAGAATAGCCAAGATCCAGAAATCTAATAACGTATGCTGGAGGGGATGTGGTGAGGAGGGATCACTACTACACTGCTGGTGGGATTGCAAACTCGTTCAACCACTATGGAAAGCACTATGGCAGTATCCCAAATAGACTAAACATAGAGCTCCCCTGTGATCCAGCAATTTCACTACTTGCCAATCGTCCAGATAGGACATACTAAATTCACTAAAACAATAAAATTTATCACAGCAATATTAACTATGGCAAAGGTATGGAACCAACCCAGATACCCGTCAGATGATGAGTAGATCAAATATGGTATTTTTACACAATGGAATTGTGTGCTTCTGTCAGAAAGAATGACATAGACGAATTTGTAAAGAAATAGAAAGACTGTAAAGTTTAGAAATTAGTTTCTGTCTCCTTGTCTCTCTCCTTCTCTATCTCTGTAAAATTTAGAAGTTCCTGTTTCCCTCTCTTTCTCTCTCTTTTCTCTTTCTCTCTCTTTTCTCTCTTTTCTCTCTCTCTCTCTCTCTCTCTCTCTCTCTCTCTCTCTCTCTCTCTCTCTCTCTCTCTCTCTCTCTCTCTCTCTCTCTCTCTCTCTCCAGTCCTTAGGCTTGAACTCAGGGCCTGAGCTACTTTTGTTCAAGGTTAGCACTCTCCCATTTGAACCACAGTGCTGCTTCTGGCTTGCTCTTTTCACGTAGTATTGAGGAATCTAACCCAGGCCTTCATCCTTGATAGGTTAGCACTCTACCACTAAGCCACACAGTCAGCTTTTAGAGGTTTCTGACAAAGGTTTTCCTACATGCTATTATTTCTTCTGTGAGTGCTCTTAATGCTTGCTGAAGGTTGACTTTGTTTAGAAGACTTACCCTAATGCTCCCATATACAGAGATTCTATATATAGCTGAATGTTTTTCATTACTCAGAATTTCTCTATTGTGTATGTTCTGAAATGTACTGAAGACTGACTTCTGATTAAAAGTCATTGCACATTTGTACTATTCATTAGTTGTCTTTTCTTCTATTGGAATCAGGTTTGTGATGAACACAGAAGTATGCCTTCCAGGTCAAACACTTTCCACATTTGTAATATTCATAAGGGTTTTCTCTCCTATGTGCATGTTATACTTAGTCATGCGTTCATGATGGATTTTTCATATTCTTATATTCATACGATTTTTATCCTGTGTCTGTGTGGTATCATGCAAACTCAACTATGAGTTCTTCAAAAAAATTTCCCTTTCATTTTATTCATCGGATTGTATCCTGTGGGTGTTTAGTGATAAATCTTGACTTGTGCCTTCTGGGGAAAAGACTGAACATTTGCTACATTCATTAAGGGTTTGATCTTGTGTTGGTTCTGTGACACAAGCTGAGTTTTCTTCCACAGACTAAAAAGTCTTTCCTATTTATTACATTGCTAAGGCTTCTCATATGTGTGAACTCTCTTACACTTCCTGAAGGGTGAATACTGCACGAAAGACTTTCAACTTTGGTTATATTCCTAAAGTTTCTAATATGTGTGAATTCTGTTATGCCTCCTGTAATGTGACTTCCATCTGAAGGTCTTACCACATTTGATGCACTCGTACAGTTTCCCTCCTGTGTGTGTTCTCTGATGAAATTTGAGGAAAGACTTCCATTTGAAAGACATTCCACATCGGTTACATTCATAAGGTTTTTCTCCTGTTTGAATTGTCTTATGCATGTTGAGGTTTGGCTTCGGTGTGAAGGACTTTCCACATATGTTACACTCATAAGGTGTTTCTCCTGAGTATATTCTCTGATGAACATGGAGTTTTACCTTCCATTTGAAAGACTTTCCGCATTCACTACATGCATAAGTTTTCTCTCCTGTGTGTGTTCTATTATGCCCATCAAGATATGACTTCCACTTGAAGGTCTTTCCACATTTGAAGCACACATAAGGTTTCTCTCCTGTGTGTGTTCTTTGATGCAATTTGAGGGAAGATTTCTGTCTGAAAGACTTTACACATTGGTTACATTCATAAGGTTTCACACCTGTGTGTATTGTCTGATGAACATGAAGTTTTCCCTTCCCTTGGAAAGACTTTCCACATTCATTACACTTATAAGATTTCTCTCCTGTGTGTGTTATTTGATGAACTCGAAGGTGTATCTTCTGGGTGAAAGACTTTTCACATTTGTTACATTCATAAGGTTTCTCTTCTGTGTGCCTTCTCTGGCGCAACGTGAGGTATGATTTCAGTCTAAAATTCTTACCAAATTTATCCCATTCATAAGATTTCTCTTCTGTGTGAGATCTCTGATGTGTGCTGAGAGCTGAATTCTGGGCAGAAATTTCATTACGTTCCTCATATTCTTAAGGTTTGTCTTCTCTTGGAGATCAAGGTTGGAGCGTCAGGTCTGACTTCTCAGAAATTAATTTTCACACTTGATGTATGCATCACATATCTCAGGATATTTGCTCTGAGGTATTGTAAGGCGTATTTCATTACTGAAAGATTTATCACATTCACTACATGTATGAGGAATCTCTCCTGTGTACATTTTCGGATGGGTAGTGATGGTCGGTGTTAAGTACAATATTTTTCATCACACAGTACATTTAGCAGTTTTCCTCCCTCCCTGAAGAATTTCTTGGGCAGGGAGAACAGAATTATGATACTGCAGATCTTTTGGACTGTCACAATCATGAATAAAATGCTCTGAATATCCGATGGATTTTTTAAGAAGAGGAGACATACCCGATCTATAAGCAGCATGCATCTCATCAGGCTTAGGAGACAGAAGCATGTTCTGACACTTAATGAACTCCTCAGTCCTCACCCCTAAGTTGTTACCGTTATTACTAATGAGCTGTGGATTATGTGTAGAGCTCAAACTTAAAGTTGTTGCTAATCTCACGTTTTCCTCCACTTCGATACTACTTGCAACTGCTACTTCACAAAGACATTCATGTGAACGTTCCTGGCTGGTCTTGAACACATTTTCCATTACCTGGACATCTAAAATGAGTCATAGAAAAAAACACACAAACATACTTGAGATACAAATATTCCTTATTGTAAAGGTAATGACTTTACTTTCCCATCCTAAGTGTTAGATATTTTAAAATATAAAAGTGGAAATTGATTTGTGAGAAATATATGCTTTTCTCCCTAACATATTAAGAAAATGATATTTTACAATGACCAATAATGTTTTTCTGTGTTTTAGTTCTCTTTTTATATCACAGGAAATATTTATTGAAATTACCCAACTATGTATTGCTACAGTTTTAAGCTGAGTACTACCTATAGTATACCTGCAGCTGTTTTTTTCCAAATACTGTATTGTTTGTACATTGAGGAATAGCTGCCTTTCTTTTATTTTTGAGAAATAATCTAAATATTGTGGTGTTTTGCACCTTTTTAAATCTTTCTTTTCCTTTCTTTTCTTTTTTTTTGTAGTTCATAGGCCTCGGCCCTGTCCCTGAACACTTCAGCAGAAGACTATAAACCCTATCCTTGAGCCACAGCCCCACTTCCTGTTTTCTAGAGTTAACTACAGATAAGAGGCTCAGGTCCAGAGTAGCAGGTAGGATTACCTTACCCAGTTTCAATGCTGTTTGCTTATTAACCATTAAGTGAGGAACACGAATTTTTTCTAGATTCAGCGGCCACAAGTTTGGTTTATATGTGTTTGCCTTTGATCCAAGCAAGAACGATTCTTGAGAGTAAGGACTTACACCTATATCCCTTCAGTTACAACTTCTCACTAAAGTCTCAATTTAGGTATTTGTGGGAATTTTGAAATTTGTTTCTTTCCATTTGAAGTCTTATAAAAATTCCTTTTCTAACACTCCTGTCCCTCAGAACCATGGAAGACCAGAAAATCTCCAGCTCATTGTCTAGTTAATTTTCTTATGTTGATTGAAACTTTGTTGTTTTTTTTTCCTTCCATTCCTGGGTTTGAACTTAGGACCTAACCACTGTCCTTGGGTTTTCTCAAGACTAGAACCCTACCAATGAAGTCATTACTTCTGGCTTTTTCTATGTATGTGGTAATAAGGAATCAAACCTGTGTCTTTGTGTATGCTAGGCAAGCACTCTACCACTAGGCTCAATTTCTGGTGGAAAGGTCTGGTTCTGAATATCAGTCTCTTCCTACCAGCAAAAAGATATTATCCTTATCAGAGAATAATGCCCTGACTTATTCCTTGTTTGCTCAATCATTTATAGTCTTAGTTTTAAAGAAATGAAATATCATTCTTTCTTTCTTTCTTTCTTTCTTTCTTTCTTTCTTTCTTTCTTCCTTTCTTCCTTCCTTCCTTCCTTCCTTCCTTCCTTCCTTCCTTCCTTTCCTTCCTTCCCTCTTTCTTCCCTCTTATTTCTTTCTTTCTTTCTTTCTTTCTTTCTTTCTTTCTTTCTTTCTTTGTTTCTTTCTTTTTTCCTTTCTTTCTTGTTTTGCAGTCATGGGACTTGAATTCTAGACCTGGCTGTTCTTCCTGAGCTCTTCAGCTCAAGGCTACTGCCCTATGTCTTTAGCCTCAACCCCACTTCTCATTTTCTATTGGTTCATTGGACAGAAGAGTCTAAGGTGTTTTGTGATAGGCCAGTCTTTGAACCTTGATCCTCAGATCTCAGCCTCCTAAGTAGCTAGGATTACAGGCATGAGCCACGGGCTCATGGCTTTCTCATTTTATTTTGTTTCACAGTGATTTCTACAGAGAAATCTAGCATTAATTCTACTGCCACATAGAATTCATTATATCACCCTATGATTGTTGGTGCCGGGGGTTTGGGCTAGCATGCACAAAGACCTGGTTCAGTTCCTTGGTACTACATACAAAGAAAAAGCCAGAAGTGGGGCTATGACTCAAGAAGTAGAGAACTAGCCATGAGAAAACCCAAGGACCATGCTCAGGCCCTGAGACCAACCATAGGATTGGGAAAAGAAAATGATTCTTGATTCATTCACAAAGAATTCCATAGGTTCCACACAGGATTTAGGGTAACTAAGAATATTCTTGCTCAGTACATCACAACATGATCTTACCAATGGGGCTCAGGCTCCAACATCAATATGAAGATGCATTCACTCACCTGTGATATTCTTGTCAGAGGAATTTCCTATCCAGAGTTCTGCACAGTGCTCTAGCTTGTCAATTAATACAGGTTTGGAAACACAGGGCCCTGTAAATTAGAAACAGTAGAGAATTATTGCTTATGCTGTGTCATCATTGCTTTAAGTTCGCAGACATCCTACTCACAAGTTATCTATTAAATTTTTTCTCATTTCTCACTGGCTCCATGGTTGACTTTTCCCCAGCTCTGGATTCATTTTGTATGGCATAAACTTAGCTGTCTTGCTCAAGGCTAGAAAAATACGAGTTTGAGTCCCAGCTCCACTTACATGCATAGGTCTTCATGCATGCTAGGCAAGCACTCAACCACAAAGTCAAACTCTTGACACTCCACTAACATTTTTGAGGGGTTACTTTGAGTTATAGAGTTTCATGGCAATTTTTATGCCATTGCTGGCTTCAAATTAGAATTCTTAGATTTCTTCCTCCTGAATATTTTAAGATTACAGGCTTGAAACATTGCACCTCATGCCAGGTTTCCATTATAAACTCACTGTTTAGAGATTAGTAGATCCTATTTCCAATAATGATATATATTCTATTCTGGAATGTTTATCCACTTACAATTAGGTGTAAATTTGGAATGTCGTCTCCATTAGAGGAAACATAATTTAGAACTGTTGTCAAAGTATCCTGAAGGTATCCTGAAGAATGAGTACAAAATTACCTTAGGTTTTCTTTAGAAAGTAATGATACTTCTCAGGGCCTGGAATCTTTCATTTAAATAGTATTGAAAGTTTGATAAACATTCACGTATCTGCAAAATAACAAGGCACTTGGCCTTGCAAGTGAATTTGACTTTTGCTCACCTAAGGACACCAGGTTGCTGTAGGTCTCCAGCATTACATCTCTGTACAGGGTCCTCTGAGCATTGTCCAGATGCTGCCACTCCTCCCAGCTGAAATCCACAGCTACATCATCAAATGACACCAGCTTCTGGAATGGCACATTTTCATCAAGTAATTAGCACTGAGTTATAAACACACCATGTGTGGAATTGTATTCTTTTTTTGTTGGAATTTTATTCCTTTACTTAAATGTTTAGACTTACATGAAATATTGACCTGAAAAGCTTAGGGATGGTGCCTAGGCCCAGAGTTCAAGTCCCAAGACCCACAAAAAAATAAAAAGGCAAGCCAGGTGTTGGTGGCTCACGCCTGTCATCCTAGCTACTCAGGAGACTGAGATCTGAGGACCATGGTTCAAAGCCAGCCTGGCACAAAATTCCATGAGACTCCTTTCCAATTACCCACCATAAAATGTTTAATGGCTTGTGGCATATCATGGTAGAGCAATTGTGGTATCGACAAAAATAAGTCGGGGGAGTAGATTTAGGTTATAAATGGAATTATTCCATTGAAAAGGAACTACATTATATGATGACATATGCTGGTACTGTGAGAATATTGCAAAATCTTAGGGTATCAAGTAATAATACTGTGAAGTACACCCAGAATGTTAATATTCTATGTCTGGCATAATAATCACTTGGGGAAGAAACTTTTTTTTCTTTTTTTTGGCTGGGGGATTTGTAAGGCTTGAACTCTGGGCCTGGGCACTGTTCCTGAGCTCTTCAACTCAAGGCTATCACCCTACCTATGAAGCCACAGTGCCATTTCCCATATTCTAGTGGTTAACTGTAGATGAGAGTCTCATAGACTTTCTAATGCCCAGGCTGGCTTTGAACCAAATCTTTAGATATCAGCCTGATATCTGAGTAGCTAGGATAACAGGCATGAAATTTATTTCTTGCTGTTTTATACTACAAATTTACTGTATGTTTTACTTTTTCAAAAAGACTGAGGATGACCTTTGTTATGTATATAATGGGAAGAGGGGTAGGGAGCTGTGAGCAGAAGAACTGAGGGGCAATACTCAGGGTAGGACAATAGCCTTAAACTAAAGAGCTCACGGCCCAAGGTCCAAGCCCCATGACTTTCCCCACTACTCCACAAAAAAAAGGGAAAAAAATTGGAGATTGGAGAGGATTTTCTAAAAAGAATATATAGAAATAGTAGTTCAAAATGTAGAAAGAAGTTCAATATTAACAGTCATGAGAAAAATTAAAATTACAATGAAATCATTACTTTAAATATGTTAATATAAATATAGTTTTAAACAAAAAGATCCACATACACACACACAAACACACACACACACACGCATACAAAAAAACAACTTTCAAAGTCTAACTATTACTGGGAAGGTAGTGAGAAGAAGTAGAACTTTGGAATAGTTCTGCAAGGAATATAAAACAATCAAAAATTGCGTGGAGAGTGCTAAAAAAGTACTAAATATAGAATTACATAGAAATATGGTCCAACACTTCTATTTCTAGATTTGTACCTAACGGAAGAGAAAGCAGAGACTAGAACAAATATGTGGAGAATCCATTCACAACTATTAATAATAATCAAAAGATAGAAATATGCAAAACAATGCATTGAAAAGGAAGAACATTTTACAGATGAATCTTGATTACAGTCAACTAAAAATACAGCAGTCATAAAGGAAGAGCTAGGGTATGTTTTCCCTTTCAGAGCTTCCAAGGATCAACAAACCCTTAGAGCCAAAAAGCACGATGGTTCCAGAGAATGGAGAAGAGAGGAACAGGAGCTGAATGTTTAATGATTATACATGGAAGATGAAAATTGCTCTAGATGGGTAGAATGAAGAGACAACTGTACCCTAAGCAATGGTTATGTAGCCACACAGGATGGGACACACCTATACTCCCTGATCTTGGGAAACTCAAGAAGGATTTCTAGCCATCCTAGATGCATGGAAAGATCTATCATAAAAACTAATGTGGAGGGGCTGGGAGTTTGGCATAGTTGTAGAGTGCTTGTATGAAGACGAAGGTTCAATTCCGCAGTACCACATACACAGAAAAAACCAGAAATAGTGCTGTGGCTCAAGTAGATCACTAGGCTTGAGGAAAGCTGAAGGACAGTGCTCAGACCGAGTTCCAGCCAAAGGGCTTGTTTAAAAAAAAACAGAAAGCTGAGCACGATGGGGGGTGGCTCACTTTTATAATCCTAGCTACTCAGGAGGCTGAGATCTAAGGATCAAGGTTTAAAGCCATCCTGGCACAAAAAGACCTGAGACTCTTATCTCCAATTTACCTTTAGAAAATGGGAAGTGGGGCTTGGCTCCAGGGTAAGGTGGTAGCCTGGAGCTGAAGAGCTCAGGGATAGTGCACAGGCTGAGTTCAAGATCTATGACCCACCAAAAAAAAATAATATGGAAAAATTTGGATTCTGTGAATTTTATCAGGCATATAAATGTCTTTTTTTGCTGTTGAAATAACAAATTGTTTGGAAACATTTTAAAAGTTTTTACCTAGAAATGTACACTACAAATGGAATTAATAACAAACACAAAATATGCAAAAGATACAAATTATCACAATATGGGTATCCTGCTTCTGTATCTTTTCACTGACTCCTGTTCAAATGAGTCACATATTCTGAATCATTTCTCCCAGTCGATATATGCCACACATGTTAGCTTGTACTGAACTTCTTGGGAAATCAAAAGCAAATACTAAGCAAATGTGTGTTAGATTTTGTCAACAGTGATATTTCAAATATAAATCCCTACTCGTTGCATTATTAATATCAATGCGGGAATCTAACTTACACTGGCAGAATCTTCAATCTTTTGAGAATCTTCAAAGGGGTGTGTAAATATTTAGGATCGTTATGTCTTCCTGGAAGAAAGATCCCTTTAGTAGTATGTAGTCACCTTCTTTGTCTTTTCTTACTAATTTTAGTTTGAAGTCTATTGTATCTGATATGAGGATGGAAACTACAGCCTGTTTAGGGGGGCAGTTAGCTTGATAGAGTTTATTCCAAACTCTCACTTTCAAAAATGCTTGTTTTGGGGTAAGATGTGTCTCTTGAAGACAGCAGAACGATGGCTCTTGCTTTTTGATCCAACTAGACAGCCTATGCCGTTTAATTGGAGAGTTACGTCCATTGATATTGAGAGTTAGGATTGAGAGATATTTATTATTTCCTAACATTTTTAAAAGCTTTTAGTAGGGCCTGTGTCTTGACAGTTCTTGTGGTCCTTAGATGGTATGCTGTTTAGGTGCCATTTCTTTCCCTATATTGCATTTATTTTGGTTTTCTATGTATAGAGCATCTTTGAGAATTCTCTGTAGTGTTGGTTTTGTTTCGACATATTGTTGCAGCTTTTTCCTGGAATGGAATGTTTTTATTGTTCCCTCAGTTATGAATGAGAGCTTAGCTGGCTACAGTATTCTTGGTTTGATTTAAGGGCATGACATATATGCTTCCAGTCACTTCGTGCTTGCATGGTCTCTGCTGAGAAATCTGGGGTTATTCTGATTGGTTTGCCTTTATAGGTTACTGATCCCTTTTCCCTGGCTGCCTTTAGGATCTTTCCTTTCGTTTCTATTGATCCAGTTCGGATCACAATGTGGCGGTGGGATGTTCTTTTCTGGTCAGGTCTGTTTGGGGTTCTAAAAGCTTCTCGTATCTGGATGGGCCTGCCCTTCTGGATATTTGGGAAATTCTCTGAGATGATTCTCTGAAGTATATTTCCAATACCATTGACCTCTTTCTCCACGCCCTCCTCAATACCAACTAGCCTTAAATTAGGCTTCCTAATTGCATCTTGGACCTCCTGAAGCGCTCTCTCATATTTCCTAGATTTGTATGACTCATTTTCTGTTCTTTCTCTATAATAACTAAATTATCTTCAGCCCCAGAAATTCTCTCCTCTGCATTGTCTAACCTACTATCAAACTATCTACTTTATTTTTCATCTCCCTTGCTTCTAATTGCTCATTTTTGATGCCTTGCATCTCTTGTTTTAGATCATGTATGGATTTCTTTATCTCCTTGATTTTCTTTTGAGTGGTTAGCTCGGTAGCTTTATTTTCTTTGGACATTTGCTGGAGTTTGGTCACGTTTTTATTTGTGGTTTCTATGAATTCATCCATCTTTCTTTGAAAATCCTTTATTATGGCCTCCTTTATGGCTTCTTCTTTTTCAATTATCACCTTGTTTTTGCTTTGCTCTTGTTCAGCTATGGCTTCCTCCATTATCTCTTTCTTTATATTTTCACATTTTCCATTAATGATGTTTATCAATTGCATTTGTGTAGCACTTGGAAGACTCTCCTCTAGGTTTGCCAGTGACTGTTCCATTGTCTGTTTACATTGGGTGGGGGATATTGTTTCTTGATTTGACATTTTTCTTGAGTTTCTTGTTCTGTCCATTTGAAAATGGGAGCAAGATTACTACTAAATATGATTATAGTTTTCAGATATAACCAACCTAGACCTCTGTAGCTGGCAGACACTAGATGTTCACAAGTTTTGATTGGTGTTATCACTCTTTCTTTTTGTGCACTTACAGACCAGTCTAATACAACCATTGATAAGCGATTTATACCCCAAACAATAAGTCTCTCAATCCAAACTCTGTTGTCTTTAAGTCCCTCTGAGCCTAGAGAATAATTAACCACCTACATATACAATATTGCTCAACAGCCATCAAGTGTAGATCCGTGCAGTATAAGGGTTGAAAGACGAGCAGATGTCCAGAGATAGAAAAAAAGAATGAGAGAGGTCAGGGGAGCTACAAGAGGATTAACGTAGGAGTGTAAGAATATTGTAGTAATGGAGAAAAGTTATAGCATAAGGATAACTGACCTAAGTTCTTAAGTAGGTAGCATATTTGAGTACAAAGTTTGGAAAGTATTAGAATAAAACTTATGTGTTGCTGCACGACTAGCTCTTAGCCCAACCAGTGGCCTCACAGTGGACCATGGGATGGATCTGTATTTCTTGTCTACGTTGAGGGAAAGGGGTATTTCACAAGAAGTAGAAGCGAATATTTCAGAAGCAAATGCTGTGAGTGAATTAGCTCTTAAAAAGCATTTTTATTTTCTTTTATCTTTCTGCCAGTCTTGGGGCTTGAATTCAGGGCCTGACCATTGTCCACGGGTTTTCTCAAGTCTAGCCCTCTGCCACTTGAGCCACAGTACACATCTAGATTTTCTATCTATGTGATACTGAGCAATCAAACCCAGATCTTCATGGATGCTAGGCAAGCACTCTACCACTATGCCAAACTCTCACCCCTGACATAGTAATGCTTTTTTTTAAATTTCACTAATTCTTCTGTGTTTTTCCCTCTTGCATTTTTTACACAAGACGGCAAAGCTAATCATCAGGAAAAAATTGATTAGGATACAGAAACCTAATAATATCCTAGTAGATTGACGTCAAAAATATGTGCAAAATGCCCTGTGTGTTTGACCTAGTGGTAGAGTCCTTGGCTACCACGCAAAAAGACTCAGGTTTGATTCCTCATTACCACATACATAGAAAACGCTGCAAGTGGTGCTGTGGCTCGGTGGGACAGCTAAAGCCTAAAGAAAGCCCAAGAACAATGTTCACACTCTGAGGTCAAGTCCCAAGACTAGCGAAAAAAAAAATTCGACATGGGGCAAAATGCAGCTAGAGAGGGCACTGTGAAGCAAATGTTTTGTAAAGGATGAGGGCAATATTGACCCTTAAGTTTGGATCTTACCTAAGAAAGGCTCCTTGAGCCTGAGACCAGACTGGTAGTTGGGCCTAGTGGAACACATTGGGATTGGACAAATAAGATGTGCTGTTTAATACATACACATGTCTTTGTGAGATTGGAGGAGAGATTCAGCCTCCAGTATGTCTTTGGTGAGGTCTTCTGTGAGCAAGGATCTTTGGTCATTGGGCCCTGAAAGGTGACCCTGCCTCCCTCACAATGGAACAGAATATGGAACGCTGGTAACCAAGCCACTGTAACTAACAACCAGCTCAAGCCAGCTCACTTGGCCTGTGGCTCAGGAGGAAGAAAGATGTTGTTGTGCTGTTGCCAAAGGTCAGGAAACTCGAGTCTCAGGCATGGAAGTTGTGGATGTCTTACACGAAGATGTACATGCTAGTTCTTTGCCAAGCCACAAATCCAGTATACCAGGCCTTTCTCTAAGAAGAAGGCCAGGAAAATCCAGGGCAACCAGATGAGGTAAATTTCTAAGAAGAAATGTATTTGACCCCATCATCCTCCCCACACACTACAACTTTCTTTTTTTAATCATGTTTTTATTGTAATTAGTAAAAGGGTTACATGATATTTCCCAGGTAGAAGGTGCATTAATTCACATACATTGATACCCTTTCACATGTGTTATTACCCATTTCCCTCCAACCCCACACCCCCCCACCCGTCTTGGTTTTCCCCCATTCCCTATCAAATTTCAAATACCCAAATACAAATAAATTCAATATATCAGATAACAAAGTGAGATACTATACCAATATGGGATAACCAAGTCACAGCAAAGGAGATGAGAGACAACATAGTACATTAAGGACAACATTCATTCATTATATGGCTTTTGTTTCAATATCCTGGGGGTCCTTTCAATTAGCTTCACATTATATGGCCTTATATATGGCCTTTTGCTCTCTTGCAAATCTCTGCTAGTAGAGCCCAAGGTTTCTACTGATTATGACGAATGAGGGAAACCACTGAGCCTAAGTTCCTTTGAGTCTGGCTTACTTCACTTAATATGATTTGTTCTAAGTCTTTCCATATCCTAACAAATGGGGCGTTGTCATTCTTTCTGACAGCAGCATAGAATTCCATTGTGTACAAATACCACAACTTGTTGATCCACTCATAACTCAGGGACATCTAGGTTGGTTCCATATCTTTGCTATGGTGAATAGTGCTGCAATGAACATGGTTGTGCTAGTGGGTTTAGTATGCCCTTGTTTCTGGATTGTTGGCTAAATGCCAAGTAGTGGAATTGCTGGGTCATAGGGGAGTTATATGTTTAGCCTTTTGAGTCACTGCCACACTGCTTTCCACAGTGGTTGAAGGAGTTTGCACTCCCACCAACAGTGTAGTATTGATCCCTCCTGGCCTAATCCCCTCCAGCATCTGTTGTCATTCGTTTTCCTGATCCTGGTCATTCTAGCTGAGGCAATCCAAAATTTCATATGGAGGAATTTCAATTCCAAACTTTACACTCTATTACAGAGCTATAATTCTCAAAACAGCTTGGTACTGGCACAAGAACAGGCCTGAAGACCAATGAATAGAACTGAGGACCCAGATATTAAACCTATGGCCACCTAATCTTTGACAAGGGAGCCAAAAAAATAGAATGGAAGAAAGACAGCCTCTTCAACAAGTTGTGCTGGCAGAACTGGTTAAGCACCAGCAGAAAACTAAAGTTGGGTCCTTCTTTGTCACCTTGCACTAGAATTAACTCCAAATGGATCAACGATCTGGAGGTAAAACTGACACACTGAAAAGTTTACAGGAAGGAATAGGAGATACACTAGGCCTTCTTGGCACAGGTCAAAACTTTCTTAATAAGGACCAAGAATCACAACAAATCAGAGAAAGGCTGGATAAGTGGGACTGCAGTAAACTGCAGAGTTTTTGTATGGCAAAGGACATAGCTAGTAAACTAATCAGGAATCCTACAGAGTGGGAAAAGATTTTCACCAACCAATCAACGGACAAAGGCCTCATGTCTAAAATATATCAACAACTCAAAAAATTGAATCACTCCAAAACTAACCTCCAAAGTAACAACCATCTCATTAAAAAATGGAGCAAAGACTTAAAGAGAGTCTTCTCTGAAGAAGAAACAAAAATGGCCTATAGACACATGAGGAAATGGTCAACATCTCTGGTCATAAAAGAAATGCAGATCAAAACAACTCTAAAATTGTACCCTATAGTTATAAAGACTGAAAAATTCATTAAGAAATTAGAAAATATGTATAAAGTGCATAATTTCTTTTGTGTGTTGGCACTGGGTCTTCAACTGAGTGCTTCAGCTCTATCCCTGACCTTTTTTGCTCAAGGCTAGCACTCTACCAATGCAGCCCCAAATCAACTATCTTCAGTTGAGATATCAGAGATGAATATTGCAGGGTGCTTCATGAAAAACATGTTTATAAATTGAAACTTTCAACACAGTCTTATTTTAGAATGAATGTTGAGATGGGAAGAGCCAGAAAAAGTGAAATGTTTCCTGATCCCCATAGAGAAGAGACTCAGCAGAACCACTGTGGTCTGCAGGCTTCTTTGTGAGTTTTGTTTGCTTGTTTGATTTTTGTCAATTGTGGGGCTTGAACTCTGGGCCTGGGCACTGTCCCTGAGCTCTTCAGCTCAAGGCTAGTGCTTTAATCTGTGAGCCACAGTGCCACTTCTGGTTTTTCTGACAGTTAACTGGGTACTTTGGCTGGCTTTAAACTCTGATTCTTAGATCTTAGCCTCCTGAGTAGCTAAGATTATAGGTGTGAGGTACCATCACCAGGCTGCTGCTCTGTTACTATGCAGGTTCTGGATCAAGAACTTCAAGTTCTTACCTCAATTTTTTCTTCTCTTGCCTGATACTCTGCCATTTGAACGAAGCCCCAGTTCCTGGTCTTTGTTGATTAATGAGAGATATTATGATTTTCTAATATTCAGAGCAATGATTATAAAACCCAGCATTTTACTTACTTGAATAAATTAAGAGACAGGACCTAGTGAGATGGAAAACAAAATTTTTTTTCAAGTTGCTATCTTGTTCTAATGCATAAGTCTGGCTATTTTGCTTACACACAAATATGTATTTTACCAGTTTCTACTCTATTTTTGCTTAGCTTAAAACCACCACTGCCATTTCATAGATTTTGTTGTTGTTGTTGGCGGTGCTTGAACTCTGTGCCTGGGCTGTTCCTCAGATCTTCAGTTCAATGCCAGTGCTCTACTACTTTTGATTTGGCCAGTCCTGGGTTTACTCAGGGACTGAGCACTGTCCTTATATTTTCTCAAAGCTAGGGCTCTACCACTTCAGCCTCGGCACCACTTCCAGCATTTTTCTATGTATGTGGTATTGAGGAATTGAACCCAGGTCTTCGTGCATGGTAGGCAAGCACTCTACCACTAGGCCAAACTCCCAGCCCAAAATTATTCATCATTACTATTAGCTATCTTCTTTTTTTATTATTGATTCGTCATGGTGCTTGGACTTTGGGCCTGGACACTGTCCCTGAGCTCTTCAGCTCAAGGCTAGTGCTCTTCCTCTACAGCTCCATTTTTGGTTTCTGGTAGTTAATTGGTGATGTAAGTCACAAACATATGTGTCCAGGCTGGCTTTGGGCTTTGAACCAAGATCCTCCAATCTCAGCCTCCATAGTAGCTAGAATTACACGCTTCAGCCAGCAGTGCCTGACTGTTTGATGTCTCTGTCTCTGTCTCTCTCTCTCTGTCTGTCTCTGTCTCTCTCTCTCTGTCTGTCTCTGTCTGTCTGCCTGTCTGTCTCTCTCTCTCTGTCTCTCTCTCTGTCTCTGTCTCTCTGCGTCTCTCTCTCTCTCTCTCTCTCTCTCTCTCTCTCTCTCTCTCTCTCTCTCTCTCTCTCTCTCTCTCTCTCTCTTGGTTGTAAGACTTTAATTGTGCACCTGGGCAGTGTCCCTGGGCTCTTCAGCTCAAGGCTACAACCTTAAACACCTTGAGCCACAGTGTCACTTCTGGTTTTCTGGTGCTTAAGTGGAAGGAACAGTTATATGGACTTTAGTGTCTGGCCTGGCTTTGAACTGTGATCCTCAGAACCCAACCTTCTTAGATCATTTCCAGCTTTTTTTTGGTGTAAGTGGTACAGAGTAATTAAACACAGGGCTTTGTGCATACTAGGCAAGCAAACTACCACTAGTGTGCACTCCAGCCTTAGATAAGGGCTTTCTTTTTCTTTTTCTTTTTTATACTCATGGGGCTTGAACTCTGGGCCTAGATGTTTACCTTAAGCTCTTCAGCTCAAGGCAAGAGCTCTACCACTTGAGGCACATTGTCATTTTGAATTTTCTGGATTATTTGGAAATAAGATTCTCACAGATTTTTATGCCTGGTCCGTCTTTGAACCTCGATCCTCCAGGGTAGCTAGGGTTACCAGGGTGAGCCACCAGTCACGGGCATTAAATTATTATTTTTTGCATGTCCTATGGCTTCAACTCATGGCCAGAGCACTGTCCTAGGGCTTGCTCAAGGATAGCACTTTACTTCAGCCAGCCAACTCCCGGTCCAAATAGGACACTCTTGAAGCTAGAATTACAGAGATCTGCCATAACACTGGCATGTCGTTATCTAAGTCTATAATTTTTCTTCTCTTTTTGATGGCTTTTCCTTAGTGTACATATTTCCTACATATTTTATGGAAAACTTCCTTCCCACTGGGGCCATATGTTAAGCCTAGTGGAAGAGTTCTTGCCGAGCATGAATGAAGACGCAAGCACAACATAGATAAAAAAAATAAAAGTGGTGCTGTGGCATATGTGATAGAACTTGCGCCTTAAGAATAAAAAAAAACACAACGCAGAGTACTAACCACTATACGATCAGGCCCATGCTTTCTGGAGTGCAGTGATGATTCTCTGTCTCCATCATTTATACCTGGGTTCAGGTTCAAGTGGCAGCACTGGACCACACACCAAAATGTAAATGCTTTCAGGTTCTAACAGGCAAAGCTATCACAATCCCTCCCTGATGGCTCAAAAGTGATTCAGCCCCCAGCTTTTCCTCTGACTCCAGTATTTCACAGGCCTCCGCCATTAGTACTGACACCTCATTTCTTACTGGGAAATGGGATTTCCTAGGATGTCACCTAGGTGAGGGCTGCAGTTGGGAGCCACTTACTCATGCCTGAAATCCAACTTCTCAGTAAGCACACTGTTGAGACTCCAGTAGCTTGTGAGGGAAATGAAATGGCATGGTGTCCCAGTCATAATAAA
This sequence comes from Megascapheus bottae, assembly GCF_031878675.1. NCBI lineage: Eukaryota > Metazoa > Chordata > Mammalia > Rodentia > Geomyidae > Megascapheus > Megascapheus bottae. The sequence goes on from NW_028327477.1 coordinate 1,161,459, forward strand.
GTAGTTTGTGCACTTGTATCATGCTTAGCTCCCCTGTGAACACCGCAGTGAACCAAACAGGCTCAGAGAGGAGCAAAGTATTCCAAGACTTGGCCAGGAGGGGTGAGCAAACCTGGGTTTGGAGAGGGAACACTCACTTTTTCAAGAGAATTTCCAGCAACTACTACATTGTCCTCCACTATTTGAAATTGTGCAGGAAGTTTCCCACATAAAAGAGATCACCTTTCTCATAGGCAGGGATCAGCTTTGTCAGCAGCATCTCCAACAGTCCTTCCTCCAGGATTCATAGGTTACAAGGCTCACTCAGAGTCTTAGCTGAATTACCATCACACTATGTTGGCAAAACAGTGGATATTTCAAACGTAGGAATGGGACCACACTTCACACTGAGGAATTGGAATAGAGTAGATTGGAAATGACACACTCTAATCTCAGTATAGTCACTTGAAAGCACACAAGAAGGTTGTAGTGTGTGGGCAGGATGATGGGTTCAAATAGGTTTCCTCTCAATATACCTCATCTGAGTTGCCCTGGAGTTTCCTGGCTTTCTTCCTAGAGAAATGCCTGATATACTGGAATTTTGGCTTGGCACTTATCCAGCATCTACTTTTTCAAGTGAGACATCCATATCTCTCATGCCTGAGATGCGAGCCTCCTGAACTTTGGCAACAGCACAGCAACATCTTTCTGGTTCCTGAGCCACAGGCCAAGGGAGCTGGCTTGAGCTGGTTGTCACAAACAGTGGCTTGGTTACCAGGGTTCCATATTCTGTTCCATTGTGAGGGACGTAGGGTCAACTTTCAAGGCCCAATGACCAAAGCTCCTTGCTCACAGAAGACCTCCCCAAAGACATACTGGAGGCTGAATCTCCCTTCCCACCTCTCATATGGATGTAGTAAATAGCACACCTTTTTGTTCAAATCCCAAGTCATTAACTAGGCATAAGTGCTAGCCTGGTCTCAGGCTCAAGGAGCCTTTCTTAGGTAAGATCCAAACTTAACTGTCACTATTCCCCTTACCCTTCAGAAGACATTTTGCTTCACAGTGCCTTCTCAGCTTGCATTTTGCCTCTTGCACATTTTATTTTGCTAGTCCTGGGACTTGACCTCAGAGCCTGACCATTGTTCTTAGGCTTTCTTTAGGCTATATCTGTCCCACCAAGCCACAGCACCACTTCCAGAGTTTTCTATGTATATGGTACTGCAGAATCAAACCGGAGTCTTTTTGTGTGGTAGCCAAGCACTCTACAAATAGATGAAACACCCAGGCCATCTTGCACATATTTTTCACTTCAATCTACTAGGACGTTGTTAGGTTTCTGTATCCTAATCTATTTTTCTTCCTGATGAATATCTGTGCTGTCATCTGTAAAAATGCAAGTGGGAAAATCACAGAAGCATTGGTGACATTTAAAAAGTCTTACAGACATAAATAAGTGTTCAATCTTTGTAAGAGAAAGGATATTTTGATATGATGATGACTATTTGTAAATTCTTTATCAGGGTTTAGAGTTTGGCCCAGTGGTAGAGTGCTTGCCTAGCATCCATGAAGATCTACGTTTGAGTCCTTAATATCACACAGATATAAAAATCCATATGGCAATGTGGCTCAAGTGGCAGAGGGCTAGACTTGGGAAAAGCCAAGAGCAGTGCTCAGGCCCTGAGTTCAAGCCCCAGGAATAGCAGAAAACACAAAAGAAAAGAAAAGAAAAGAAATGTGCTTTTTACAAGTTATTCACTCACAGCATTTGCCTCTGAATTCTTCGCTTCTGCATCTTGTGACTTATCCCTTTCCCTCAATGTAGACAAGAAAAACAGATTTTATTACTTGCTATCCTGTTGTCCAATCTTTGGATATTAATTCAAAATACAATATTGCCTGAGATATTGTGTGTGTGCATGTGTGTGTGTATCTGCCAATGCGTGCATGAACACTTGAGTACAGGGTTTAGGGCTTACTCATAGGGCCTGTGTGATAACCCTCAGCATCTTTTCCTCAAAGGTATTGGTCTTTCACTTCTAGCTTATTATAGCTAATTGGAGTTGAGAGATTCACTCAATTTCTTGCCCTGTGCATTGGAACCCAGTGCTGGGTTCTCATATTGTTAATTGTAGCTATAGAGAAGGCTGAGGTCTGGGGATCCTCGTTAGAATCCAGCCCCTGAGAGAAAGTCACTGATAGAAATCTTTATCTTCAGTTAAGCACGAATAAATAAGGCAAAAGTGGAATTGTGGCTCAGTTCCTCTTGTACCAGCCATGAGAAAATTAGTAATTGACAGCACCTGGTCCCTGAGAGAAATCCTTAGCACTGGTTCAAAAAAAGAAAGAAAATAATGAACAAAATTAAAACTTGCTGAGGAATCCATAAGAATAAACGTGCCTGTGAATAATCTTGTCATTTCAGATTCCCTCAAGAGCTTATGTCTCTCTATATTTTATCAAGTTTTTTTAAAGATATTTACATATTTTCTATCTTTCTTAAACAGAGATAGCCATCCACAAAACACAAACACAAACTCTCACACAGTATACCACCCACCCATAAGTGTCTGGCTATGTATATATATATAGTCATATGTATTGATCTGTCTCTCTATACTAATATATAAATGCATAAACTTATGTATTTAGACAAACAGGAAACATACATAGATAGGTCTCAGGCATTTCCAGATTTTGTGCAAGTCTTCTGAGTGCAACTTACCATTGTATTGTTTGTTAAGATGGAGTCCCTCTAACTTTTGGCCAGCTTCTTGTCCTTTGATACTTTTTTCTGCCAGTCCTGGGTTTTGAACACTAGGCCTGGATGCTGTCACTGAGCTTGAGCTTCTTGCATTCAGTAGTTTATTGCAGATAAGAGTCTCATGGAGTTTCTGTCCTGGGCTGGCTTTGAATTGTGATCCTCAGATCTCAAACTGCTGAGTAGCTTGGATGACAGTCTTGAGCTACCAGTACCTGGTTCCTTTGCCTCTTTTACCCTTTTTTTGGCCCCACCACAGCCATGGTATCTACCTTCCTATGTTCTCTCCACCTGCCCCCAGACAGGGGTCTGACAGATGCTTTCCACCCACTTATTCATGTCCTCCTCTGTATTGGCTGACAGCTAAGACATGCACTCACTCGTCTGGATGCCAAACACAAAGCCATGTGATTGTTTTTCAGTCTGGAACATCCTATCAGATTTATAGCACCACAGAGGGTCAGGTTGATGCTCCTCCAGGGCTTCTTAAATTGGTCTCATATTAATCCACAACACGTTTGTCATCACTTGTCCAGCTAATTCATGGCCTAAACCAGCATTCCCTACAAACTTAGATCCCAATACCATGAGGACACTCAAGGGTGCATTAGGAGTGTGACCTGCAGGTGGATGTGAGTCTGTCTAACTTGGAGGGGATTTCTCCACCACAGGAAATGTAATACAAATTTAGAATCTGCTTTCATTAGGTGACAATCTCTGGCAGATGTTCTTATCAAATGTGGCACTGCCTACTTCCAGCTTAAAACATGGGTTGATGACCCAGCATAACAGAGAATGTATTCACCCAGGCCCAACACATAGGCTGGGACCCTGAACTTTCAGGTAGCATTTGGCTTTCAAGGTCATGAGATCTTAGTCTACAAATGATGAGCCCCCTCCCGTGAGGCATAGCAAAAGGAGCCAAAGTGCAACTCAGTTTAGCACCAGATCAAGCTTCCCTTCTTCAGTAGGGTATGGTTTGAAAACTGTGCATAGCTTCTGTTTGAAGCCAGTCCAGAAAGGAAAGTCCATGAAACTCTCATTTCCAGTTAACTGCCAAGAAAAAGCCAAAGATAGAGATGAAGCTCAAGAGAGGTAGAGAGCCATCTGAAAAGAATGGTTACACCCTGCAACATCCTCATTATCTGATCTTGAAACCATCTCTGCGTGCATCCCAGCATGCAGCCAGCATCTGGGGGTGACAGTGACCCCTGCGCCCATTGGCAATCTGCACTGTCTCTGACATCTGTAATGTGAACCTCATTCTGTTGGGTTTGTGAAGTGGTATCAACCCTGCAGAAGGAACCAACTGTGTCCTAAGTCCCACTGTCCCCTGGGGCCCCTAGCATTCCCCCATCTGCACCCCTCCTGTGGCTTCTGATCCTAGGGAGCCCTCCTGCCCTGTCCAACACTCACATGAAGTGCATATTTCTTCTCCTGGGGCAACTTCTCCACAGAGAGTACATGACATGCCCACTCTCCAGGCACGGGGAGATCCTGCCAAAGTAGCAAATCAGGGATAAGGACATAAAGTGATGAATAGAATTTTAGATCCTGATGGTAGACAGTCTGCAAAATCCAAGGGAGAATGGAATTGGAGGGGACCAGGGATCAGGATGTGGGCATGGAGCTTCCCTGCCAACGAGGTGGGGGAAGTCACAGGCTGGGGGATGCACAGGATGATCCATGGGCCCTGTGCAGCTACTGGGTCACCCCCTTCTGCATCTCAGCCTTTGGCTTTGAGCTCTGTGATCGTCAAGATGTGCACAGTCTGTACTCTGGCTGGCAGAAGAAAGGACCCTGGGAAGACAATTGTAGACCCTTTGTGAGTGTAGGAAGGGGTAGGCTGGACACCCAGTCCAAGAGGAGCTAAAACTGGAGTCGAGGGGTGTGCAAGGAGTGGGTGTGAGGGTTGTGGGCAGTCACAGTCACAGCAGAGGTGGCTCTGTCTGTGGGGTGAGTGCCTCCCTGCAGGCACAGCACTGGAGATATCAGAGATCCACATGAAAAGGAAAAGCTGGAAATGGCACTATGGTTCAAATGGTAGAGCATCAACCTTGAGCAAAAGAGCTCAGGGACAGTACCCAGGACCTGAGTTCAAGCCTCATGACTGTAAAAGAAAAAGAACCAGGACTATGAGAGGGAACCTGGTACTCTCTTGGTCTAATCAGACACAAGAAGAGGCCGGGATAGGCTGTGGAAAAACACAGAGAATATCTTCCCCCAGCTCATCCTGACCTGCATGCAGGGACAGCCATGTAACTAGGGCTACGGTGAGATCATCTTCACCCCTGTGCTGCCATCTGAATTGTAGGCCTCTATCCTGGCATGGGGTGTCCTGATGGCTGAGCAGGTGCCCTAACCCTAGATGGAGAGCAGCCACTGACTGTGGTAGCTAAGGAGAGATCTGTTCCATAGCTATCAGGCCACCCAGCATGGGAGCCAGACCCACCCCTCACCCAGGTAGAGGCCAATGGTTCTCCAGGTGCTACTAACATTGCCCCACCCCTAGCTCTGGGTACATGTGACATTCCCTCCACAAGGAGCAGGACAAAGTGAGGGATCAGGAAGCTGCCTATGGACTTCAGATGATGGCCAGGCTGGCACTACAGATGGCCTCACTCTGTCACCACCTTCCCCTGCCTCCATCTTTCCTCCATCATGCCTCTCTACCTCCCACCCATTAACCTTGGAAACCAATGAACTGGGCTCTCATCATTCCTCTCATCTCTTCACCCACCTTGCCATGCGTCCATCCCTCTGTCACTTCCACCCCACACACATGCCACCACCAGCCACCCTGTAGCTTATGAGGATCCCAGAGGAAGCTCTTGGTGAAGGGCTTGTGACCATAAAACAGTTACTATCACCTGCTCCGGCCTGATCCATCACAGAATAAGAACAGCCAAGCAGGCACACACTGCAGCAGAGTTGCTCTGCTGCCACCCTGATTTCTTCATGGCCAGGACTTGGCTCTCCTCAGCCTCTCAGCTCAGTAACCAGAACATTGTGCTTTCACAGAGCCATGGCTTCCAGTCTCCATGGACACAATGACATCAAGGTGATGCCAACTTCCCCATCTCTATATACTTCTAACTATGGGATGGGAGCTGAGGTTCTCTTCTGTGACTCCATCCGCTAAGAGGCTCATGCAGATTTCTATGCTTTGCTCATCATGGTGACTCTTTGGTTAACAAGTCACTGCTGGACTTCCAGTTCACCACATATAGTACCCATACTCCAACACTTTTCTTAGAAGGACTGATGACTTTTAAATATTCTCTAGTTTTAAATTTCTAGTTCCTTCTCTCTTTCATTTATATATTTCCCTTCCTCACCTACTTCCCTTTTTTACCTTCCTTCTTTCATTACTGGCCTTGAACTCAAGACCTGGAGCTTTTTCTTAGCTTTTCTTTGCTCAAGGTAGCACTCTAGCTCTTGAGCCACAGCTCTACTTCACTCTTTGTTCTTGCTCTAAACTGGGAGTAAGAGTCTCATGCATTTTTCCCTTTGCTGGGTTGGTTTTAAACCACAATACTAAGATCAGGATCCTGAATATGCCTCGGATTACAGGTATTATCTAATCAAAACAAATTCCTGATTTCTTTTTTAGACATAATTAGTTCTTTCAGGTGAGCCACCAGCCACTCATGCAAGAGCATTGCAGGATCCCAGCATTCATCTTGTCTCCAGTCTTATTCCATCCATCTCACAATGGCCATCTAAAACACCCTGCTGCATGCCTGAAGTCGCAAGGAACGTTCTCAACGCCATGAGAAGCCCCCTTAAGCTCTGCCTCAGATATGCCCAGAACCCATCCCACTTCCACATGAGCATTTGTTTAGGAGAAATTTCCTGAGTACATCATCATCTTTTCCTCACCATTCAAATTTCATCTTTGGAGTCATTTCTCCCAGACAAAGAGGAACATGATCCATGGTTTGATAGCAGCTCCAGCTTCATAGTCCCAGCCACCAACACCCCCCCATTACCCTGCCAGACACCTGAATTCAAGAACAATGTTTTCACTACCCCTGACTCTTATCAAATGTTTTAACTTATACAGTGCATTAAAATAATTTTACTAAATGGAATAAACACATGGCATCAAGCTTCGGAATCTTTGCACCTGAACTTTTAGTGAATAACAGACACACCAGCATTTCTGTAGCCAACAGATATCTTAGCTTTGAGATTTCAGCATTCCTGGTATCCAAGTTTGGGTGGGCTAACACTGCCCTTAATGGGGCACTTCAATCACACAATCCCACAACAATCAATGTCATTTGACATTCACTGGTAGGTGGTGCTAGGAAAAAGCCTGATGTGCCAACTCCATGCTGGCTTGACCTATGCCATCTTCAAACCTGGAGCAAGTGGGGCTCCTCTCTCCATGACACCTTTTGTGTACTACCCCAGGAGGACCTTTACCTTGAGACAAAATTATGAAGACTATCTCTACCAGCAAAGATTCCAGTGAGATGTGCCTACATGGATAAAGCGAAAATCTCACTAAAGTGAGGTTGTTGGCAGTGCTGGAGCCTGAACTCAGGGCCTGGGCACTAAGCATTTGTACTCAAGACTAGCCCTTTACCACTTGAGCCCAAACTCCATTCCCAGCTGTTTTTATTTTTGGTAGTAAGAATCTATCAGACTTTTCTGTTCTAGGTGACTTGGAACTTCCATACTCAGATCTCAGCCTCCTGACCAGCCTGGATTAAAAGTGTGGATCAGCCATGCCCCACACCTGAGGACTTCTGCCAGCATATATTTTCCCAAAAATTGGAAGAGGAAGATGAGGGAGGGTTGGGCTCATCCTGCCCTGCATATGAAGGAGAGCATCAGCGCCTGAAATTCATTCCCTGTTGTAGGCTGCTGGAGGAAAAGGAAGCAAATAGGCACAGGCTGGCAGCAGATGCACAGAATAACTTGTGACCAAGACTCCCAGAGCAGACCTCAGAATCGATGACAGAGTTGGATCTACCCAGTAACAGAGGCAGTGGTGACACCTGAAACTGCGCGTTTGAGCCTTTGCTGCTAGTAAACAGGGCCACCTATGTCTCAATGAGAAAGGTGAGATTTTGGTGGAGAAGGTGAGATTAAACATTATGTATCATGCAAGAAGACAGACTATAAGGGGTCTTTTATTATTCCATGTGAAATTTTGGATTTCCTCTTCTGTTTCTTTAAAGAATGACATTGGGATATTGATGAATATTGCACTGAATTTGTAGATAGTCCTTATCAAGATTGCCATTTTTACAATATTACTTCTTCCAAAGCAGGAGCATAGGTTTTTGCATTTCCTCAGTTCTGCGTTAATTTCCTTCTCCAGGGTTTATAGTTCCATCAAAAAGGTGCTTTACATTCTAAGTTAATTCCTAGGTATTTTATTGTCTTTGATAGCAAAATGAGTTGCTATCCTGATTCTTGCCTCATTCCTCTCATTTGTTGGCATATAGGAAGGCAGTTGACATTGAGGGTTAATTTTATACCCTGCTACCTTACCAAAGTTTTATATCAGCTCAAGCAGCTTCGGAGTAGAGTCTATAGGGTTCTTTAAATACAGAATCATGTCATCTGTAAGGAGAGAAAGTTTCAGTTCCACTTTCCCTTTTCCTCCTCACTCCAGTTAGAATGGCCAAGATCCAGAAATCTAATAACGTATGCTGGAGGGGATGTGGCCAGGAGGGATCACTACTACACTGCTGGTGGGATTGCAAACTCGTTCAACCACTATGGAAAGCACTATGGCAGTATCCCAAAAAGACTAAACATAGAGCTCCCCTGTGATCCAGCAATTTCACTACTTGCCAATCGTCCAGATAGGACATACTAAATTCACTAGAACAATAACATTTATCACAGCACTATTTACTATAGCAAAGGTATGGAACCAACCCAGATGCCCGTCAGTTGATGAGTAGATCAAATATGGTATTTTTACACAATGGAATTCTGTGCTTCTGTCAGAAAGAATGAAATAGACGAATTTGTAAGGAAATAGAAAGATTGTAAAGTTTAGAAATTAGTTTCTGTCTCCTTCTCTCTCTCCTTCTCTATCTCTGTAAAATTTAGAAGTTCTTGTTCCTCTCTCTCTCTGTCTCCCTCCCTCCCTCCCTCCCTCCCTCCCTCTCTCTCTCTCTCCCCCTCTCTCTCTCTCACTCTCTCTCTCTCTCTCTCTCTCTCTCTCTCTCTCTCTCTCTCTCTCTCTCTCTCTCTCTCTCTCTCTCAAATCCTTAGGCTTGACCTCAGGGCCTGAGCTACTTTAGCTCAAGGTTAGCACTCTACCATTTGAACCACAGTGCTGCTTCTGGCTTGCTCTTTTCACGTAGTATTGAGGAATCTAACCCAGGCCTTCATCCTTGATAGGTTAGCACTCTACCACTAAGCCACACAGGCAGCTTTTAGAGGTTTCTGACAAAGGTTTTCCTACATGTTATTATTTCATCTGTGAGTGCTCTTAATGCTTGCTGAAGGTTGACTTTGTTTAGAAGACTTACCCTAATGATCCCATATACAGAGATTCTATATATAGCTAAATGTTTTTCATTACTCAGAATTTCTCTATTGTGTATGTTCTGAAATGTACTGAAGACTGACTTCTGATTAAAAGTCATTGCACATTTGTTCTATTCATTAGTTTTCTTTTCTTCTATGGGAATCAGGTTTGTGATGAACACAGAAGTATGCCTTCCAGGTCAAACACTTTCCACATTTGTAATATTCATAAGGTTTATCTCTCCTATGTGCATTTTATAATTAGTCATGCGTTCATGGTGGATTTTTCATATTCTTATATTCTTATATTCATAAGATTTTTATCCTGTGTCTATGTGGTATCATGCAATCTCAACTATGAGTTCTTCAAAAAAATTTCCCTTTCATTTTATTCATCGGATTCTATCCTGTGGGTGTTTAGTGATAAATCTTGACTTGTGCCTTCTGGGGAAAAGACTGAACATTTGCTACATTCATTAAGGGTTTTATCTTGTGCTGGTTCTGTGACACAAGCTGAGTTTTCTTCCACAGACTAAAAAGTCTTTCCTATTTATTACATTGCTAAGGCTTCTCATATGTGTGAACTCTCTTTGCTTCCTGAAGGGTGAATACTGCACGAAAGACTTTCAACTTTGGTTATATTCCTAAGGTTTCTAATATGTGTGAATTCTGTTATGCCTCCTGTAATGTGACTTCCATCTGAAGGTCTTACCACATTTGATGCACTCTTACAGTTTCTCTCCTGTGTGTGTTCTCTGATGCAATTTGAGGGAAGACTTCCATTTGAAAGACATTCCACATCGGTTACATTCATAAGGTTTTTCTCCTGTTTGAATTGTCTTATGCATGTTGAGGTTTGGCTTCTGTGTGAAGGACTTTCCACACATGTTACACTCATAAGGTGTTTCTCCTGAGTATATTCTCTGATGAACATGAAGTTTTACCTTCCATTTGGAAGACTTTCCGCATTCACTACATGCATAAGTTTTCTCTCCTGTGTGTGTTCTATTATGCCCATCAAGATATGACTTCCACTTGAAGGTCTTTCCACATTTGTTTTACACATAAAGTTTCTTTCCTGTGTGTGTTCTTTGATGCAATTTGAGGGAAGATTTCTGTCTGAAAGACTTTACACATTGGTTACATTCATAAGGTGTCACTCCTGTGTGTATTCTCTGATGAACACGAAGTTTTCCCTTCCCTTGGAAAGACTTTCCACATTCATTACACTTATAAGATTTCTCTCCTGTGTGTATTATTTGATGAACTCGAAGGTGTATCTTCTGGGTGAAAGACTTTTCACATTTGTTACATTCATAAGGTTTCTCTTCTGTGTGTCTTCTCTGGTGCAAAGTGAGGTATGATTTCAGTCTAAAAGTCTTCCCACATTTATCCCATTCATACGATTTCTCTTCTGTGTGAGATCTCTGATGTGTGCTGAGAGCTGAATTCTGGGCAAAAATTGTATTACGTTCCTCATATTCATAAGGTTTGTCTTCTCTTGGAGATCGAGGTTGGAGCGTCAGGTCTGACTTCTCAGAAATTAATTTTCACACTTGATGTACGCATCACATATCTCAGGATATTTGCTCTGAGGTATTGTAAGGAGTGTTTCATTACTGAAAGATTTCTCACATTCACTACATGTATGAGGAGTCTCTCCTGTGTACACTTTCGGATGTGTACTGATGGTCGGTGTTAAGTACAATATTTTTCATCACACAGTACATTTAGTAGTTTTTATCCCTCCCTGAAGAATTTCTTGGGCAGGGAGAACAGAATTATGATACTGCAGATCTTTTGGACTGTCACAATCATGAATAAAATGCTCTGAATATCCGATGGATTTCTTAAGAACAGGAGACATACGAGATCTATATGCAGCATGCATCTCATCAGGCTTAGGAGACAGAAGCATGTTCTGACACTTAATGAACTCCTCAGTCCTCACCCCTAAGTTGTTACCGTTATTACTAATCAGCTCTGGATTATGTGTAGAGCTCAAATTTAAAGTTGTTGCTAATCTCACGTTTCCCTCCACTTCGATACTACTTGCAACTGCTACTTCACAAAGACATTCATGTGGACTTTCCTGGCAGGTCTTGAACACATTTTCCATTACCTGGATATCTAAAATGAGTCATAGAAAAAAAAGACACAAACATACATGAGATACAAATATTCCTTACTGTAAAGGTAATGACTTTACTTTCCCATCCTAAGTGTTAGATATTTTAAAATATAAAAGTGGAAATTGATTTGTGAAAATATATGCTTTTCTCCCTAACATATTAAGAAAATGATATTTTACAATGACCAATAATGTTTTTCTGTGTTTTAGTTCTCTTTTTATATCACAGGAAATATTTATTGAAATTACCCAACTATGTATTGCTACAGTTTTAAGCTGAGTAGTACCTATAGTATACCTGCAGCTGTTTTTTTTTCAAATACTGTTTTGTTTATACATTGAGGAATAGCTGCCTTTCTTTTATTTTTGAGAAATAATCTAAATATTGTGCTGTTTTGCGTTTTTTTAAAACTTTCTTTTCTTTTCTTTTCTTTTTTTTTTGTAGTTCATAGGCCTCGGCCCTGTCCCTGAACACTTCAGCAGAAGACTATAACCCCTCTCCTTGAGCTACTGCCCCACTTCCTGTTTTCTAGAGTTAACTACAGATAAGAGTCTCAGGTCCTGAGTAGCAGATAAGATTACCTTACCCAGTTTCAATGCTGTTTGCTTATTAACCATTAAGTGAGGAACACGAATTTTTTCTAGATTCAGTGGCCACAAGTTTGGTTTATATGTCTGTTTGCCTTTGATCCAAGCAAGAACGATTCTTGAGAGTAAGGACTAACACCTATATCCCTTCAGTTACAACTTCTCACTAAAGTCTCAATTTAGGTATTTGTGGGAATTTTGAAATTTGTTTCTTTCCATTTGAAGTCTTATAAAAATTCCTTTTCTAACACTCCTGTCCCTCAGAACCATGGAAGACCAGAAAATCTCCAGCTCATTGTCTAGTTAATTTTCTTATGTTGATTGAAACTTTGTTGTTGTTTTTTTCCTTCCATTCCTGGGTTTGAACTTAGGACCTAACCACTTTCCTTGGGTTTTCTCAAGACTAGAACCCTACCAATGAAGGCATTACTTCTGGCTTTTTCTATGTATGTGGTAATAAGCAATCAAACCTGTGTCTTTGTGCATGCTAGGCAAGCACTCTACCACTAGGCTCAATTTCTGCTGGAAAGGTCTGGTTCTGAATACCAGTCTCTTCCTACCAGCAAAAAGATATTATCCTTATCAGAGAATAATGCCCTGACTTATTCCTTGTTTGCTCAATCATTTATAGTCTTAGTTTTAAAGAAATGAAATATCATTCATTCTTTCTTTATTTCTTTCTTTCTTTCTTTCTCTCTTTCTTTCTTTCTTTCCTTCCTTCCCTCTTTCTTCCCTCTTTCTTCTTTCTTTCTTTCTTTCTTTCTTTCTTTCTTTCTTTCTTTCTTTCTTTCTTTCTTTCTTTCTTTCTTTCTTGTTTTGCAGTCATGGGACTTGAATTCTAGACCTGGCTGTTCTTCCTGAGCTCTTCAGCTCAAGGCTACTGCCCTATGTCTTTAGCCTCAACCCCACTTCTCATTTTCTATTGGTTCATTGGAGAGAAGAGTCTAAGGTGTTTTTGTGACAGGTCAGTCTTTGAACCTTGATCCTCAGATCTCAGCCTCCTAAGTAGCTAGGATTACAGGCATGAGCCACGGGCTCATGGCTTTCTCATTTTATTTTGTTTCACAGTGATTTCTACAGAGAAATCTAACTTTAACTCTACTGCCACATAGAATTCATTATATCACCCTATGATTCTTGGTGCCGGGGGTTTGGGCTAGCATGCACAAAGACCTGGTTCAGTTCCTTGGTACTACATACAAAGAAAAAGCCAGAAGTGGTGCTATGACTCAAGAAGTAGAGAGCTAGCCTTAGAAAACCCAAGGACCATGCTCAGGCCCTGAGACCAAGCATAGTATTCGGAAAAGAAAATGATTCTTGATTCATTCACAAAGAATTCTGTAGGTTCCACACAGAATTTAGGGTAACTAAGGATATTATTGCTCAGTACATCACAACATGAACTTACCAATGGGGCTCAGGCTCCAACATCAATATGAAGATGCATTCACTCACCTGTGATATTCTTGTCAGAGGAATTTCCTATCCAGAGTTCTGCACAGTGCTCTAGCTTGTCAATTAATACAGGTTTGGGAACACAGGGCCCTGTAAATTAGAAACAGTAGAGAATTATTGCTTATGCTGTGTCATCATTGCTTTAAGTTCGCAGACATCCTACTCACAAGTTATCTATTAAATCTTTTTTCTCATTTCTCACTGGCTCCATGGTTGACTTTTCCCCAGCTCTGGATTCATTTTGTATGGCATAAACTTAGCTGTCTTGCTCAAGGCTAGAAAAATACCAGTTTGAGTCCCAGCTCCACTTACATGCATAGGTCTTCATGCATGCTAGGCAAGCACTCAACCACAAAGTCAAACTCTTGACACTCCACTAACATTTTTGATGGGTTACTTGGAGTTATAGAGTTTCATGGCAATTTTTATGCCCTTGCTGGCTTCAAATTAGAATTCTTAGATTTATTCCTCATGAATATTTTAAGATTACAGGCATGAAACATTACACCTAGTGCCAGGTTCCCATTATAAACTCACTGTTTAGTGATTTGTAGATCCTATTTCCAATAATGATATATATTCTATTCTGGATTGTTTATCCACTTACAATTACGGTGTAAGTTTGGAATGTCGTCTCCATTAGAGGAAACATAATTTAGAACAGTTGTCAAAGTATCCTGAAGGTATCCTGAAGAATGAGTACAAAATTACCTTAGGTTTTCTTTAGAAAGTAATGATACTTCTCAGGGCCTGGAATCTTTCATTTAAATAGTATTGAAAGTTTGATAAACATTCACGTATCTGCAAAATAACAAGGCACTTGGCCTTGCAAGTGATTTGACTTTTGCTCACCTAAGGACAACAGGTTGCTGTAGGTCTCCAGCATTACATCTCTGTACAGGGTCCTCTGAGCATTGTCCAGATGCTGCCACTCCTCCCAGCTGAAATCCATAGCTACACCATCAAATGACACCAGCTTCTGGAATGGCACATTTTCATCAAGTAATTAGCACCGAGTTATAAACACACCATGTCTGGAATTTTATTCTTTTTTTTTTGTTGGAATTTTATTCCTTTACTTAAATGTTTAGACTTACATGAAATATTGACCTGAAAAGCTTAGGGATGGTGCCTAGGCCCAGAGTTCAAGTCCCAAGACCCACAAAAAAATAAAAAGGCAAGCCAGGTGTTGGTGGCTCACGCCTGTCATCCTAGCTACTCAGGAGACTGAGAGCTGAGGACCATGGTTCAAAGCCAGCCTGGCACAAAATTCCATGAGACTCCTTTCCAATTACCCACCATAAAATGTTTAATGGCTTGTGGCATATCATGGTAGAGCAATTGAGGTATCGACAAAAATAAGTCGGGGGAGTAGATTTAGGTTATAAATGGAATTATTCCATTCAAGAGGAACTACATTATATGATGACATATGCTGGTACTGTGAGAATATTGCAAAATCTTAGGGTATCAAGTAAGAATACTGTGAAGTACACCCAGAATGTTAGTGTTCTATGTCTGGCATAATAGTCACTTGGGGAAGAAAGTTTTTTTTCTTTTTTTTGGCTGGGGGATTTGTAAGGCTTGAACTCTGGGCCTGGGCACTGTTCCTGAGCTCTTCAACTCAAGGCTATCACCCTACCTATGAAGCCACAGTGCCATTTCCCATATTCTAGTGGTTAACTGTAGATGAGACTCTCATAGACTTTCTAATGCCCAGGCTGGCTTTGAACCAAATCTTTAGATATCAGCCTGATATCTGAGTAGCTAGGATTACAGGTAGAAGTCACTGCACCTGGCAAGAAATTTATTTCTTGCTGTTTTATACTACAAATTTACTGTATGTTTTACTTTTTCAAAAAGACTGAGGATGACCTTTGTTCTGTATATAATGGGAAGAGGGGTAGGGAGCTGTGAGCAGAAGAACTGAGGGGCAATACTCAGGGAAGGACAATAGCCTTAAACTAAAGAGCACACGGCCCAAGGTACAAGCCCCATGACTTTCCCCACTTCCCCACAAAAAAAAGGGAAAAAATTGGAGATTGGAGAGGATTTTCTAAAAAGAATATATAGAAACAGTAGTTCAAAATGTAGAAAGAAGTTCAATATTAACAGTCATGAGAAAAATTAAAATTACAATGAAATCATTACTTTAAATATGTTAATATAAATATAGTTTTAAACAAAAAGATCCACATACACACACACAAACACACACACACACGCATACAATAAAACAACTTTCAAAGTCTACCTATTACTGGGAAGGTAGTGAGAAGAAGTAGAACTTTGAAATAGTTCTGAAAGGAATATAAAACAATCAAAAATTGTGTGGAGAGTGCTAAAAAAGTACTAAATATAGAATTACATAGAAATATGGTCCAACACTTCTATTTCTAGATTTGTACCTAACGGAAGAGAAAGCAGAGACTAGAACAAATATGTGGACAATCCATTCACAACTATTAATAATAATCAAAAGATAGAAATATGCAAAACAATGCATTGAAAAGGAAGAACATTTTACTATATTTTACAGATGAATCTTGATTACAGTAAACTAAAAATACAGCAGTCATAAAGGAAGAGCTAGGGTATGTTTTCCCTTCCAGAGCTTCCAAGGATCAACAAACCCTTAGAGCCAAAAAGCACGATGGTTCCAGAGAATGGAGTAGAGAGGAACAGGAGCTGAATGTTTAATGATTATACATGGAAGATGAAAATTGCTCTAGATGGGTAGAATGAAGAGAGAACTGTACCCTAAACAATGGTTATGTAGCCACACAGGATGGGACACACCTATACTCCCTGATCTTGGGAAACTCAAGAAGGATTTCTAGCCATCCTAGATGCACGGAAAGATCTACCATAAAAACTAATGTGGAGGGGCTGGGAGTTTGGCATAGTTGTAGAGTGCTTGTATGAAGACGAAGGTTCAATTCTGCAGTACCACATACACAGAAAAAACCAGAAGTAGTGCTGTGGCTCAAGTAGAAGATCAATAGGCTTGAGGAAAGCTGAAGGACAGTGCTCAGACCGAGTTCCAGGCAAAGGTCTTGTTTAAAAAAAAACCAGAAAGCTGAGCATGATGGGGTTTTGGCTCACTTCTATAATCCTAGCTACTCAGGAGGCTGAGATCTGAGGATCAAGGTTTAAAGCCATCCTGGCACAAAAAGACGTGAGACTCTTATCTCCAATTTACCTTTAGAAAATGGGAAGTGGGGCTTGGCTCCAGGGTAAGGTGGTAGCCTGGAGCTGAAGAGCTCAGGGATAGTGCCCAGGCTGAGTTCAATATCTATGACCCACCAAAAAAGAACAACAACAACAAAAAATAATATGGAAAAATTTGGATTCTGTGAATTTTATCAGGCATAAAAAGGTCTTTTTTTGCTGTTGAAATAACAAATTGTTTGGAAACATTTTAAAAGTTTTTACCTAGAAATGTACAGTACAAATGGAATTAATAACAAACACAAAATATGCAAAAGATACAAATTATCACAATATGGGTATCCTGCTTCTGTATCTTTTCACTGACTCCTATTCAAATGAGTCACATATTCTGAATCATTTCTCCCAGTCGATACATGCCACACATCTTAGCTTGTACTGAACTTCTTGGGAAATCAAAAGCAAATACTAAGCAAATGTGTGTTAGATTTTGTCAACAGTGATATTTCAAATATAAATCCCTACTCATTGCATTATTTAATATCAATGCCGGAATCTAACTTACACTGGCAGAATCTTCAATCTTTTGAGAATCTTCAAAAGGGTGTGTAAATATTTAGGATCGTTGTGTCTTCCTGGAGGAAAGATCCCTTTAGTAGTATGTAGTAACCTTCTTTGTCTTTTCTTACTAATTTTATTTGAAGTTTATTGTATCTGATATGAGGATGGATGGCAACTCCAGCCTGTTTATGGGGGCAGTTAGCTTGATAGAGTTTATTCCAACCTCTCACTTTCAAAACATGATTGTTTTTGGGTAAGATGTGTCTCTTTTTTATTTTAATATATTTTTATTGTAATTAATAGAAGGGTTACATTATATTCACCAGATAGAAGGTGCATTACTTCACAAACATTGATACCCTTTCTCATGTCTTGGTCCCCAGTTCCCTCTCCCCACCCCCAACCCTCATCTTGTTTTACCCGCTTCCCTATCCTATTTCAAATAACCAAATATGCATATATACAATATATCAGACAATCAGGTGAAATACTGTAACAATATGAGTTAACCAAGAGACAGAAAAAGAGATGAGAAATAACATAGTACATTAAGGACAACCATCACTCATTATATGGCTTTTGTTTGTATATCCTGGAGGTTCTTTCATTTAGCATCATATTATATGGCCTTATGTATCTAGGTTTTACTCTATTGTAAATCTCTGGTAGGTGAGCCCAAGGTTTCTAGTGATAATGACAAATGAGACAAACCATTGAGCCTGTGTTCCTTTGGGTCTGGCTTACTTCACTTAATATGATTTTTTCAAAGTCTTTCCATTTCTTTAAAAATGGGGCAATGTTGTTCTTTCTGACAGCAGCATAGGATACCGTTGTGTATAAATACCACAACTTTTTGATCCACTCATCAACTGAGGGGCATCAGGACTGGTTCCATATCTTTGCTATGGTAAATAGTGCTGCAATGAATATTGTTGTGCTAGTGAATTTAGTATGTCCTTGTTTCTAGACAAGAGGGTAAATGCTGAGTAGTGGAATTTCTGGTTCATAGCGGAGCGCTATGTTTAGTCTTTTTAAGAATGCCATAGTGTTTTTTCCATAGTGGTTGAAGGAGTTTGCACTCCCACCAACAGTGTAGTAGTGATCCCTTCTGGCCACATCCCCTCCAGCATCTGTTGTTATTAGATTTCTTGATCCTGGCCATTCTAACTGGAGTGAGTTAGAATCTTAAGTTGTTTTGATTTGCATTTCTTTTATGGCAAGACATGTTGAGCATTTCTTCATGTGTCTGTACGCCATGTAGGGTATTTATCTAGACATTTTCCTTATCTTTACAAAACATCTAGAAAATTGGGTCTAACTGCAGAGATTAGGTATTTTGTTTTAACTTTTGATTCGGCCCAAATCTTGACTATTTAACTTAGATTTAGAAGCCAAATATAATGTTTTACATCATTGCCTTTTTCAAATTAAAAAATAAAAAAAACAAAAACCTTCTGTGCTGGAGATGTGCTAGAGATCGAACCTAGGGCCTTTCATAAGTGAGTACATGCTGTACCTTGGAGAAACATTTCTATCCTTATATTATTTTCTTTCTGATATGTAAGTCCAGCTGCTAAGGCTGAATGGATCAAAAACAAGTAGCAATTCAACTGGAATTTGCATTTCATCCTGGAATTCAGAGGGGAATGGAAACCCCTGGCTGAAGTTTTTCTCCTTTTCTTTTTCTTTTTTTCCATAATTCTTTTTTTTTAGATTTTTTTATTGTAATTAGTAAAAGGGTTACATGATATTTGCCAGATAGAAGGTGCATTAATTCACATACATTGATGCCCTTTCACACGTCTTGGTACCTGTTTCCCTCCCCCCACACCCCCCTCCCGTCTTGGTTTTCCCCCCTTCCCTATCAAATTTCAAATATCCAAATACAAATAAATTCAATATATCAGATAACAAAGTGAGAGACTATACCAATATGAGATAACCAAGGGACAGTAAAGGAGATGAGAGACAACATAGTACATTAAGGACAACAATCATTCATTATATGGCTTTTGTTTCACTATCCTGGAGGTCCTTTCAATTCGCTTCACATTATATGTCCTTATGTATCAAGATTTTGCTCAATTGCAAATCTCTGCTAGTAGAGCCCAAGGTTTCTACTGATTATGACGAATGAGGGAAACCACTGAGCCTACGTTCCTTTGAGTCTGGCTTACTTCACTTAATATGATTTTTCCTAAGTCTTTCCATTTCCTAAAAATTGGGGCGATGTCATTCTTTTTGACAGCAGCATAGAATTCCATTGTGTACAAATACCACAACATGTTGATCCACTCATCAACTGAGGGACATCTGGGTTGGTTACATATCTTTGCTATGGTGAATAGTGCTGCAAAGAACATTGTTGTGCTGGTGGGTTTAGTATGTCCTTGTTTCTGGCTGGTTGGGTAAATGCCAAGTGGTGGAATTGCTGGGTCATAGGGGAGTCCTATGTTTAGCCTTTTGAGGCACTGCCACACTGCTTTCCAAAGTGGTTGAACGAGTTTGCACTCCACCAACAGTGTAGTAGTGATCTCTCCTGGCCTCATCCACTCCAGCATCTGTTGTCATTCATTTACCTGATCCTGGCCATTATAGCGCGAATGAGGTGGAATCTTAGAGTTGTTTTGATTTGCATTTCTTTTATGACCAGAGATGTTGAGCATTTCTTCATGTGTCTATAGGGCATTTTTTTTCTTCTTCAGAGAAGACTCTCTTTAAGTCTTTGGCCCATTTTTTAATGGGATGGGTGTTCCTTTGGAGGTTAGTTTTGGAGTGATTCAATTTTTTGAGTTGTTGATATATTTTAGATATGAGGCCTTTGTCCATTGTTTGGTTGGTGAAGATCTTCTCCCATTCTGTAGACTTCCTGATTAGTTTACTAGATATATCCGTTGCCATGCAAATGCTCTGCAGTTTAATGCAGTCCCACTTATCCAGCCTTTCTCTGATTTGTTGTGATTCTTGGTCCTTATTAAGAAAGTTTCGACCTGTGCCAAGGAGGCCTAGTGTATCTCCTATTCCTTCCTGTAAACTTTTCAGTGTGTCAATTTTATCTACAGGTCTTTGATCCATTTGGAGTTAATTCTAGTGCAAGGTGAAAAAGAAGGATTCAACCTTAGTTTTCTGCTGGTGCTTAACCAGTTCTGCCAGCACAACATGTTGAAGAGGCTATCTTTCTTCCATTCTATTTTTTTGGCTCCCTTGTCAAAGATTAGGTGGCCATAGGTCTGTGGTTTAATATCTGGGACCGCAGTTCTATTCCATTGGACTTCAGGCTTGTTCTTTTGCCACTATGAAATTTTGAATTGCCTCTTGTATTTCTTTAAAGAATGACATTGGGATGTTGATGGGTATTGCATTGAATTTCTAGATAGCCCTTGGCAAGATTGTCATTTTCACAATGTTGATTCTTCCAATCCAGGAGCATGGGAGGTTTTTCCATTTCCTTAGTTCTGCTTTAATTTCCTTTTTTACGGTTTTAAAGTTTTCATCTAAACGGTCCTTTACATTCTTAGTTAAGGTAATTCCTAGGTACTTTATTTTCTTTGAGGCTATTGTGAAAGGAGTTTCTTTCCTGATTATTGCCTCGTTCCTCTCACTATTGGCGTAAAGGAAGGCAGTTGATTTGTGAGGGTTGATTTTATGGCCTGCTACCCTTCCAAAGCTTTGAATCAGCTCAAGGAGCTTGGGAGTAGAGTCTATAGGATTCTTTAAATACAGAATCATGTCATCTCATTACATTGAGAAATGTTCCATGGACTCCTAGTTTCTCCACATCTTTTAACATAAAGGGGTTTTGGATCTTGTCAAATGCCTTTTCTGCATCTATTGAGACAATCATGTGATTTTTGTCCTTGCTCCTGTTTATGTGTTGAATTATATGAATTGATTTGTGTATGTTGAACCAGCTTTGCCTCCCTGTGATGAATCCAGTTTGATCATAGTGTATAATTTTTTGATGAGTTGTTGTAGACGGTTGGCCAGTATTTTGTTGAGAAGTTTTGCATCGATGTTCATCAAAGAAATGGGTCTATAGTTCTCTTTCTTTGATGAATCTCTGTCTGGTTTGGGGATGAGGGATATACTGGCTTCACAGAATGAGTTTGGTAAAGAACTTTCATTTTCAATTTCGTTGAAGAGCTTGAGGAGTATTGGTGTGAGCTCTGCTTTGAAGACCTTATAGAATTCAGCTGTGAATCCATCTGGACCTGGGCTCTTTTTAAGTGGAAGTTGTCTAATTTCCATTTCTATTTCAGAGCTTGAAATAGGCCTGTTGAGTTGGGTTAGCTCTTCTTGGTTCAGTGTGGGTATGTTAATATTGTCTAGGAATTCATCCATTTCTTCTAGATTCTCAAATTTGTTGGCGTAAAGGTTTGAGAAGTATTCCCTCATGATATTCTGGATCTTGTTAATTTCTGTCGTGATATTACCATTTTCATCTGCGATTTTGTTTATTTCGATATGCTCTCTTGTTTTTTTGGTAAGATTTGCTAAGGGCTTGTCAATTTTGTTAATTCTTTCAAAGAACCAACTCCTTGTTTTGTTGATTCTTTCTATAGGTTTTTTTTATTCCAAATCATTTAATTCTGCTTTGATTTTAATAATTTGCTTTCTCCTAATGGGTTTAGGGTTGGTTTGTTGCTCTTTTTCCAGGAGGGTAAAGTGAGACATTAACTAGTTGGTTTGCCATTTTTCCAACTTTCTGTTCCAGGCACTCAGCGCTATAAATTTTCCTCTGAGTACTGCCTTTGTTGTGTCCCTAAGGAGTTGATATTTGTGTGCTCCTTATTGTTAAATTTCATAAACAGTTGGATATCTGTTCTGATCTCTTCGATTACCCATTGTTTTTGATTCAACAATGTGTTGTTCAGTCTCCATGAGATACAGGGTTTTCGTTGGTGCAGATGTGTGTTCAGCTCCAATTTGATGCCTTTATGGTCTGAGAGTGTGGATGGAATAATTTCAGTGTTTCTGAATCTGTCCAGGTTTGTTTTATGGCCTAAGATGTGGTCTATTTTGGAAAATGTTCCATGTGCTGCTGAGAAAAACGTATATTGTGTGGTTACTGTGTGGAATATTCTGCAGATGTCTGTTAGATCTAGTTGGTCTATATAGTTGTTCAGTTCTAAGGTTTCTCTGTTGAGTTTTTGCCTTGTTGATCTGTCCATAGGTGAGAGTGGTGTGCTAAACTCACCAACAATCACTGTATTTCGATCTATGTATGGTTTCAGTGTAAGTAAAGTTTGCTTGATGAAGTCTGGAGCTCCAGGATTGGGTGTGTAAATATTTAGGATAGTTATATCTTCCTGGAGGAAAGATCCCTTTAGTAGTATGTAGTCACCTTCTTTGTCTTTTCTTACTAATTTTAGTTTGAAGTTTATTGTATCTGATATGAGGATGGCAACTCCAGCCTGTTTATGGGGGCAGTTAGCTTGATAGAGTTTATTCCAACCTCTCACTTTCAAAAGATGATTGTTTTTGGGTAAGATGTGTCTCTTGAAGAGAGCAGAACGATGGCCATTGCTCTTTGATCCAACTAGACAGCCTATGCCGTTTAATTGGAGAGTTAAGTCCATTGATATTGAGAGTTAGGATTGAGAGATATTTATTAGTTCCTACCTTTTTTAAAAGCTTTTAGTAGGGCCTGTGTCTTGACAGTTCTTGTGGTCCTTAGATGGTATGCTGTTTAGGTGCCATTTCTTTCCCTATATTGCATTTATTTTGGTTTTCTATGTATAGAGCATCTTTGAGAATTCTCTGTAGTGTTGGTTTTGTTTCGACATATTGTTGCAGCTTTTCCCTGGAATGGAATGTTTTTATTGTTCCTTCAGTTATGAATGAGAGCTTAGCTGGCTACATTATTCTTGGTTGGTAGTTATTTGATTTAAGGGCATGACATATATGCTTCCAGTCACTTCGTGCTTGCATGGTCTCTGCTGAGAAATCTGGGGTTATTCTGATTGGTTTGCCTTTATAGGTTACTGATCCCTTCTCCCTGGCTGCCTTTAGGATCTTTCCTTTCGTTTCTATTCATCCAGTTCGGATCACAATGTGGCGGTGGGATGTTCTTTTCTGGTCAGGTCTGTTTGGGGTTCTGAAAGCTTCTCGTATCTGGATGGGCCTGCCCTTCTGGATATTTGGGAAATTCTCTGAGATGATTCCCTGAAGTATATTTCCAATACCATTGACCTCTTTCTCCACGCCCTCCTCAATACCAACTAGCCTTAAATTAGGATTCCTAATTGTATCTTGGACCTCCTGAAGCGCTCTCTCAATTTTCCTCGATTTGGATTGACTCATTTTCTGTTCTTTCTCTATAATAACTAAATTATCTTCAGCCCCGGAAATTCTCTCCTCTGCATTGTCTAACCTGCTATCAAAGCTATCTACTTTATTTTTCATCGCCCTTGCTTCTAATTGCTCACTTTTGATGCCTTGCATCTCTTGTTTTAGATCATGTATGGATTTCTTTATCTCCTTGATTTCCTTTTGAGTGGTTAGCTCAGTAGCTTTATTTTCTTTGGACATTTGCTGGAGTTTGGTCACGTTTTGATTTGTGGATTCTATAAATTCATCCATCTTTCTTTGAAAAACCTTTGTTATGGCCTCCTTTATGGCTTCTTCTTTTTCACTTATCACCTTGTTTGTGCTTTCCTCTTGTTCAGCTATGGCTTCCTCCATTATCTCTTTCTTTATATTTTCACATTTTCCATTAATGATGTTTATCAATTGCATTTGTGTAGCACTTGGAAGACTCTCCTCTAGGTTTGCCAGTGACTGTTCCATTGTCTGTTTACATTGCGTGGGGGATGTTGTTTCTTGGTTTGACATTTTTCTTGAGTTTCTTGTTCTGTCCATTTGAAAATGGGAGCAAGATTACTACTAAATACGATTATAGTTTTTCAGATATAACCAACCTAGACCTCTGTAGCTGGCAGACACTAGATGTTCACAAGTTTTGATTGGTATTATCACTCTTTCTTTTTGTGCACTTACAGACCAGTCTAATACAACCACTGATAAGCGATTTATACCCAAAACAATAGGCCTCTCAATCCAATCTCTATTGTCTTTAAGTCCCTCTGAGCCTAGAGAATAATTAACCACCTACATATACAATATTGCTCAACAGCCATCAAGTGTAGATCCGTGCAGTATAAGGTTGAAAGACGAGCAGATGTCCAGAGATAGAAAAAAAGAATGAGAGAGGTCAGGGGAGGCACAAGAGGATTAACGTAGGAGTGTAAGAATATTGTAGTAATGAAGAAAAGGTATAGCATAAGGATAACTGATCTAAGTTGGTAAGTAGGTAGCATATTTGAGTACAAAGTTTGGAAAATATTAGAATAAAACTTATGTGTTGCTGCACGACTAGCTCTTAGCCCAACCAGTGGCCGCCCAGTGGACCAAAGGATGGATCTGTTTTTCTTGTCTACGTTGAGGGAAAGGGGTATTTCACAAGATGCAGAAGCGAAGATTTCAGAAGCCAATGCTGTGAGTGAATTAGCTCTTAAAAAGCATTTTTATTTTCTATTATCTTTTTGCCAGTCTTGGGGCTGGAATTCAGAGCCTGAGCACTGTCCTCGAGTTTTCTCAAGTCTAGCCCTCTGCCACTTGAGCCACAGTGCCACGTCTAGATTTTCTATCTATGTGATACTGAGCAATCAAACCCAGATCTTCATGGATGCTAGGCAAGCACTCTACCACTATGCCAAACTCTCAACCCGGACATAGTAATTATAAAGTCATCATCATCATATCAAAATAACCTTTCTCCTACAAAGAATGAACACTTATCTACGTGTGTAATGCTTTTTTTTAAATTTCACTAATTCTCCTGTGTTTTTCCCTCTTGCATTTTTTACACATGACAGCAAAGCTAATCATCAGGAAAAAATTGATTAGGATACAGAAACCTAATAATATCCTAGTAGATTGACGTCAAAAATATGTGCAAGATGCCCTGTGTGTTTGACCTAGTGGTAGGGTCCTTGCTTACCACGCAAAAAGACTCAGGTTTGATCCTCATTACCACATACATAGAGAACGCTGCAAGTGGTGCTGTGGCTCGGTGGGACAGCTAAAGCCTAAAGAAAGCCCAAGAACAATATTCACACTCTGAGGTCAATTCCCAAGACTAGCAAAAACAAAAAAAACAATTCGACAAGGGGCAAAATGCAGGCAGAGTAGGCACTGTGAAGCAAATGTTTTGTAAAGGATGAGGGCAATATTGACCCTTAAGTTTTGATCTTACCTAAGAAAGGCTCCTTGAGCCTGAGACCAGACTGGTAGTTGGGCCTAGTGGAAGACATTGGGAATGGACAAATAAGGTGTGCTGTTTACTACATCCACATGTATATTGTGAGATTGGAGGAGAGATTCAGCCTCCAGTATGTCTTTGGTGAGGTCTTCTGTGAGCAAGGATCTTTGGTCATTGGGCCCTGAAAGGTGACCCTGCCTCCCTCACAATGGAACAGAATATGGAACCCTGGTAACCAAGCCACTGTAACTAACAACCAGCTCAAGCCAGCTCACTTGGCCTGTGGCTCAGGAGGAAGAAAGTTGTTGCTGTGCTGTTGCCAAAGGTCAGGAAACTCGAGTCTCAGGCATGGAAGTTGTGGATGTCTTACTCCAAGATGTACATGCTAGATCTTTGCCAAGCCACAAATCCAGTATACCAGGCCTTTCTCTAAGAAGAAGGCCAGGAAAATCCAGGGTAACCAGATGAGGTAAATTTCTAAGAAGAAATGTATTTGACCCCATCATCCTCCCCACACACTACAACTTTCTTTTTTTTTTCATTTTTTTTATTGTAATTAGTAAAAGGTTTACATGATATTTGCCAGGTAGAAGGTGCATTAATTCACATACATTGATACTCTTTCACATGTCTTGGTACCCATTTCCCTCCAACCCCACACCCCCCACCCTTCTTGGTTTTCCCCCCTTCCCTATCAAATTTCAAATATCCAAGTACAAATAAATTCAATATATCAGATAACAAAGTAAGATACTATACCAATATGGGATAACCAAGGGACAGCAAAGGAGATGAGAGACAACATAGTACATTAAGGACAACAATCATTCATTATATGGCTTTTGTTTCAATATCCTGGAGGTCCTTTCAATTAGCTTCACATTATATGGCCTTATATATGGCCTTTTGCTCTATTGCAAATCTCTGCTAGTAGAGCCCAAGGTTTCTACTGATTATGACGAATGAGGGAAACCACTGAGCCTAAGTTCCTTTGAGTCTGGCTTACTTCACTTAATATGATTTGTTCTAAGTCTTTCCATATCCTAACAAATGGGCGATGTCATTCTTTCTGACAGCAGCATAGAATTCCATTGTGTACAAATACCACAACTTGTTGATCCACTCATCAACTGAGGGACATCTGGGTTGGTTCCATATCTTTGCTATGGTGAATAGCGCTGCAATGAACATTGTTGTGCTAGTGGGTTTAGTATGCCCTTGTTTCTGGATTGTTGGGTAAATGCCAAGTAGTGGAATTGCTGGGTCATAGGGGAGTTCTATGTTTAGCCTTTTGAGGCACTGCCACACTGCTTTCCATAGTGGTTGAACGAGTTTGCACTCCCACCAACAGTGTAGTAGTGATCCCTTCTGGCCACATCCCCTCCAGCATCTGTTGTCTTTCGTTTTCCTGATCCTGGCCATTCTAACTGGAGTGAGGTGGAATCTTAGAGTTCTTTTGATATGCAATTCTTTTATGACCAGAGATGTGGAGCATTTCTTCAGGTGTCTATAGGCCATTTTTGTTTCTTCTTCAGAGAAGACTCCCTTTAAGTCTTTGGCCCATTTTTTAATGGGATGGGTGTTACTTTGGAGGTTTGTTTTGGAGTGATTCAATTTTTTGAGTTGTTGACATATTTTAGATATGAGGCCTTTGTCCGTTGTTTGGTTGGTGAAGATCTTCTCCCACTCTGTAGGCTTCCTGATTAGTTTACTAGCTATATCCGTTGCCATACAAAAGCTCTGCAGTTTAATGCAGTCCCATTTATCCAGCCTTCTCTGATTGGTTGCGATTCTTGGTCTTTATTAAGCAAGTTTCGACCTGTGCCAAGGAGGCCTAGTGTATCTCCTATTCCTTCCTGTAAACTTTTCAGTGTGTCAGTTTTACCTCCAGGTCTTTGATCCATTTGGAGTTAATTCTAGTGCAAGGTGACAAAGAAGGATCCAACTTTAGTTTTCTGCTGGTGCTTAACCAGTTCTGCCACCACAACATGTTGAAGAGGCTGTCTTTCTTCCATTCTATATTTTTGGCTCCCTTGTCAAAGATTAGGTGGTCACAGGTCTGTGGTTTAAAATCTGGACCGCAGTTCTATTCCATTGGACTTCAGGCTTGTTCTTGTGCCAGTACCAAGCTGTTTTGAGAATTATAGCTCTGTAATAGAGTCTGAAGTTTGGAATTGAAATTCCTCCAGTTTGGAATTGAAATTCCTCCAGCGGGGTTCTTTCTGCTAAGAAGTGTTTTTGCTATACGGGGTCTTTTATTATTCCATATGAAATTTTGAATTGCCTCTTGTATTTCTTTAAAGAATGACATTGGGATGTTGATGGGTATTGCATTGAATTTGTAGATAGCCCTTGGCAAGATTGTCATTTTCACAATGTTGATTCTTCCAATCCAGGAGCATGGGAGCTTTTTCCATTTCCTTAGTTCTGCTTTAATTTCCTTTTTTAGGGTTTTAAAGTTTTCATCTAAACGGTCCTTTACATTCTTAGTTAAGCTAATTCCTAGGTACTTTATTTTCTTTGAGGCTATTGTGAAAGGAGTTTCTTTCCTGATTATTGCCACGTTCCTCTCACTATTGGCGTAAAGGAAGGCAGTTGATTTGTGAGGGTTGATTTTATGGCCTGCTACCCTTCCAAAGCTTTGAATCAGCTCAAGGAGCTTGGGAGTAGAGTCTATAGGATTCTTTAAATACAGAATCATGTCATCTGCAAAGAGGGATAATTTTATTTCCTCTTTCCCTACTTGGATCCCCTTTATGCTTGCTTCTTGCCTTATTGCACTGCCTAGGAAATTTAGTACTATGTTAGAAAGGAGTGGAGAGAGTGGGCATCCTTGTCTCGTTCCTGATTTTAGAGGGAATGGCTTTAGATTTTCACCATTAAGTATAATACTAGCAGTGGGTTTCTCATACACAGCCTTCATTACATTGAGAAATGTTCCATGGACTCCTAGTTTCTCCACATCTTTTAACATAAAGGGGTTTTGGATCTTGTCAAATGCCTTTTCCGCATCTATTGAGACAATCATGTGATTTTTGTCCTTGCTCCTGTTTATGTGTTGAATTATATGAATTGATTTGTGTAAGTTGAACCAGCTTTGCCTCCCTGTGATGAATCCAGTTTGATCATAGTGTATAATTTTTTGATGAGTTGTTGTAGACGGTTGGCCAGTATTTTGTTGAGAAGTTTTGCATCGATGCTCATCAAAGAAATGGGTCTATAGTACTCTTTCTTTGATGAATCTCTGTCTGGTTTGGGGATGAGGGATATACTGGCTTCACAGAATGAGTTTGGTTAAGAACTTTCATTTTCAATTTTGTTGAAGAGCTTGAGGAGTATTGGTGTGAGCTCTGCTTTGAAGACCTTATAGAATTCAGCTGTGAATCCATCTGGACCTGGGCTCTTTTTAAGTGGAAGTTGTCTAATTTCCATTTCTATTTCAGAGCTTGAAATAGGCCTGTTGAGTTGGGTTAGCTCTTCTTGGTTCAGTGTGGGTATGTTAATATTGTCTAGGAATTCATCCATTTCTTCTAGATTCTCAAATTTGTTGGCGTAAAGGTTTGAGAAGTATTCCCCCATGATATTCTGGATCTTGGTAATTTCTGTCGTGATATTACCATTTTCATCTGCGATTTTGTTTATT
Organism: Megascapheus bottae; assembly: GCF_031878675.1. Lineage (NCBI taxonomy): Eukaryota > Metazoa > Chordata > Mammalia > Rodentia > Geomyidae > Megascapheus > Megascapheus bottae. The sequence goes on from NW_028327477.1 coordinate 1,190,512, forward strand.
TCGATATGCTCTCTTGTTTTTTTGGTAAGATTTGCTAAGGGCTTGTCAATTTTGTTAATTCTTTCAAAGAACCAACTCCTTGTTTTGTTGATTCTTTCTATAGGTTTTTTTTTTATTCCAAATCATTTAATTCTGCTTTGATTTTAATAATTTGCTTTCTCCTAATGGGTTTAGGGTTGGTTTGTTGCTCTTTTTCCAGGAGGGTAAAGTGAGACATTAACTAGTTGGTTTGCCATTTTTCCAACTTGCTGTTCCAGGCACTCAGCGCTATAAATTTTCCTCTGAGTACTGCCTTTGTTGTGTCCCTAAGGAGTTGATATTTGTGTGCTCCTTATTGTTAAATTTCATAAACAGTTGGATATCTGTTCTGATCTCTTCGATTACCCATTGTTTTTGATTCAACAATGTGTTGTTCAGTCTCCATGAGATACAGGGTTTTCGTTGGTGCAGATGTGTGTTCAGCTCCAATTTGATGCCTTTATGGTCTGAGAGTGTGGATGGAATAATTTCAGTGTTTCTGAATCTGTCCAGGTTTGTTTTATGGCCTAAGATGTGGTCTATTTTGGAAAATGTTCCATGTGCTGCTGAGAAAAACATATATTGTGTGGTTACTGTGTGGAATATTCTGCAGATGTCTGTTAGATCTAGTTGGTCTATATAGTTGTTCAGTTCTAAGGTTTCTCTGTTGAGTTTTTGCCTTGTTGATCTGTCCATAGGTGAGAGTGGTGTGTGAAACTCACCAACAATCACTGTATTTCGATCTATGTATGGTTTCAGTGTAAGTAAAGTTTGCTTGATGAAGTTTGGAGCTCCAGGATTGGGTGTGTAAATATTTAGGATCGTTATGTCTTCCTGGAGGAAAGATCCCTTTAGTAGTATGTAGTAACCTTCTTTGTCTTTTCTTACTAATTTTAGTTTGAAGTTTATTGTATCTGATATGAGGATGGCAGCTCCAGCCTGTTTATGGGGGCAGTTAGCTTGATAGAGTTTATTCCAACCTCTCACTTTCAAAAGATGATTGTTTTTGGGTAAGATGTGTCTCTTGAAGAGAGCAGAACGATGGCCATTGCTCTTTGATCCAACTAGACAGCCTATGCCGTTTAATTGGAGAGTTAAGTCCATTGATATTGAGAGTTAGGATTGAGAGATATTTATTAGTTCCTACCTTTTTTAAAAGCTTTTAGTAGGGCCTGTGTCTTGACAGTTCTTGTGGTCCTTAGATGGTATGCTGTTTAGGTGCCATTTCTTTCCCTATGTTGCATTTATTTTGGTTTTCTATGTATAGAGCATCTTTGAGAATTCTCTGTAGTGTTGGTTTTGTTTCGACATATTGTTGCAGCTTTTCCCTGGAATGGAATGTTTTTATTGTTCCTTCAGTTATGAATGAGAGCTTAGCTGGCTACAATATTCTTGGTTGGTAGTTATTTGATTTAAGGGCATGACATATATGCTTCCAGTCATTTCGTGCTTGCATGGTCTCTGCTGAGAAATCTGGGGTTATTCTGATTGGTTTGCCTTTATAGGTTACTGATCCCTTCTCCCTGGCTGCCTTTAGGATCTTTCCTAAAGCTTCTGAAAGCTTCTCGTATCTGGATGGGCCTGCCCTTCTGGATATTTGGGAAATTCTCTGAGATGATTCCCTGAAGTATATTTCCAATACCATTGACCTCTTTCTCCACGCCCTCCTCAATACCAACTAGCCTTAAATTAGGATTCCTAATTGTATCTTGGACCTCCTGAAGCGCTCTCTCAATTTTCCTCGATTTGGATTGACTCATTTTCTGTTCTTTCTCTATAATAACTAAATTATCTTCAGCCCCGGAAATTCTCTCCTCTGCATTGTCTAACCTGCTATCAAAGCTATCTACTCTATTTTTCATCGCCCTTGCTTCTAATTGCTCACTTTTGATGCCTTGCATCTCTTGTTTTAGATCATGTATGGATTTCTTTATCTCCTTGATTTCCTTTTGAGTGGTTAGCTCAGTAGCTTTATTTTCTTTGGACATTTGCTGGAGTTTGGTCACGTTTTGATTTGTGGATTCTATAAATTCATCCATCTTTCTTTGAAAAACCTTTGTTATGGCCTCCTTTATGGCTTCTTCTTTTTCACTTATCACCTTGTTTGTGCTTTCCTCTTGTTCAGCTATGGCTTCCTCCATTATCTCTTTCTTTATATTTTCACATTTTCCATTAATGATGTTTATCAATTGCATTTGTGTAGCACTTGGAAGACTCTCCTCTAGGTTTGCCAGTGACTGTTCCATTGTCTGTTTACATTGCGTGGGGGATGTTGTTTCTTGGTTTGACATTTTTCTTGAGTTTCTTGTTCTGTCCATTTGAAAATGGGAGCAAGATTACTACTAAATACGATTATAGTTTTTCAGATATAACCAACCTAGACCTCTGTAGCTGGCAGACACTAGATGTTCACAAGTTTTGATTGGTATTATCACTCTTTCTTTTTGTGCACTTACAGACCAGTCTAATACAACCACTGATAAGCGATTTATACCCAAAACAATAGGCCTCTCAATCCAATCTCTATTGTCTTTAAGTCCCTCTGAGCCTAGAGAATAATTAACCACCTACATATACAATATTGCTCAACAGCCATCAAGTGTAGATCCGTGCAGTATAAGGTTGAAAGACGAGCAGATGTCCAGAGATAGAAAAAAAGAATGAGAGAGGTCAGGGGAGGCACAAGAGGATTAACGTAGGAGTGTAAGAATATTGTAGTAATGAAGAAAAGGTATAGCATAAGGATAACTGATCTAAGTTGGTAAGTAGGTAGCATATTTGAGTACAAAGTTTGGAAAATATTAGAATAAAACTTATGTGTTGCTGCACGACTAGCTCTTAGCCCAACCAGTGGCCGCCCAGTGGACCAAAGGATGGATCTGTTTTTCTTGTCTACGTTGAGGGAAAGGGGTATTTCACAAGATGCAGAAGCGAGGATTTCAGAAGCCAATGCTGTGAGTGAATTAGCTCTTAAAAAGCATTTTTATTTTCTATTATCTTTTTGCCAGTCTTGGGGCTGGAATTCAGAGCCTGAGCACTGTCCTCGAGTTTTCTCAAGTCTAGCCCTCTGCCACTTGAGCCACAGTGCCACGTCTAGATTTTCTATCTATGTGATACTGAGCAATCAAACCCAGATCTTCATGGATGCTAGGCAAGCACTCTACCACTATGCCAAACTCTCAACCCGGACATAGTAATTATAAAGTCATCATCATCATATCAAAATAACCTTTCTCCTACAAAGAATGAACACTTATCTATGTGTGTAATGCTTTTTTTTAAATTTCACTAATTCTCCTGTGTTTTTCCCTCTTGCATTTTTTACACATGACAGCAAAGCTAATCATCAGGAAAAAATTGATTAGGATACAGAAACCTAATAATATCCTAGTAGATTGACGTCAAAAATATGTGCAAGATGCCCTGTGTGTTTGACCTAGTGGTAGAGTCCTTGGCTACCACGCAAAAAGACTCAGGTTTGATCCTCATTACCACATACATAGAGAACGCTGCAAGTGGTGCTGTGGCTCGGTGGGACAGCTAAAGCCTAAAGAAAGCCCAAGAACAATATTCACACTCTGAGGTCAATTCCCAAGACTAGCAAAAACAAAAAAAACAATTCGACAAGGGGCAAAATGCAGGCAGAGTAGGCACTGTGAAGCAAATGTTTTGTAAAGGATGAGGGCAATATTGACCCTTAAGTTTTGATCTTACCTAAGAAAGGCTCCTTGAGCCTGAGACCAGACTGGTAGTTGGGCCTAGTGGAAGACATTGGGAATGGACAAATAAGGTGTGCTGTTTACTACATCCACATGTATATTGTGAGATTGGAGGAGAGATTCAGCCTCCAGTATGTCTTTGGTGAGGTCTTCTGTGAGCAAGGATCTTTGGTCATTGGGCCCTGAAAGGTGACCCTGCCTCCCTCACAATGGAACAGAATATGGAACCCTGGTAACCAAGCCACTGTAACTAACAACCAGCTCAAGCCAGCTCACTTGGCCTGTGGCTCAGGAGGAAGAAAGTTGTTGCTGTGCTGTTGCCAAAGGTCAGGAAACTCGAGTCTCAGGCATGGAAGTTGTGGATGTCTTACTCCAAGATGTACATGCTAGATCTTTGCCAAGCCACAAATCCAGTATAACAGGCCTTTCTCTAAGAAGAAGGCCAGGAAAATCCAGGGTATCCAGATGAGGTAAATTTCTAAGAAGAAATGTATTTGACCCCATCATCCTCCCCACACACTACAACTTTCTTTTTTTTTTCATTTTTTTTATTGTAATTAGTAAAAGGTTTACATGATATTTGCCAGGTAGAAGGTGCATTAATTCACATACATTGATACTCTTTCACATGTCTTGGTACCCATTTCCCTCCAACCCCACACCCCCCACCCTTCTTGGTTTTCCCCCCTTCCCTATCAAATTTCAAATATCCAAGTACAAATAAATTCAATATATCAGATAACAAAGTAAGATACTATACCAATATGGGATAACCAAGGGACAGCAAAGGAGATGAGAGACAACATAGTACATTAAGGACAACAATCATTCATTATATGGCTTTTGTTTCAATATCCTGGAGGTCCTTTCAATTAGCTTCACATTATATGGCCTTATATATGGCCTTTTGCTCTATTGCAAATCTCTGCTAGTAGAGCCCAAGGTTTCTACTGATTATGACGAATGAGGGAAACCACTGAGCCTAAGTTCCTTTGAGTCTGGCTTACTTCACTTAATATGATTTGTTCTAAGTCTTTCCATATCCTAACAAATGGGCGATGTCATTCTTTCTGACAGCAGCATAGAATTCCATTGTGTACAAATACCACAACTTGTTGATCCACTCATCAACTGAGGGACATCTGGGTTGGTTCCATATCTTTGCTATGGTGAATAGCGCTGCAATGAACATTGTTGTGCTAGTGGGTTTAGTATGCCCTTGTTTCTGGATTGTTGGGTAAATGCCAAGTAGTGGAATTGCTGGGTCATAGGGGAGTTCTATGTTTAGCCTTTTGAGGCACTGCCACACTGCTTTCCATAGTGGTTGAACGAGTTTGCACTCCCACCAACAGTGTAGTAGTGATCCCTTCTGGCCACATCCCCTCCAGCATCTGTTGTCTTTCGTTTTCCTGATCCTGGCCATTCTAACTGGAGTGAGGTGGAATCTTAGAGTTCTTTTGATATGCAATTCTTTTATGACCAGAGATGTGGAGCATTTCTTCAGGTGTCTATAGGCCATTTTTGTTTCTTCTTCAGAGAAGACTCCCTTTAAGTCTTTGGCCCATTTTTTAATGGGATGGGTGTTACTTTGGAGGTTTGTTTTGGAGTGATTCAATTTTTTGAGTTGTTGACATATTTTAGATATGAGGCCTTTGTCCGTTGTTTGGTTGGTGAAGATCTTCTCCCACTCTGTAGGCTTCCTGATTAGTTTACTAGCTATATCCGTTGCCATACAAAAGCTCTGCAGTTTAATGCAGTCCCATTTATCCAGCCTTCTCTGATTTGTTGCGATTCTTGGTCTTTATTAAGCAAGTTTCGACCTGTGCCAAGGAGGCCTAGTGTATCTCCTATTCCTTCCTGTAAACTTTTCAGTGTGTCAGTTTTACCTCCAGGTCTTTGATCCATTTGGAGTTAATTCTAGTGCAAGGTGACAAAGAAGGATCCAACTTTAGTTTTCTGCTGGTGCTTAACCAGTTCTGCCACCACAACATGTTGAAGAGGCTGTCTTTCTTCCATTCTATATTTTTGGCTCCCTTGTCAAAGATTAGGTGGTCACAGGTCTGTGGTTTAAAATCTGGACCGCAGTTCTATTCCATTGGACTTCAGGCTTGTTCTTGTGCCAGTACCAAGCTGTTTTGAGAATTATAGCTCTGTAATAGAGTCTGAAGTTTGGAATTGAAATTCCTCCAGTTTGGAATTGAAATTCCTCCAGCGCGGTTCTTTCTGCTAAGAAGTGTTTTTGCTATACGGGGTCTTTTATTATTCCATATGAAATTTTGAATTGCCTCTTGTATTTCTTTAAAGAATGACATTGGGATGTTGATGGGTATTGCATTGAATTTGTAGATAGCCCTTGGCAAGATTGTCATTTTCACAATGTTGATTCTTCCAATCCAGGAGCATGGGAGCTTTTTCCATTTCCTTAGTTCTGCTTTAATTTCCTTTTTTAGGGTTTTAAAGTTTTCATCTAAACGGTCCTTTACATTCTTAGTTAAGCTAATTCCTAGGTACTTTATTTTCTTTGAGGCTATTGTGAAAGGAGTTTCTTTCCTGATTATTGCCACGTTCCTCTCACTATTGGCGTAAAGGAAGGCAGTTGATTTGTGAGGGTTGATTTTATGGCCTGCTACCCTTCCAAAGCTTTGAATCAGCTCAAGGAGCTTGGGAGTAGAGTCTATAGGATTCTTTAAATACAGAATCATGTCATCTGCAAAGAGGGATAATTTTATTTCCTCTTTCCCTACTTGGATCCCCTTTATGCTTGCTTCTTGCCTTATTGCACTGCCTAGGAAATTTAGTACTATGTTAGAAAGGAGTGGAGAGAGTGGGCATCCTTGTCTCGTTCCTGATTTTAGAGGGAATGGCTTTAGATTTTCACCATTAAGTATAATACTAGCAGTGGGTTTCTCATACACAGCCTTCATTACATTGAGAAATGTTCCATGGACTCCTAGTTTCTCCACATCTTTTAACATAAAGGGGTTTTGGATCTTGTCAAATGCCTTTTCCGCATCTATTGAGACAATCATGTGATTTTTGTCCTTGCTCCTGTTTATGTGTTGAATTATATGAATTGATTTGTGTAAGTTGAACCAGCTTTGCCTCCCTGTGATGAATCCAGTTTGATCATAGTGTATAATTTTTTGATGAGTTGTTGTAGACGGTTGGCCAGTATTTTGTTGAGAAGTTTTGCATCGATGCTCATCAAAGAAATGGGTCTATAGTACTCTTTCTTTGATGAATCTCTGTCTGGTTTGGGGATGAGGGATATACTGGCTTCACAGAATGAGTTTGGTTAAGAACTTTCATTTTCAATTTTGTTGAAGAGCTTGAGGAGTATTGGTGTGAGCTCTGCTTTGAAGACCTTATAGAATTCAGCTGTGAATCCATCTGGACCTGGGCTCTTTTTAAGTGGAAGTTGTCTAATTTCCATTTCTATTTCAGAGCTTGAAATAGGCCTGTTGAGTTGGGTTAGCTCTTCTTGGTTCAGTGTGGGTATGTTAATATTGTCTAGGAATTCATCCATTTCTTCTAGATTCTCAAATTTGTTGGCGTAAAGGTTTGAGAAGTATTCCCCCATGATATTCTGGATCTTGGTAATTTCTGTCGTGATATTACCATTTTCATCTGCGATTTTGTTTATTTCGATATGCTCTCTTGTTTTTTTGGTAAGATTTGCTAAGGGCTTGTCAATTTTGTTAATTCTTTCAAAGAACCAACTCCTTGTTTTGTTGATTCTTTCTATAGGTTTTTTTTTTATTCCAAATCATTTAATTCTGCTTTGATTTTAATAATTTGCTTTCTCCTAATGGGTTTAGGGTTGGTTTGTTGCTCTTTTTCCAGGAGGGTAAAGTGAGACATTAACTAGTTGGTTTGCCATTTTTCCAACTTGCTGTTCCAGGCACTCAGCGCTATAAATTTTCCTCTGAGTACTGCCTTTGTTGTGTCCCTAAGGAGTTGATATTTGTGTGCTCCTTATTGTTAAATTTCATAAACAGTTGGATATCTGTTCTGATCTCTTCGATTACCCATTGTTTTTGATTCAACAATGTGTTGTTCAGTCTCCATGAGATACAGGGTTTTCGTTGGTGCAGATGTGTGTTCAGCTCCAATTTGATGCCTTTATGGTCTGAGAGTGTGGATGGAATAATTTCAGTGTTTCTGAATCTGTCCAGGTTTGTTTTATGGCCTAAGATGTGGTCTATTTTGGAAAATGTTCCATGTGCTGCTGAGAAAAACATATATTGTGTGGTTACTGTGTGGAATATTCTGCAGATGTCTGTTAGATCTAGTTGGTCTATATAGTTGTTCAGTTCTAAGGTTTCTCTGTTGAGTTTTTGCCTTGTTGATCTGTCCATAGGTGAGAGTGGTGTGTGAAACTCACCAACAATCACTGTATTTCGATCTATGTATGGTTTCAGTGTAAGTAAAGTTTGCTTGATGAAGTTTGGAGCTCCAGGATTGGGTGTGTAAATATTTAGGATCGTTATGTCTTCCTGGAGGAAAGATCCCTTTAGTAGTATGTAGTAACCTTCTTTGTCTTTTCTTACTAATTTTAGTTTGAAGTTTATTGTATCTGATATGAGGATGGCAGCTCCAGCCTGTTTATGGGGGCAGTTAGCTTGATAGAGTTTATTCCAACCTCTCACTTTCAAAAGATGATTGTTTTTGGGTAAGATGTGTCTCTTGAAGAGAGCAGAACGATGGCCATTGCTCTTTGATCCAACTAGACAGCCTATGCCGTTTAATTGGAGAGTTAAGTCCATTGATATTGAGAGTTAGGATTGAGAGATATTTATTAGTTCCTACCTTTTTTAAAAGCTTTTAGTAGGGCCTGTGTCTTGACAGTTCTTGTGGTCCTTAGATGGTATGCTGTTTAGGTGCCATTTCTTTCCCTATGTTGCATTTATTTTGGTTTTCTATGTATAGAGCATCTTTGAGAATTCTCTGTAGTGTTGGTTTTGTTTCGACATATTGTTGCAGCTTTTCCCTGGAATGGAATGTTTTTATTGTTCCTTCAGTTATGAATGAGAGCTTAGCTGGCTACAATATTCTTGGTTGGTAGTTATTTGATTTAAGGGCATGACATATATGCTTCCAGTCATTTCGTGCTTGCATGGTCTCTGCTGAGAAATCTGGGGTTATTCTGATTGGTTTGCCTTTATAGGTTACTGATCCCTTCTCCCTGGCTGCCTTTAGGATCTTTCCTAAAGCTTCTGAAAGCTTCTCGTATCTGGATGGGCCTGCCCTTCTGGATATTTGGGAAATTCTCTGAGATGATTCCCTGAAGTATATTTCCAATACCATTGACCTCTTTCTCCACGCCCTCTTCAATACCAACTAGCCTTAAATTAGGATTCCTAATTGTATCTTGGACCTCCTGAAGCGCTCTCTCAATTTTCCTCGATTTGGATTGACTCATTTTCTGTTCTTTCTCTATAATAACTAAATTATCTTCAGCCCCGGAAATTCTCTCCTCTGCATTGTCTAACCTGCTATCAAAGCTATCTACTTTATTTTTCATCGCCCTTGCTTCTAATTGCTCACTTTTGATGCCTTGCATCTCTTGTTTTAGATCATGTATGGATTTCTTTATCTCCTTGATTTCCTTTTGAGTGGTTAGCTCAGTAGCTTTATTTTCTTTGGACATTTGCTGGAGTTTGGTCACGTTTTTATTTGTGGATTCTATAAATTCCTCCATCTTTCTTTGAAAAACCTTTGTTATGGCCTCCTTTATGGCTTCTTCTTTTTCACTTATCACCTTGTTTGTGCTTTCCTCTTGTTCAGCTATGGCTTCCTCCATTATCTCTTGCTTTATATTTTCACATTTTCCATTAATGATGTTTATCAATTGCATTTGTGTAGCACTTGGAAGACTCTCCTCTAGGTTTGCCAGTGACTGTTCCATTGTCTGTTTACATTGGGTGGGGGATGTTGTTTCTTGGTTTGACATTTTTCTTGAGTTTCTTGTTCTGCCCATTTGAAAATGGGAGCAAGATTACTACTAAATACGATTATAGTTTTTCAGATATAACCAACCTAGACCTCTGTAGCTGGCAGACACTAGATGTTCACAAGTTTTGATTGGTATTATCACTCTTTCTTTTTGTGCACTTACAGACCAGTCTAATACAACCACTGATAAGCGATTTATACCCAAAACAATAGGCCTCTCAATCCAATCTCTATTGTCTTTAAGTCCCTCTGAGCCTAGAGAATAATTAACCACCTACATATACAATATTGCTCAACAGCCATCAAGTGTAGATCCGTGCAGTATAAGGGTTGAAAGACGAGCAGATGTCCAGAGATAGAAAAAAAGAATGAGAGAGGTCAGGGGAGGCACAAGAGGATTAACGTCGGAGTGTAAGAATATTGTAGTAATGAAGAAAAGGTATAGCATAAGGATAACTGACCTAAGTTGGTAAGTAGGTAGCATATTTGAGTACAAAGTTTGGAAAATATTAGAATAAAACTTATGTGTTGCTGCACGACTAGCTCTTAGCCCAACCAGTGGCCTCCCAGTGGACCATAGGATGGATCTGTTTTTCTTGTCTACGTTGAGGGAAAGGGGTATTTCACAAGATGCAGAAGCGAAGATTTCAGAAGCCAATGCTGTGAGTGAATTAGCTCTTAAAAAGCATTTTTATTTTCTATTATCTTTTTGCCAGTCTTGGGGCTGGAATTCAGGGCCTGAGCACTGTCCTCGGGTTTTCTCAAGTCTAGCCCTCTGCCACTTGAGCCACAGTGCCACGTCTAGATTTTCTATCTATGTGATACTGAGCAATCAAACCCAGATCTTCATGGATGCTAGGCAAGCACTCTACCACTATGCCAAACTCTCAACCCTGACATAGTAATTATAAAGTCATCATCATCATATCAAAATAACCTTTGTCCTACAAAGAATGAACACTTATCTATGTGTGTAATACTTTTTTTTAAATTTCACTAATTCTTCTGTATTTTTCCCTCTTGCATTTTTTACACATGACAGCAAAGCTAATCATCAGGAAAAAATTGATTAGGATACAGAAACCTAATAATATCCTAGTAGATTGACGTCAAAAATATGTGCAAGATGCCCTGTGTGTTTGACCTAGTGGTAGAGTCCTTGGCTACCACGCAAAAAGACTCAGGTTTGATTCCTCATTACCACATACATAGAAAACGCTGCAAGTGGTGCTGTGGCTCGGTGGGACAGCTAAAGCCTAAAGAAAGCCCAAGAACAATGTTCACACTCTGAGGTCAATTCCCAAGACTAGCAAAAACAAAAAAAACAATTCGACAAGGGGCAAAATGCAGGCAGAGTAGGCACTGTGAAGCAAATGTTTTGTAAAGGATGAGGGCAATATTGACCCTTAAGTTTTGATCTTACCTAAGAAAGGCTCCTTGAGCCTGAGACCAGACTGGTAGTTGGGCCTAGTGGAAGACATTGGGAATGGACAAATAAGGTGTGCTGTTTACTACATCCACATGTATATTGTGAGATTGGAGGAGAGATTCAGCCTCCAGTATGTCTTTGGTGAGGTCTTCTGTGAGCAAGGATCTTTGGTCATTGGGCCCTGAAAGGTGACCCTGCCTCCCTCACAATGGAACAGAATATGGAACCCTGGTAACCAAGCCACTGTAACTAACAACCAGCTCAAGCCATCTCACTTGGCCTGTGGCTCAGGAGGAAGAAAGATGTTGCTGTGCTGTTGCCAAAGGTCAGGAAACTCGAGTCTCAGGCATGGAAGTTGTGGATGTCTTATTCGAAGATGTACATGCTAGATCTTTGCCAAGCCACAAATCCAGTATAACAGGCCTTTCTCTAAGAAGAAGGCCAGGAAAATCCACGGCAACCAGATGAGGTAATTTTCTAAGAAGAAATGTATTTGACCCCATCATCCTCCCCACACACTACAACTTTCTTTTTTTTTTCATTTTTTTATTGTAATTAGTAAAATGGTTACATGATATTTGCCAGGTAGAAGGTGCATTAATTCACATACATTGATACTCTTTCACATGTCTTGGTACCCATTTCCCTCCAACCCCACACCCCCCACCCTTCTTGGTTTTTCCCCCTTCCCTATCAAATTTCAAATATCCAAATACAAATAAATTCAATATATCAGATAACAAAGTAAGATACTATACCAATATGGGATAACCAAGGGACAGCAAAGGAGATGAGAGACAACATAGTACATTAAGGACAACAATCATTCATTATATGGCTTTTGTTTCAATATCCTGGAGGTCCTTTCAATTAGCTTCACATTATATGGCCTTATATATGGCCTTTTGCTCTATTGCAAATCTCTGCTAGTAGAGCCCAAGGTTTCTACTGATTATGACGAATGAGGGAAACCACTGAGCCTAAGTTCCTTTGAGTCTGGCTTACTTCACTTAATATGATTTGTTCTAAGTCTTTCCATATCCTAACAAATGGGGTGATGTCATTCTTTCTGACAGCAGCATAGAATTCCATTGTGTACAAACACCACAACTTGTTGATCCACTCATCAACTGAGGGACATCTGGGTTGGTTCCATATCTTTGCTATGGTGAATAGCGCTGCAATGAACATTGTTGTGCTAGTGGGTTTAGTATGCCCTTGTTTCTGGATTGTTGGGTAAATGCCAAGTAGTGGAATTGCTGGGTCATAGGGGAGTTCTATGTTTAGCCTTTTGAGGCACTGCCACACTGCTTTCCATAGTGGTTGAACGAGTTTGCACTCCCACCAACAGTGTAGTAGTGATCCCTTCTGGCCACATCCCCTCCAGCATCTGTTGTCATTCGTTTTCCTGATGCTGGCCATTCTAACTGGAGTGAGGTGGAATCTTAGAGTTCTTTTGATATGCAATTCTTTTATGACCAGAGATGTGGAGCATTTCTTCAGGTGTCTATAGGCCATTTTTCTTTCTTCTTCAGAGAAGACTCTCTTTAAGTCTTTGGCCCATTTTTTAATGGGATGGGTGTTACTTTGGAGGTTTGTTTTGGAGTGATTCAATTTTTTGAGTTGTTGACATATTTTAGATATGAGGCCTTTGTCCGTTGTTTGGTTGGTGAAGATCTTCTCCCACTCTGTAGGCTTCCTGATTAGTTTACTAGCTATATCCGTTGCCATACAAAAGCTCTGCAGTTTAATGCAGTCCCATTTATCCAGCCTTCTCTGATTTGTTGTGATTCTTGGTCTTTATTAAGCAAGTTTCAACCTGTGCCAAGGAGGCCTAGTGTATCTCCTATTCCTTCCTGTAAACTTTTCAGTGTGTCAGTTTTACCTCCAGGTCTTTGATCCATTTGGAGTTAATTCTAGTGCAAGGTGACAAAGAAGGATCCAACTTTAGTTTTCTGCTGGTGCTTAACCAGTTCTGCCACCACAACATGTTGAAGAGGCTATCTTTCTTCCATTCTATTTTTTTGGCTCCCTTGTCAAAGATTAGGTGGCCATAGGTCTGTGGTTTAAAATCTGGACCGCAGTTCTATTCCATTGGACTTCAGGCTTGTTCTTGTGCCAGTACCAAGCTGTTTTGAGAATTATAGCTCTGTAATAGAGTCTAAAGTTTGGAATTGAAATTCCTCCAGTTTGGAATTGAAATTCCTCCAGCACGGTTCTTTCTGCTAAGAAGTGTTTTTGCTATACGGGGTCTTTTATTATTCCATATGAAATTTTGAATTGCCTCTTGTATTTCTTTAAAGAATGACATTGGGATGTTGATGGGTATTGCATTGAATTTGTAGATAGCCCTTGGCAAGATTGTCATTTTCACAATGTTGATTCTTCCAATCCAGGAGCATGGGAGCTTTTTCCATTTCCTTAGTTCTGCTTTAATTTCCTTTTTTAGGGTTTTAAAGTTTTCATCTAAACGGTCCTTTACATTCTTAGTTAAGCTAATTCCTAGGTACTTTATTTTCTTTGAGGCTATTGTGAAAGGAGTTTCTTTCCTGATTATTGCCACGTTCCTCTCACTATTGGCGTAAAGGAAGGCAGTTGATTTGTGAGGGTTGATTTTATGGCCTGCTACCCTTCCAAAGCTTTGAATCAGCTCAAGGAGCTTGGGAGTAGAGTCTATAGGATTCTTTAAATACAGAATCATGTCATCTGCAAAGAGGGATAATTTTATTTCCTCTTTCCCTACTTGGATCCCCTTTATGCTTGCTTCTTGCCTTATTGCACTGCCTAGGAAATTTAGTACTATGTTAGAAAGGAGTGGAGAGAGTGGGCATCCTTGTCTCGTTCCTGATTTTAGAGGGAATGGCTTTAGATTTTCACCATTAAGTATAATACTAGCAGTGGGTTTCTCATACACAGCCTTCATTACATTGAGAAATGTTCCATGGACTCCTAGTTTCTCCACATCTTTTAACATAAAGGGGTTTTGGATCTTGTCAAATGCCTTTTCCGCATCTATTGAGACAATCATGTGATTTTTGTCCTTGCTCCTGTTTATGTGTTGAATTATATGAATTGATTTGTGTAAGTTGAACCAGCTTTGCCTCCCTGTGATGAATCCAGTTTGATCATAGTGTATAATTTTTTGATGAGTTGTTGTAGACGGTTGGCCAGTATTTTGTTGAGAAGTTTTGCATCGATGCTCATCAAAGAAATGGGTCTATAGTACTCTTTCTTTGATGAATCTCTGTCTGGTTTGGGGATGAGGGATATACTGGCTTCACAGAATGAGTTTGGTTAAGAACTTTCATTTTCAATTTTGTTGAAGAGCTTGAGGAGTATTGGTGTGAGCTCTGCTTTGAAGACCTTATAGAATTCAGCTGTGAATCCATCTGGACCTGGGCTCTTTTTAAGTGGAAGTTGTCTAATTTCCATTTCTATTTCAGAGCTTGAAATAGGCCTGTTGAGTTGGATTAGCTCTTCTTGGTTCAGTGTGGGTATGTTAATATTGTCTAGGAATTCATCCATTTCTTCTAGATTCTCAAATTTGTTGGCGTAAAGGTTTGAGAAGTATTCCCCCATGATATTCTGGATCTTGGTAATTTCTGTCGTGATATTACCATTTTCATCTGCGATTTTGTTTATTTCGATATGCTCTCTTGTTTTTTTGGTAAGATTTGCTAAGGGCTTGTCAATTTTGTTAATTCTTTCAAAGAACCAACTCCTTGTTTTGTTGATTCTTTCTATAGGTTTTTTTTTTATTCCAAATCATTTAATTCTGCTTTGATTTTAATAATTTGCTTTCTCCTAATGGGTTTAGGGTTGGTTTGTTGCTCTTTTTCCAGGAGGGTAAAGTGAGACATTAACTAGTTGGTTTGCCATTTTTCCAACTTGCTGTTCCAGGCACTCAGCGCTATAAATTTTCCTCTGAGTACTGCCTTTGTTGTGTCCCTAAGGAGTTGATATTTGTGTGCTCCTTATTGTTAAATTTCATAAACAGTTGGATATCTGTTCTGATCTCTTCGATTACCCATTGTTTTTGATTCAACAATGTGTTGTTCAGTCTCCATGAGATACAGGGTTTTCGTTGGTGCAGATGTGTGTTCAGCTCCAATTTGATGCCTTTATGGTCTGAGAGTGTGGATGGAATAATTTCAGTGTTTCTGAATCTGTCCAGGTTTGTTTTATGGCCTAAGATGTGGTCTATTTTGGAAAATGTTCCATGTGCTGCTGAGAAAAACATATATTGTGTGGTTACTGTGTGGAATATTCTGCAGATGTCTGTTAGATCTAGTTGGTCTATATAGTTGTTCAGTTCTAAGGTTTCTCTGTTGAGTTTTTGCCTTGTTGATCTGTCCATAGGTGAGAGTGGTGTGTGAAACTCACCAACAATCACTGTATTTCGATCTATGTATGGTTTCAGTGTAAGTAAAGTTTGCTTGATGAAGTTTGGAGCTCCAGGATTGGGTGTGTAAATATTTAGGATCGTTATGTCTTCCTGGAGGAAAGATCCCTTTAGTAGTATGTAGTAACCTTCTTTGTCTTTTCTTACTAATTTTAGTTTGAAGTTTATTGTATCTGATATGAGGATGGCAGCTCCAGCCTGTTTATGGGGGCAGTTAGCTTGATAGAGTTTATTCCAACCTCTCACTTTCAAAAGATGATTGTTTTTGGGTAAGATGTGTCTCTTGAAGAGAGCAGAACGATGGCCATTGCTCTTTGATCCAACTAGACAGCCTATGCCGTTTAATTGGAGAGTTAAGTCCATTGATATTGAGAGTTAGGATTGAGAGATATTTATTAGTTCCTACCTTTTTTAAAAGCTTTTAGTAGGGCCTGTGTCTTGACAGTTCTTGTGGTCCTTAGATGGTATGCTGTTTAGGTGCCATTTCTTTCCCTATGTTGCATTTATTTTGGTTTTCTATGTATAGAGCATCTTTGAGAATTCTCTGTAGTGTTGGTTTTGTTTCGACATATTGTTGCAGCTTTTCCCTGGAATGGAATGTTTTTATTGTTCCTTCAGTTATGAATGAGAGCTTAGCTGGCTACAATATTCTTGGTTGGTAGTTATTTGATTTAAGGGCATGACATATATGCTTCCAGTCATTTCGTGCTTGCATGGTCTCTGCTGAGAAATCTGGGGTTATTCTGATTGGTTTGCCTTTATAGGTTACTGATCCCTTCTCCCTGGCTGCCTTTAGGATCTTTCCTTTCGTTTCTATTCATCCAGTTCGGATCACAATGTGGCGGTGGGATGTTCTTTTCTGGTCAGGTCTGTTTGGGGTTCTGAAAGCTTCTCGTATCTGGATGGGCCTGCCCTTCTGGATATTTGGGAAATTCTCTGAGATGATTCCCTGAAGTATATTTCCAATACCATTGACCTCTTTCTCCACGCCCTCTTCAATACCAACTAGCCTTAAATTAGGATTCCTAATTGTATCTTGGACCTCCTGAAGCGCTCTCTCAATTTTCCTCGATTTGGATTGACTCATTTTCTGTTCTTTCTCTATAATAACTAAATTATCTTCAGCCCCGGAAATTCTCTCCTCTGCATTGTCTAACCTGCTATCAAAGCTATCTACTTTATTTTTCATCGCCCTTGCTTCTAATTGCTCACTTTTGATGCCTTGCATCTCTTGTTTTAGATCATGTATGGATTTCTTTATCTCCTTGATTTCCTTTTGAGTGGTTAGCTCAGTAGCTTTATTTTCTTTGGACATTTGCTGGAGTTTGGTCACGTTTTTATTTGTGGATTCTATAAATTCCTCCATCTTTCTTTGAAAAACCTTTGTTATGGCCTCCTTTATGGCTTCTTCTTTTTCACTTATCACCTTGTTTGTGCTTTCCTCTTGTTCAGCTATGGCTTCCTCCATTATCTCTTGCTTTATATTTTCACATTTTCCATTAATGATGTTTATCAATTGCATTTGTGTAGCACTTGGAAGACTCTCCTCTAGGTTTGCCAGTGACTGTTCCATTGTCTGTTTACATTGGGTGGGGGATGTTGTTTCTTGGTTTGACATTTTTCTTGAGTTTCTTGTTCTGCCCATTTGAAAATGGGAGCAAGATTACTACTAAATACGATTATAGTTTTTCAGATATAACCAACCTAGACCTCTGTAGCTGGCAGACACTAGATGTTCACAAGTTTTGATTGGTATTATCACTCTTTCTTTTTGTGCACTTACAGACCAGTCTAATACAACCACTGATAAGCGATTTATACCCAAAACAATAGGCCTCTCAATCCAATCTCTATTGTCTTTAAGTCCCTCTGAGCCTAGAGAATAATTAACCACCTACATATACAATATTGCTCAACAGCCATCAAGTGTAGATCCGTGCAGTATAAGGGTTGAAAGACGAGCAGATGTCCAGAGATAGAAAAAAAGAATGAGAGAGGTCAGGGGAGGCACAAGAGGATTAACGTCGGAGTGTAAGAATATTGTAGTAATGAAGAAAAGGTATAGCATAAGGATAACTGACCTAAGTTGGTAAGTAGGTAGCATATTTGAGTACAAAGTTTGGAAAATATTAGAATAAAACTTATGTGTTGCTGCACGACTAGCTCTTAGCCCAACCAGTGGCCTCCCAGTGGACCATAGGATGGATCTGTTTTTCTTGTCTACGTTGAGGGAAAGGGGTATTTCACAAGATGCAGAAGCGAAGATTTCAGAAGCCAATGCTGTGAGTGAATTAGCTCTTAAAAAGCATTTTTATTTTCTATTATCTTTTTGCCAGTCTTGGGGCTGGAATTCAGGGCCTGAGCACTGTCCTCGGGTTTTCTCAAGTCTAGCCCTCTGCCACTTGAGCCACAGTGCCACGTCTAGATTTTCTATCTATGTGATACTGAGCAATCAAACCCAGATCTTCATGGATGCTAGGCAAGCACTCTACCACTATGCCAAACTCTCAACCCTGACATAGTAATTATAAAGTCATCATCATCATATCAAAATAACCTTTGTCCTACAAAGAATGAACACTTATCTATGTGTGTAATACTTTTTTTTAAATTTCACTAATTCTTCTGTATTTTTCCCTCTTGCATTTTTTACACATGACAGCAAAGCTAATCATCAGGAAAAAATTGATTAGGATACAGAAACCTAATAATATCCTAGTAGATTGACGTCAAAAATATGTGCAAGATGCCCTGTGTGTTTGACCTAGTGGTAGAGTCCTTGGCTACCACGCAAAAAGACTCAGGTTTGATTCCTCATTACCACATACATAGAAAACGCTGCAAGTGGTGCTGTGGCTCGGTGGGACAGCTAAAGCCTAAAGAAAGCCCAAGAACAATGTTCACACTCTGAGGTCAATTCCCAAGACTAGCAAAAACAAAAAAAACAATTCGACAAGGGGCAAAATGCAGGCAGAGTAGGCACTGTGAAGCAAATGTTTTGTAAAGGATGAGGGCAATATTGACCCTTAAGTTTTGATCTTACCTAAGAAAGGCTCCTTGAGCCTGAGACCAGACTGGTAGTTGGGCCTAGTGGAAGACATTGGGAATGGACAAATAAGGTGTGCTGTTTACTACATCCACATGTATATTGTGAGATTGGAGGAGAGATTCAGCCTCCAGTATGTCTTTGGTGAGGTCTTCTGTGAGCAAGGATCTTTGGTCATTGGGCCCTGAAAGGTGACCCTGCCTCCCTCACAATGGAACAGAATATGGAACCCTGGTAACCAAGCCACTGTAACTAACAACCAGCTCAAGCCATCTCACTTGGCCTGTGGCTCAGGAGGAAGAAAGATGTTGCTGTGCTGTTGCCAAAGGTCAGGAAACTCGAGTCTCAGGCATGGAAGTTGTGGATGTCTTATTCGAAGATGTACATGCTAGATCTTTGCCAAGCCACAAATCCAGTATAACAGGCCTTTCTCTAAGAAGAAGGCCAGGAAAATCCACGGCAACCAGATGAGGTAATTTTCTAAGAAGAAATGTATTTGACCCCATCATCCTCCCCACACACTACAACTTTCTTTTTTTTTTCATTTTTTTATTGTAATTAGTAAAATGGTTACATGATATTTGCCAGGTAGAAGGTGCATTAATTCACATACATTGATACTCTTTCACATGTCTTGGTACCCATTTCCCTCCAACCCCACACCCCCCACCCTTCTTGGTTTTTCCCCCTTCCCTATCAAATTTCAAATATCCAAATACAAATAAATTCAATATATCAGATAACAAAGTAAGATACTATACCAATATGGGATAACCAAGGGACAGCAAAGGAGATGAGAGACAACATAGTACATTAAGGACAACAATCATTCATTATATGGCTTTTGTTTCAATATCCTGGAGGTCCTTTCAATTAGCTTCACATTATATGGCCTTATATATGGCCTTTTGCTCTATTGCAAATCTCTGCTAGTAGAGCCCAAGGTTTCTACTGATTATGACGAATGAGGGAAACCACTGAGCCTAAGTTCCTTTGAGTCTGGCTTACTTCACTTAATATGATTTGTTCTAAGTCTTTCCATATCCTAACAAATGGGGTGATGTCATTCTTTCT
This sequence comes from Megascapheus bottae, assembly GCF_031878675.1. Taxonomy (NCBI): domain Eukaryota; kingdom Metazoa; phylum Chordata; class Mammalia; order Rodentia; family Geomyidae; genus Megascapheus; species Megascapheus bottae. The sequence continues at coordinate 1,210,155 of NW_028327477.1, forward strand.
GACAGCAGCATAGAATTCCATTGTGTACAAACACCACAACTTGTTGATCCACTCATCAACTGAGGGACATCTGGGTTGGTTCCATATCTTTGCTATGGTGAATAGCGCTGCAATGAACATTGTTGTGCTAGTGGGTTTAGTATGCCCTTGTTTCTGGATTGTTGGGTAAATGCCAAGTAGTGGAATTGCTGGGTCATAGGGGAGTTCTATGTTTAGCCTTTTGAGGCACTGCCACACTGCTTTCCATAGTGGTTGAACGAGTTTGCACTCCCACCAACAGTGTAGTAGTGATCCCTTCTGGCCACATCCCCTCCAGCATCTGTTGTCATTCGTTTTCCTGATGCTGGCCATTCTAACTGGAGTGAGGTGGAATCTTAGAGTTCTTTTGATATGCAATTCTTTTATGACCAGAGATGTGGAGCATTTCTTCAGGTGTCTATAGGCCATTTTTCTTTCTTCTTCAGAGAAGACTCTCTTTAAGTCTTTGGCCCATTTTTTAATGGGATGGGTGTTACTTTGGAGGTTTGTTTTGGAGTGATTCAATTTTTTGAGTTGTTGACATATTTTAGATATGAGGCCTTTGTCCGTTGTTTGGTTGGTGAAGATCTTCTCCCACTCTGTAGGCTTCCTGATTAGTTTACTAGCTATATCCGTTGCCATACAAAAGCTCTGCAGTTTAATGCAGTCCCATTTATCCAGCCTTCTCTGATTTGTTGTGATTCTTGGTCTTTATTAAGCAAGTTTCAACCTGTGCCAAGGAGGCCTAGTGTATCTCCTATTCCTTCCTGTAAACTTTTCAGTGTGTCAGTTTTACCTCCAGGTCTTTGATCCATTTGGAGTTAATTCTAGTGCAAGGTGACAAAGAAGGATCCAACTTTAGTTTTCTGCTGGTGCTTAACCAGTTCTGCCACCACAACATGTTGAAGAGGCTATCTTTCTTCCATTCTATTTTTTTGGCTCCCTTGTCAAAGATTAGGTGGCCATAGGTCTGTGGTTTAAAATCTGGACCGCAGTTCTATTCCATTGGACTTCAGGCTTGTTCTTGTGCCAGTACCAAGCTGTTTTGAGAATTATAGCTCTGTAATAGAGTCTAAAGTTTGGAATTGAAATTCCTCCAGTTTGGAATTGAAATTCCTCCAGCACGGTTCTTTCTGCTAAGAAGTGTTTTTGCTATACGGGGTCTTTTATTATTCCATAAAAATTTTGAATTGCCTCTTGTATTTCTTTAAAGAATGACATTGGGATGTTGATGGGTATTGCATTGAATTTGTAGATAGCCCTTGGCAAGATTGTCATTTTCACAATGTTGATTCTTCCAATCCAGGAGCATGGGAGCTTTTTCCATTTCCTTAGTTCTGCTTTAATTTCCTTTTTTAGGGTTTTAAAGTTTTCATCTAAACGGTCCTTTACATTCTTAGTTAAGCTAATTCCTAGGTACTTTATTTTCTTTGAGGCTATTGTGAAAGGAGTTTCTTTCCTGATTATTGCCACGTTCCTCTCACTATTGGCGTAAAGGAAGGCAGTTGATTTGTGAGGGTTGATTTTATGGCCTGCTACCCTTCCAAAGCTTTGAATCAGCTCAAGGAGCTTGGGAGTAGAGTCTATAGGATTCTTTAAATACAGAATCATGTCATCTGCAAAGAGGGATAATTTTATTTCCTCTTTCCCTACTTGGATCCCCTTTATGCTTGCTTCTTGCCTTATTGCACTGCCTAGGAAATTTAGTACTATGTTAGAAAGGAGTGGAGAGAGTGGGCATCCTTGTCTCGTTCCTGATTTTAGAGGGAATGGCTTTAGATTTTCACCATTAAGTATAATACTAGCAGTGGGTTTCTCATACACAGCCTTCATTACATTGAGAAATGTTCCATGGACTCCTAGTTTCTCCACATCTTTTAACATAAAGGGGTTTTGGATCTTGTCAAATGCCTTTTCCGCATCTATTGAGACAATCATGTGATTTTTGTCCTTGCTCCTGTTTATGTGTTGAATTATATGAATTGATTTGTGTAAGTTGAACCAGCTTTGCCTCCCTGTGATGAATCCAGTTTGATCATAGTGTATAATTTTTTGATGAGTTGTTGTAGACGGTTGGCCAGTATTTTGTTGAGAAGTTTTGCATCGATGCTCATCAAAGAAATGGGTCTATAGTACTCTTTCTTTGATGAATCTCTGTCTGGTTTGGGGATGAGGGATATACTGGCTTCACAGAATGAGTTTGGTTAAGAACTTTCATTTTCAATTTTGTTGAAGAGCTTGAGGAGTATTGGTGTGAGCTCTGCTTTGAAGACCTTATAGAATTCAGCTGTGAATCCATCTGGACCTGGGCTCTTTTTAAGTGGAAGTTGTCTAATTTCCATTTCTATTTCAGAGCTTGAAATAGGCCTGTTGAGTTGGGTTAGCTCTTCTTGGTTCAGTGTGGGTATGTTAATATTGTCTAGGAATTCATCCATTTCTTCTAGAGTCTCAAATTTGTTGGCGTAAAGGTTTGAGAAGTATTCCCCCATGATATTCTGGATCTTGGTAATTTCTGTCGTGATATTACCATTTTCATCTGCGATTTTGTTTATTTCGATATGCTCTCTTGTTTTTTTGGTAAGATTTGCTAAGGGCTTGTCAATTTTGTTAATTCTTTCAAAGAACCAACTCCTTGTTTTGTTGATTCTTTCTATAGGTTTTTTTTTATTCCAAATCATTTAATTCTGCTTTGATTTTAATAATTTGCTTTCTCCTAATGGGTTTAGGGTTGGTTTGTTGCTCTTTTTCCAGGAGGGTAAAGTGAGACATTAACTAGTTGGTTTGCCATTTTTCCAACTTGCTGTTCCAGGCACTCAGCGCTATAAATTTTCCTCTGAGTACTGCCTTTGTTGTGTCCCTAAGGAGTTGATATTTGTGTGCTCCTTATTGTTAAATTCCATTACCCATTGTTTTTGATTCAACAATGTGTTGTTCAGTCTCCATGTGTTACAGGGTTTTCGTTGGTAGAGATGTGTGTTCAGTTCCAATTTGATGCCTTTGTGGGCTGAGAGTGTGCATGGAATAATTTCAGTTTTTCTGAATCTTTCCAGGTTTGTTTTATGGCCTAAGATGTGGTCTATTTTAGAAAATGTTCCATGTGCTGCTAAGAAAAACGTATATTGTGTGGTTACTGTGTGGAATATTCTGCAGATGTCTGTTAGATCTAGTTGGTCTATATAGTTGTTCAGTTCTAAGGTTTCTCTGCTGAGTTTTTGCCTTGTTAATCTGTCCATAGGTGAGAGTGGTGTGTGAAACTCACCAACAATCACTGTATTTTGATCTATGTATGGTTTCAGTGTAAGTAAAGTTTGCATGATGAAGTTTGGAGCTCCAGGATTGGGTGTGTAAATATTTAGGATCGTTATGTCTTCCTGGAGGAAATATCCCTTTAGTAGTATGTAGTAACCTTCTTTGTCTTTTCTTACTAATTTTAGTTTGAAGTTTAATGTATCTGATATGAGGATGGCAACTCCAGCCTGTTTATGGGGGCAGTTAGCTTGATAGAGTTTATTCCAACCTCTCACTTTCAAAAGATGATTGTTTTGGGTAAGATGTGTCTCTTGAAGAGAGCAGAACGATGGCCCTTGCTCTTTGATCCAACTAAACAGCCTATGCCATTTAATTGCAGAGTTAAGTCCATTGATATTGAGAGTTAGGATTGAGAGATATTTATTAGTTCCTACCATTTTTAAAAGCTTTTAGTAGGGCCTGTGTCTTGACAGTTCTTGTGGTCCTTAGATGGTATGCTGTTTAGGTGCCATTTCTTTCCCTATATTGCATTTATTTTGGTTTTCTATGTATAGAGCCTCTTTGAGAATTCTCTGTAGTGTTGGTTTTGTTTCGACATATTGTTGCAGCTTTTCCCTGGAATGGAATGTTTTTATTGTTCCTTCAGTTATGAATGAGAGCTTAGCTGGCTACAATATTCTTGGCTGGTTGTTATTTGATTTAAGGGCATGACATATATGCTTCCAGTCACTTCGTGCTTGCATGGTCTCTGCTGAGAAATCTGGGGTTATTCTGATTGGTTTGCCTTTATAGGTTACTGATCCCTTCTCCCTGGCTGCCTTTAGGATCTTTCCTTTCGTTTCTATTCATCCAGTTCGGATCACAATGTGGCGGTGGGATGTTCTTTTCTGGTCAGGTCTGTTTGGGGTTCTGAAAGCTTCTCGTATCTGGATGGGCCTGCCCTTCTGGATATTTGGGAAATTCTCTGAGATGATTCCCTGAAGTACATTTCCAATACCATTGACCTCTTTATCCACGCCCTCCTCAATACCAACTAGCCTTAAATTAGGCTTCCTAATTGTATCTTGGACCTCCTGAAGCGCTCTCTCAATTTTCCTCGATATGGATTGACTCATTTTCTGTTCTTTCTCTTTCGACCTGTGCCAAGGAGGCCTAGTGTATCTCCTATTCCTTCCTGTAAACTTTCAGTGTGTCAGTTTTACCTCCAGGTCTTTGATCCATGTGGAGTTAATTCTAGTGCAAGGTGACAAAGAAGGATCCAACTTTAGTTTTCTGCTGGTGCTTAACCAGTTCTGCCAGCACAACTTGTTGAAGAGGCTATCTTTCTTCCATTCTATTTTTTGGCTCCCTTGTCAAAGATTAGGTGGCCATAGGTCTGTGGTTTAATATCTGGGTCCGCAGTTCTATTCCATTGGACTTCAGGCCTGTTCTTGTGCCAGTACCAAGCTGTTTTGAGAATTATAGCTCTGTAATAGAGTCTAAAGTTTGGAATTGAAATTCCTCCAGCGCTGTTCTTTCTGCTAAGAAGTGTTTTTGCTTACGGGGTCTTTTATTATTGCATATGAAATTTTGAATTGCCTCTTCTATTTCTTTAAAGAATGACATTGGGATGTTGATGGGTATTGCATTGAATTTGTAGATAGCCCTTGGCAAGATTGTCATTTTCACAATGTTGATTCTACCAATCCAGGAGCATGGGAGGTTTTTCCATTTCCTTAGTTCTGCTTTAATTTCCTTTTTTAGGGTTTTAAAGTTTTCATCTAAATGGTCCTTTACATTCTTAGTTAAGCTAATTCCTAGGTACTTTATTTTCTTTGAGGCTATTGTGAAAGGAGTTTCTTCCCTGATTATTGCCTCGTTCCTCTCACTATTGGCATAAAGGAAGGCAGTTGATTTGTGAGGGTTGATTTTATGGCCTGCTACCCTTCCAAAGCTTTGAATCAGCTCAAGGAGCGTGGGAGTAGGGTCTATAGGATTCTTTAAATACAGAATCATGTCATCTGCAAAGAGGGATAGTTTTATTTCCTCTTTCCCTACTTGGATCCACTTTATGCTTGCTTCTTGCCTTATTGCACTGCCTAGGAAATTTAGTACTATGTTTGAAAGGAGTGGAGAGAGTGGGCATCCTTGTCTCATTCCTGATTTTAGAGGGAATGGCTTTAGATTTTCACCATTAAGTATAATACTAGCAGTCGGTTTCTCATACACAGCCTTTATTACATTGAGAAATGTTCCATGGAGTCCTAGTTTCTCCACATCTTTAAACATAAAGGGGTTTTGGATCTTGTCAAAGGCCTTTTCCGCATCTATTGAGACAATCATGTGATTTTTGTCCTTGCTCCTGTTGATGTGTTGAATTATATTGATTTCTGTATGTTGAATCAGCTTTGCCTCCCTGTGATGAATCCAGTTTGATCACAGTGTATAATTTTTTGATGAGTTGTTGTAGACGGTTGCTCAACAGCCATCAAGTGTAGATCCGTGCATTATAAGGGTTGAAAGACGAGTAGAGGTCCAGAGATAGAAAAAAACATTGAGAGTGGTCAGGGGAGGTACAAGAGGATTAACGTAGGAGTGCAAGAATATTGTAGTAATGAAGAAAAGGTATAGCATAAGGATAACTGACCTAAGTTGGTAAGTAAGTAGCATATCTGAGTATTCTTGGTTGGTAGTTATTTGATTTAAGGGCATGACATATATGCTTCCAGTCTTTTGTTGAGAAGTTTTGCATCGATGTTCATCAAAGAAATGGGTCTATAGTTCTCTTTCTTTGATGAATCTCTGTCTGGTTTGTTGATGAGGGATATACTGGCTTCACAGAATGAGTTTGGTAAAGATCTTTCATTTTCAATTTCGTTGAAGAGCTTGAGAAGTATTGGTGTGAGCTCTGCTTTGAAGACCTTATAGAATTCAGCTGTGAATCCATCTGGCCCTGGGCTCTTTTTAAGTGGAAGTTGTCTAATTTCCATTTCTACTTCAGAGCTTGAAATAGGCCTGTTGAGTTGGGTTAGCTCTTCTTGGTTCAGTGTGTGTATGTTAATATTGTCTAGGAATTCATCCATTTCTTCTGGATGCTCAAATTTGTTGGTGTAAAGGTTTGAGAAGTATTCCCTCATGATATTCTGGATCTTGGTAATTTCTGTCGTGATATTACCATTTTCATCTGCGATTTTGTTTATTTCGATATGCTCTCTTGTTTTTTTTTGGTAAGATTTGCTAAGGGCTTGTCAATTTTGTTAATTCTTTCAAAGAACCAACTCCTTGTTTTGTTGATTCTTTCTATAGGTTTTTTTATTCCAAATCATTTAATTCTGCTTTGATTTTAATAATTTGCTTTCTCCTAATGGGTTTAGGGTTGGTTTGTTGCTCTTTTTCCAGGAGGTTAAAGTGAGACATTAACTAGTTGATTTGCCATTTTTCCAACTTGCTGTTGTAGGCACTCAGCGCTATAAATTTTCCTCTGAGTACTGCCTTTGTTGTGTCCCTAAGGAGTTGATATTTGTGTGCTCCTTATTGTTAAATTTCATAAACAGTTGGATATCTGTTCTGATCTCTTCGATTACCCATTGTTTTTGATTCAACAATGTGTTGTTCAGTCTCCATGAGTTACAGGGTTTTCGTTGGTGGAGATGTGTGTTCTGCTCCAATGATGCCTTTATGGTCTGAGAGTGTGAATGGAATAATTTCAGTGTTTCTGAATCTGTCCAGGTTTGTTTTATGTCCTTAGATGTGGTCTATTTTGGAAAATGTTCCATGTGCTGCTGAGAAAAACGTATATTGTGTTGTTACTGTGTGGAATATTCTGCAGATGTCTGTTAGATCTAGTTGATCTATATAGTTGTTCAGTTCTAAGGTTTCTCTGTTGAGTTTTTGCCTTGTTGTTCTGTCCATAGGGGAGAGTGGTGTGTTAAACTCACCAACAATCACTGTATTTCGATCTATGTATGGTTTCACTGTAAGTAAAGTTTGCTTGATGAAGTTTGGAGCTCCGGGATTGGGTGTGTAAATATTTAGGATCGTTATTTCTTCCTGGAGGAAAGATCCCTTTAGTAGTATGTAGTCACCTTCTTTGTCTTTTTTTACTAATTTTAGTTTGAAGTCTATTGTATCTGATATGAGGATGGCAACTCCAGCCTGTTTATGGGGGCAGTTAGCTTGATAGAGTTTATTCCAACCTCTCACTTTCAAAAGATGATTGTGTTTGGGTAAGATGTGTCTCTTGAAGGCAGCAGAATGATGGCTCTTGCTTTTTGATCCAACTAGACAGCCTATGCCGTTTAATTGGAGAGTTAAGTCCATTGATATTGAGAGTTAGGATTGAGAGATATTTATTAGTTCCTACCATTTTTAAAAGCTTTTAGTAGGGCCTGTGTCTTGACAGTTCTTGTGGTCCTTAGATGGTATGCTGTTTAGGTGCCATTTCTTTCCCTATATTGCATTTATTTTGGTTTTCTATGTATAGAGCATCTTTGAGAATTCTCTGTAGTGTTGGTTTTGTTTCGACATATTGTTGCAGCTTTTCCCTGGAATGGAATGTTTTTATTGTTCCTCAGTTATGAATGAGAGCTTAGCTGGCTACAATATTCTTGGTTGGTAGTTATTTGATTTAAGGGCATGACATATATGCTTCCAGTCACTTCGTGCTTGCATGGTCTCTGCTGAGAAATCTGGGGTTATTCTGATTGGTTTGCCTTTATAGGTTACTGATCCCTTTTCCCTGGCTGCCTTTAGGATCTTTCCTTTCGTTTCTATTGATCCAGTTCGGATCACAATGTGGTGGTGGGATGTTCTTTTCTGGTCAGGTCTGTTTGGGGTTCTAAAAGCTTTTTGTATCTGGATGGGCCTGCCCTTCTGGATATTTGGGAAATTTTCTGAGATGATTCCCTGAAGTGTATTTCCAATACCATTGACCTCTTTATCCACGCCCTCCTCAATACCAACTAGCCTTAAATTAGGCTTCCTAATTGTATCTTGGACCTCCTGAAGCGCTCTCTCCATTTTCCTAGATTAGGATTGACTCATTTTCTGTTCTCTCTCTATAATAACTAAATTATCTTCAGCCCCAGAAATTCTCCCCTCTGCATTGTCTAACCTGCTATCAAAGCTATCTACTTTATTTTTCATCTCCCTTGCTTCTAATTGCTCCCTTTGATGCCTTGCATCTCTTGTTTTAGATCATGTATGGATTTCTTTATCTCCTAGATTTCCTTTTGAGTGGTTAGCTCAGTAGCTTTATTTTCTTTGGACATTTGCTGGAGTTTGGTCACGTTTTTATTTGTGGATTCTATGAATTCATCCATCTTTCTTTGAAAAACCTTTATTATGGCCTCCTTTATGGCTTCTTCTTTTTCACTTATCACCTTGTTTATGCTTTCCTCTTGTTCAGCTATGGCTTCCTCCATTATCTCTTTCTTTATATTTTCACATTTTCCATTAATGATGTTTAACAATTGCATTTGTGTAGCACTTGGAAGACTCTCCTCTAGGTTTGCCAGTGACTGTTCCATTGTCTGTTTACATTGGGTGGGGGATGTTGTTTCTTGATTTGACATTTTTCTTGAGTTTCTTGTTCTTCTCATTTGAAAATGGGAGCAAGATTACTACTAAATACGATTATAGTTTTTCAGATATAACCAACCTAGACCTCTGTAGCTGGCAGACACTAGATGTTCACAAGTTTTGATTGGTATTATCACTCTTTCTTTTTGTGCACTTACAGACGAGTCTAATACAACCACTGATAAGCGATTTATTCCCAAAACAATAAGCCTCTCAATCCAATCTCTATTGTCTTTAAGTCCCTCTGAGCCTAGAGAATAATTAACCACCTACATATACAATATTGCTCAACAGCCATCAAGTGTAGATCCGTGCAGTATAAGGGTTGAAAGACGAGCAGAGGGCCAGAGATAGAAAAAAAGAATGAGAGACGTCAGGGGAGGTACAAGAGGATTAACGTAGGAGTGTAAGATTATTGTAGTAATGAAGAAAAGATATAGCATAAGGATAACTGAGGTAAGTTGGTAAGTAGGTAGCATATTTGAGTACAAAGTTTGAAAAGTATTAGAATAAAACTTATGTGTTGCTGCACGACTAGCTCTTAGCCCAACCAGGGGCTGCACAGTGGACCATGGGATGGATCTGTTTTTCTTGTCTACGTTGAGGAAAAGGGGTATTTCACAAGATGCAGAAGCGAAGATTTCAGAAACCAATGCTGTGAGTGAATTAGCTCATAAACAGCATTTTTATTTTCTTTTATCTTTCTGTCAGTCTTGTGGTGGGATTCACGGTCTGAGCACTGTCCTCGCGTTTTCTCAAGTCTAGCCCTCTGCCACTTGAGCCACAGTGCCACATCTAGATTTTCTATCTATGTGATACTGAGCAATCAAACCCAGATCTTCATGGGTGCTAGGCAAGCACTCTACGACTACGCCAAACTCTCAACCCTGACATAGTAATTATAAAGTCATCATCATCATATCAAAATATCCTTTCTCCTACAAAGAATGAACACTTATGTATGTGTGTAATGCTTTTTTTTAAATTTCACTAATTCTTCTGTGTTTTTCCCTCTTGCATTTTTTACACATGACAGCAAAGCTAATCATCAGGAAAAAATTGATTATGATACAGAAACCTAATAATATCCTAGTAGATTGACGTCAAAAATATGTGCAAGATGCCCTGTGTGTTTGACCTAGTGGTAGAATCCTTGGCTACCACGCAATAAGACTCAGGTTTGATTCCTCATTACCACATACATAGAAAACGCTGCAAGTGGTGCTGTGGCTCGGTGGGACAGCTAAAGACTAAAGAAAGCCCAAGAACAATGTTCACACTCTGAGGTCAAGTCCCAAGACTAGCAAAAACAAAAAGAAATTCGACAAGGGGCAAAATGCAGGCAGAGAAGGCACTGTGAAGCAAATGTTTTGTAAAGGATGAGGGCAATATTGACCCTTAAGTTTGGATCTTACCTAAGAAAGGCTCCTTGAGCCTGAGACCAGACTGGTAGTTGGGCCTAGTGGAAGATATTGGGAATGGACAAATAAGGTGTGCTGTTTACTACATCCACATGTATATTGTGAGATTGGAGGAGAGATTCAGCCTCCAGTATGTCTTTGGCGAGGTCTTCTGTGAGCAAGGATCTTTGGTCATTGGGCCCTGAAAGGTGACGCTGCCTCCCTCACAATGGAACAGAATATGGAACCCTGGTAACCAAGCCACTGTAACTAAGAACCAGCTCAAGCCATCTCACTTGGACTGTGGCTCAGGAGGAAGAAAGATGTTGCTGTGCTGTTGCCAAAGGTCAGGAAAGTCGAGTCTCAGGCATGGAAGTTGTGGATGTCTTACTCTAAGATGTACATGCTAGATCTTTGCCAAGCCACAAATCCAGTATAACAGGCCTTTCTCTAAGAAGAAGGCCAGGAAATCCAGGGCAAGCAGATGAGGTAAATTTCTAAGAAGAAATGTATTTGCCCCCATCATCCTCCCCACACACTACAACTTTCTTTTTTTTTCATTTCTTTATTGTAATTAGTAAAAGGGTTACATGATATTTGCCAGGTAGAAGGCGCATTAATTCACATACATTGATACCCTTTCACATGTCTTGGTACCCATTTCCCTCCAACCCCACAGCCCCCACACGTCTGGGTTTTCCCCCCTTCCTTATCAAATTTCAAATATCCAAATACAAATAAATTCAATATATCAGATAACAAAGTGAGATACTATACCAATATGGGATAACCAAGGGACAGCAAAGGAGATGAGAGACATCATAGCACATTAAGGACAACAATCATTCATTATATGGCTTTTGTTTCAATATCCTGGAGGTCCTTCCAATTAGCTTCACATTATATGGCCTTATATATGGCCTTTTGCTCTATTGCAAATCTCTGCTAGTAGAGCCCAAGGTTTCTACTGATTATGACGAATGAGGGAAACCACTGAGCCTAAGTTCCTTTGAGTCTGGCTTACTTCACTTAATATGATTTGTTCTAAGTCTTGCCATATCCTAACAAATGGGGCGATGTCATTCTTTCTGACAGCAGCATAGAATTCCATTGTGTACAAATACCACAACTTGTTGATCCACTCATCAACTGAGGGACATCTGGGTTGGTTCCATATCTTTGCTATGGTGAATAGTGCTGCAATGAACATTGTTGTGCTAGTGGGTTTAGTATGCCCTTGTTTCTGGATTGTTGGGTAAACGCCAAGTAGTGGTATTGCTGGGTCATAGGGGAGTTCTATGTTTAGCCTTTTGAGGCACTGCCACACTGCTTTCCATAGTGGTTGAACGAGTTTGCACTCCCACCAACAGTGTAGTAGTGATTCCTCCTGGCCACATCCCCTCCAGCATCTGTTGTCATTCGTTTTCCTGATCCTGGCCATTCTAACTGGAGTGAGGTGGAATCTTAGAGTTCTTTTGATATGCAATTCTTTTATGACCAGAGATTTTGAGCATTTCTTCATGTGTCTATAGGTCATTTTTGTTTCTTCTTCAGAGAAGACTCTCTTTAAGTCTTTGGCCCATTTTTAATGGGATGGGTGTTACTTTGGAGGTTAGTTTTGGAGTGATTCAATTTTTTGAGTTGTTGATATATTTTACATAGGAGGCCTTTGTCCATTGTTTGGTTGGTGAAGATCTTCTCCCACTCTGTAGGCTTCCTGATTAGTTTAATAGGAATATCCGTTGCCATACAAAAGCTCTGCAGTTTAATGCAGTCCCACTTATCCAGCCTTTCTCTGATTTGTTGTGATTCTTGGTCCTTATTAAGAAAGTTTCTACCTCTGCCATGGAGGCCTACTGTATCTCCTATTCCTTCCTGTAAACTTTCAGTGTGTCAGTTTTACCTCCAGATCTTTGATCCATTTGGAGTTAATTCTAGTGAAAGGTGACAAAGAAGGATCCAACTTTAGTTTTCTGCTGGTGCTTAACCAGTTCTGCCAGCACAACTTGTTGAAGAGGCTATCTTTCTTCCATTCTATTTTTTGGCTCCCTTGTCAAAGATTAGGTGGCCATAGGTCTGTGGTTTAATATCTGGGTCCGCAGTTCTATTCCATTGGACTTCAGGCCTGTTCTTGTGCCAGTACCAAGCTGTTTTGAGAATTATAGCTCTGTAATAAAGTCTAAAGTTTGGAATTGAAATTCCTCCAGCGCTGTTCTTTCTGCTAAGAAGTGTTTTTGCTTACGGGGTCTTTTATTATTGCATATGAAATTTTGAATTGCCTGTTCTATTTCTTTAAAGAATGACATTGGGATGTTGATGGGTATTGCATTGAATTTGTAGATAGCCCTTGGCAAGATTGTCATTTTCACAATGTTGATTCTTCCAATCCAGGAGCATGGGAGGTTTTTCCATTTCCTTAGTTCTGCTTTAATTTCCTTTTTTAGGGTTTTAAAGTTTTCATCTAAATGGTCCTTTACATTCTTAGTTAAGCTAATTCCTAGGTACTTTATTTTCTTTGAGGCTATTGTGAAAGGAGTTTCTTCCCTGATTATTGCCTCGTTCCTCTCACTGTTGGCGTAAAGGAAGGCAGTTGATTTGTGATGGTTGATTTTATGGCCTGCTACCCTTCCAAAGCTTTGAATCAGCTCAAGGAGTTTGGGAGTAGAGTCTATAGGATTCTTTAAATACAGAATCATGTCATCTGCAAAGAGGGATATGTTTATTTCCTCTTTCCCTACTTGGATCCCCTTTATGCTTGCTTCTTGCCTTATTGCACTGCCTAGGAAATTTAGTACTATGTTAGAAAGGAGTGGAAAGAGTGGGATCCTTGTCTCGTTCCTGATTTTAGAGGGAATGGCTTTAGATTTTCACCATTAAGTATAATACTAGCACTGGGTTTCTCATACACAGCCTTCATTACATTGAGAAATGTTCCATGGAGTCCTAGTTTCTCCACATCTTTTAACATAAAGGGGTTTTGGATCTTCTCAAATGCCTTTTCCGCATCTATTGAGACAATCATGTGATTTTTGTCCTTGCTCCTGTTGATGTGTTGAATTATATTAATTGATTTGTGTATGTTGAACCAGCTTTGCCTCCCTGTGATGAATCAAGTTTGATCATAGTGTATAATTTTTTGATGAGTTGTTGTAGACGGTTGCTCAACAGCCATCAAGTGTAGATCTGTGCAGTATAAGGGTTGAAAGACGAGCAGAGGTCCAGAGATAGAAAAAAAGAATGAGAGAGGTCAGGGGAGGTACAAGCGGATTAACGTAGGAGTGTAAGAATATTGTAGTAATGAAGAAAAGGTATAGCATAAGGATAACTGACCTAAGTTGGTAAGTAGGTAGCATATTTGAGTATTCTTGGTTGGTAGTTATTTAATTTAAGGGCATGACATATATGCTTCCAGTATTTTGTTGAGAAGTTTTGCATCGATGTTCATCAAAGAAATGGGTCTATAGTTCTCTTTCTTTGATGAATCTCTGTCTGGTTTGGGGATGAGGGATATACTGGCTTCACAGAATGAGTTTGGTAAAGATCTTTCATTTTCAATTTCGTGGAAGAGCTTGAGAAGTATTGGTGTGAGCTCTGCTTTGAAGACCTTATAGAATTCATCTGTGAATCCATCTGGCCCTGGGCTCTTTTTAAGTGGAAGTTGTCTAATTTCCATTTCTACTTCAGAGCTTGAAATAGGCCTGTTGAGTTGGGTTAGCTCTTCTTGGTTCAGTGTGTGTATGTTAATATTGTCTAGGAATTCATCCATTTCTTCTGGATGCTCAAATTTGTTGGTGTAAAGGTTTGAGAAGTATTCCCTCATGATATTCTGGATCTTGGTAATTTCTGTCGTGATATTACCATTTTCATCTGCGATTTTGTTTATTTCGATATGCTCTCTTGTTTTTTTTTGGTAAGATTTGCTAAGGGCTTGTCAATTTTGTTAATTCTTTCAAAGAACCAACTCCTTGTTTTGTTGATTCTTTCTATAGGTTTTTTTATTCCAAATCATTTAATTCTGCTTTGATTTTAATAATTTGCTTTCTCCTAATGGGTTTAGGGTTGGTTTGTTGCTCTTTTTCCAGGAGGTTAAAGTGAGACATTAACTAGTTGATTTGCCATTTTTCCAACTTGCTGTTGTAGGCACTCAGCGCTATAAATTTTCCTCTGAGTACTGCCTTTGTTGTGTCCCTAAGGAGTTGATATTTGTGTGCTCCTTATTGTTAAATTTCATAAACAGTTGGATATCTGTTCTGATCTCTTCGATTACCCATTGTTTTTGATTCAACAATGTGTTGTTCAGTCTCCATGAGTTACAGGGTTTTCGTTGGTGGAGATGTGTGTTCTGCTCCAATGATGCCTTTATGGTCTGAGAGTGTGAATGGAATAATTTCAGTGTTTCTGAATCTGTCCAGGTTTGTTTTATGTCCTTAGATGTGGTCTATTTTGGAAAATGTTCCATGTGCTGCTGAGAAAAACGTATATTGTGTTGTTACTGTGTGGAATATTCTGCAGATGTCTGTTAGATCTAGTTGATCTATATAGTTGTTCAGTTCTAAGGTTTCTCTGTTGAGTTTTTGCCTTGTTGTTCTGTCCATAGGGGAGAGTGGTGTGTTAAACTCACCAACAATCACTGTATTTCGATCTATGTATGGTTTCACTGTAAGTAAAGTTTGCTTGATGAAGTTTGGAGCTCCGGGATTGGGTGTGTAAATATTTAGGATCGTTATTTCTTCCTGGAGGAAAGATCCCTTTAGTAGTATGTAGTCACCTTCTTTGTCTTTTTTTACTAATTTTAGTTTGAAGTCTATTGTATCTGATATGAGGATGGCAACTCCAGCCTGTTTATGGGGGCAGTTAGCTTGATAGAGTTTATTCCAACCTCTCACTTTCAAAAGATGATTGTGTTTGGGTAAGATGTGTCTCTTGAAGGCAGCAGAATGATGGCTCTTGCTTTTTGATCCAACTAGACAGCCTATGCCGTTTAATTGGAGAGTTAAGTCCATTGATATTGAGAGTTAGGATTGAGAGATATTTATTAGTTCCTACCATTTTTAAAAGCTTTTAGTAGGGCCTGTGTCTTGACAGTTCTTGTGGTCCTTAGATGGTATGCTGTTTAGGTGCCATTTCTTTCCCTATATTGCATTTATTTTGGTTTTCTATGTATAGAGCATCTTTGAGAATTCTCTGTAGTGTTGGTTTTGTTTCGACATATTGTTGCAGCTTTTCCCTGGAATGGAATGTTTTTATTGTTCCTCAGTTATGAATGAGAGCTTAGCTGGCTACAATATTCTTGGTTGGTAGTTATTTGATTTAAGGGCATGACATATATGCTTCCAGTCACTTCGTGCTTGCATGGTCTCTGCTGAGAAATCTGGGGTTATTCTGATTGGTTTGCCTTTATAGGTTACTGATCCCTTTTCCCTGGCTGCCTTTAGGATCTTTCCTTTCGTTTCTATTGATCCAGTTCGGATCACAATGTGGTGGTGGGATGTTCTTTTCTGGTCAGGTCTGTTTGGGGTTCTAAAAGCTTTTTGTATCTGGATGGGCCTGCCCTTCTGGATATTTGGGAAATTTTCTGAGATGATTCCCTGAAGTGTATTTCCAATACCATTGACCTCTTTATCCACGCCCTCCTCAATACCAACTAGCCTTAAATTAGGCTTCCTAATTGTATCTTGGACCTCCTGAAGCGCTCTCTCCATTTTCCTAGATTAGGATTGACTCATTTTCTGTTCTCTCTCTATAATAACTAAATTATCTTCAGCCCCAGAAATTCTCCCCTCTGCATTGTCTAACCTGCTATCAAAGCTATCTACTTTATTTTTCATCTCCCTTGCTTCTAATTGCTCCCTTTGATGCCTTGCATCTCTTGTTTTAGATCATGTATGGATTTCTTTATCTCCTAGATTTCCTTTTGAGTGGTTAGCTCAGTAGCTTTATTTTCTTTGGACATTTGCTGGAGTTTGGTCACGTTTTTATTTGTGGATTCTATGAATTCATCCATCTTTCTTTGAAAAACCTTTATTATGGCCTCCTTTATGGCTTCTTCTTTTTCACTTATCACCTTGTTTATGCTTTCCTCTTGTTCAGCTATGGCTTCCTCCATTATCTCTTTCTTTATATTTTCACATTTTCCATTAATGATGTTTAACAATTGCATTTGTGTAGCACTTGGAAGACTCTCCTCTAGGTTTGCCAGTGACTGTTCCATTGTCTGTTTACATTGGGTGGGGGATGTTGTTTCTTGATTTGACATTTTTCTTGAGTTTCTTGTTCTTCTCATTTGAAAATGGGAGCAAGATTACTACTAAATACGATTATAGTTTTTCAGATATAACCAACCTAGACCTCTGTAGCTGGCAGACACTAGATGTTCACAAGTTTTGATTGGTATTATCACTCTTTCTTTTTGTGCACTTACAGACGAGTCTAATACAACCACTGATAAGCGATTTATTCCCAAAACAATAAGCCTCTCAATCCAATCTCTATTGTCTTTAAGTCCCTCTGAGCCTAGAGAATAATTAACCACCTACATATACAATATTGCTCAACAGCCATCAAGTGTAGATCCGTGCAGTATAAGGGTTGAAAGACGAGCAGAGGGCCAGAGATAGAAAAAAAGAATGAGAGACGTCAGGGGAGGTACAAGAGGATTAACGTAGGAGTGTAAGATTATTGTAGTAATGAAGAAAAGATATAGCATAAGGATAACTGAGGTAAGTTGGTAAGTAGGTAGCATATTTGAGTACAAAGTTTGAAAAGTATTAGAATAAAACTTATGTGTTGCTGCACGACTAGCTCTTAGCCCAACCAGGGGCTGCACAGTGGACCATGGGATGGATCTGTTTTTCTTGTCTACGTTGAGGAAAAGGGGTATTTCACAAGATGCAGAAGCGAAGATTTCAGAAACCAATGCTGTGAGTGAATTAGCTCATAAACAGCATTTTTATTTTCTTTTATCTTTCTGTCAGTCTTGTGGTGGGATTCACGGTCTGAGCACTGTCCTCGCGTTTTCTCAAGTCTAGCCCTCTGCCACTTGAGCCACAGTGCCACATCTAGATTTTCTATCTATGTGATACTGAGCAATCAAACCCAGATCTTCATGGGTGCTAGGCAAGCACTCTACGACTACGCCAAACTCTCAACCCTGACATAGTAATTATAAAGTCATCATCATCATATCAAAATATCCTTTCTCCTACAAAGAATGAACACTTATGTATGTGTGTAATGCTTTTTTTTAAATTTCACTAATTCTTCTGTGTTTTTCCCTCTTGCATTTTTTACACATGACAGCAAAGCTAATCATCAGGAAAAAATTGATTAGGATACAGAAACCTAATAATATCCTAGTAGATTGACGTCAAAAATATGTGCAAGATGCCCTGTGTGTTTGACCTAGTGGTAGAATCCTTGGCTACCACGCAATAAGACTCAGGTTTGATTCCTCATTACCACATACATAGAAAACGCTGCAAGTGGTGCTGTGGCTCGGTGGGACAGCTAAAGACTAAAGAAAGCCCAAGAACAATGTTCACACTCTGAGGTCAAGTCCCAAGACTAGCAAAAACAAAAAGAAATTCGACAAGGGGCAAAATGCAGGCAGAGAAGGCACTGTGAAGCAAATGTTTTGTAAAGGATGAGGGCAATATTGACCCTTAAGTTTGGATCTTACCTAAGAAAGGCTCCTTGAGCCTGAGACCAGACTGGTAGTTGGGCCTAGTGGAAGATATTGGGAATGGACAAATAAGGTGTGCTGTTTACTACATCCACATGTATATTGTGAGATTGGAGGAGAGATTCAGCCTCCAGTATGTCTTTGGCGAGGTCTTCTGTGAGCAAGGATCTTTGGTCATTGGGCCCTGAAAGGTGACGCTGCCTCCCTCACAATGGAACAGAATATGGAACCCTGGTAACCAAGCCACTGTAACTAAGAACCAGCTCAAGCCATCTCACTTGGACTGTGGCTCAGGAGGAAGAAAGATGTTGCTGTGCTGTTGCCAAAGGTCAGGAAAGTCGAGTCTCAGGCATGGAAGTTGTGGATGTCTTACTCTAAGATGTACATGCTAGATCTTTGCCAAGCCACAAATCCAGTATAACAGGCCTTTCTCTAAGAAGAAGGCCAGGAAATCCAGGGCAAGCAGATGAGGTAAATTTCTAAGAAGAAATGTATTTGCCCCCATCATCCTCCCCACACACTACAACTTTCTTTTTTTTTCATTTCTTTATTGTAATTAGTAAAAGGGTTACATGATATTTGCCAGGTAGAAGGCGCATTAATTCACATACATTGATACCCTTTCACATGTCTTGGTACCCATTTCCCTCCAACCCCACAGCCCCCACACGTCTGGGTTTTCCCCCCTTCCTTATCAAATTTCAAATATCCAAATACAAATAAATTCAATATATCAGATAACAAAGTGAGATACTATACCAATATGGGATAACCAAGGGACAGCAAAGGAGATGAGAGACATCATAGCACATTAAGGACAACAATCATTCATTATATGGCTTTTGTTTCAATATCCTGGAGGTCCTTCCAATTAGCTTCACATTATATGGCCTTATATATGGCCTTTTGCTCTATTGCAAATCTCTGCTAGTAGAGCCCAAGGTTTCTACTGATTATGACGAATGAGGGAAACCACTGAGCCTAAGTTCCTTTGAGTCTGGCTTACTTCACTTAATATGATTTGTTCTAAGTCTTGCCATATCCTAACAAATGGGGCGATGTCATTCTTTCTGACAGCAGCATAGAATTCCATTGTGTACAAATACCACAACTTGTTGATCCACTCATCAACTGAGGGACATCTGGGTTGGTTCCATATCTTTGCTATGGTGAATAGTGCTGCAATGAACATTGTTGTGCTAGTGGGTTTAGTATGCCCTTGTTTCTGGATTGTTGGGTAAACGCCAAGTAGTGGTATTGCTGGGTCATAGGGGAGTTCTATGTTTAGCCTTTTGAGGCACTGCCACACTGCTTTCCATAGTGGTTGAACGAGTTTGCACTCCCACCAACAGTGTAGTAGTGATTCCTCCTGGCCACATCCCCTCCAGCATCTGTTGTCATTCGTTTTCCTGATCCTGGCCATTCTAACTGGAGTGAGGTGGAATCTTAGAGTTCTTTTGATATGCAATTCTTTTATGACCAGAGATTTTGAGCATTTCTTCATGTGTCTATAGGTCATTTTTGTTTCTTCTTCAGAGAAGACTCTCTTTAAGTCTTTGGCCCATTTTTAATGGGATGGGTGTTACTTTGGAGGTTAGTTTTGGAGTGATTCAATTTTTTGAGTTGTTGATATATTTTACATAGGAGGCCTTTGTCCATTGTTTGGTTGGTGAAGATCTTCTCCCACTCTGTAGGCTTCCTGATTAGTTTAATAGGAATATCCGTTGCCATACAAAAGCTCTGCAGTTTAATGCAGTCCCACTTATCCAGCCTTTCTCTGATTTGTTGTGATTCTTGGTCCTTATTAAGAAAGTTTCTACCTCTGCCATGGAGGCCTACTGTATCTCCTATTCCTTCCTGTAAACTTTCAGTGTGTCAGTTTTACCTCCAGATCTTTGATCCATTTGGAGTTAATTCTAGTGAAAGGTGACAAAGAAGGATCCAACTTTAGTTTTCTGCTGGTGCTTAACCAGTTCTGCCAGCACAACTTGTTGAAGAGGCTATCTTTCTTCCATTCTATTTTTTGGCTCCCTTGTCAAAGATTAGGTGGCCATAGGTCTGTGGTTTAATATCTGGGTCCGCAGTTCTATTCCATTGGACTTCAGGCCTGTTCTTGTGCCAGTACCAAGCTGTTTTGAGAATTATAGCTCTGTAATAAAGTCTAAAGTTTGGAATTGAAATTCCTCCAGCGCTGTTCTTTCTGCTAAGAAGTGTTTTTGCTTACGGGGTCTTTTATTATTGCATATGAAATTTTGAATTGCCTGTTCTATTTCTTTAAAGAATGACATTGGGATGTTGATGGGTATTGCATTGAATTTGTAGATAGCCCTTGGCAAGATTGTCATTTTCACAATGTTGATTCTTCCAATCCAGGAGCATGGGAGGTTTTTCCATTTCCTTAGTTCTGCTTTAATTTCCTTTTTTAGGGTTTTAAAGTTTTCATCTAAATGGTCCTTTACATTCTTAGTTAAGCTAATTCCTAGGTACTTTATTTTCTTTGAGGCTATTGTGAAAGGAGTTTCTTCCCTGATTATTGCCTCGTTCCTCTCACTGTTGGCGTAAAGGAAGGCAGTTGATTTGTGATGGTTGATTTTATGGCCTGCTACCCTTCCAAAGCTTTGAATCAGCTCAAGGAGTTTGGGAGTAGAGTCTATAGGATTCTTTAAATACAGAATCATGTCATCTGCAAAGAGGGATATGTTTATTTCCTCTTTCCCTACTTGGATCCCCTTTATGCTTGCTTCTTGCCTTATTGCACTGCCTAGGAAATTTAGTACTATGTTAGAAAGGAGTGGAAAGAGTGGGATCCTTGTCTCGTTCCTGATTTTAGAGGGAATGGCTTTAGATTTTCACCATTAAGTATAATACTAGCACTGGGTTTCTCATACACAGCCTTCATTACATTGAGAAATGTTCCATGGAGTCCTAGTTTCTCCACATCTTTTAACATAAAGGGGTTTTGGATCTTCTCAAATGCCTTTTCCGCATCTATTGAGACAATCATGTGATTTTTGTCCTTGCTCCTGTTGATGTGTTGAATTATATTAATTGATTTGTGTATGTTGAACCAGCTTTGCCTCCCTGTGATGAATCAAGTTTGATCATAGTGTATAATTTTTTGATGAGTTGTTGTAGACGGTTGCTCAACAGCCATCAAGTGTAGATCTGTGCAGTATAAGGGTTGAAAGACGAGCAGAGGTCCAGAGATAGAAAAAAAGAATGAGAGAGGTCAGGGGAGGTACAAGCGGATTAACGTAGGAGTGTAAGAATATTGTAGTAATGAAGAAAAGGTATAGCATAAGGATAACTGACCTAAGTTGGTAAGTAGGTAGCATATTTGAGTATTCTTGGTTGGTAGTTATTTAATTTAAGGGCATGACATATATGCTTCCAGTATTTTGTTGAGAAGTTTTGCATCGATGTTCATCAAAGAAATGGGTCTATAGTTCTCTTTCTTTGATGAATCTCTGTCTGGTTTGGGGATGAGGGATATACTGGCTTCACAGAATGAGTTTGGTAAAGATCTTTCATTTTCAATTTCGTGGAAGAGCTTGAGAAGTATTGGTGTGAGCTCTGCTTTGAAGACCTTATAGAATTCATCTGTGAATCCATCTGGCCCTGGGCTCTTTTTAAGTGGAAGTTGTCTAATTTCCATTTCTACTTCAGAGCTTGAAATAGGCCTGTTGAGTTGGGTTAGCTCTTCTTGGTTCAGTGTGTGTATGTTAATATTGTCTAGGAATTCATCCATTTCTTCTGGATGCTCAAATTTGTTGGTGTAAAGGTTTGAGAAGTATTCCCTCATGATATTCTGGATCTTGGTAATTTCTGTCGTGATATTACCATTTTCATCTGCGATTTTGTTTATTTCGATATGCTCTCTTGTTTTTTTTTGGTAAGATTTGCTAAGGGCTTGTCAATTTTGTTAATTCTTTCAAAGAACCAACTCCTTGTTTTGTTGATTCTTTCTATAGGTTTTTTTATTCCAAATCATTTAATTCTGCTTTGATTTTAATAATTTGCTTTCTCCTAATGGGTTTAGGGTTGGTTTGTTGCTCTTTTTCCAGGAGGTTAAAGTGAGACATTAACTAGTTGATTTGCCATTTTTCCAACTTGCTGTTGTAGGCACTCAGCGCTATAAATTTTCCTCTGAGTACTGCCTTTGTTGTGTCCCTAAGGAGTTGATATTTGTGTGCTCCTTATTGTTAAATTTCATAAACAGTTGGATATCTGTTCTGATCTCTTCGATTACCCATTGTTTTTGATTCAACAATGTGTTGTTCAGTCTCCATGAGTTACAGGGTTTTCGTTGGTGGAGATGTGTGTTCTGCTCCAATGATGCCTTTATGGTCTGAGAGTGTGAATGGAATAATTTCAGTGTTTCTGAATCTGTCCAGGTTTGTTTTATGTCCTTAGATGTGGTCTATTTTGGAAAATGTTCCATGTGCTGCTGAGAAAAACGTATATTGTGTTGTTACTGTGTGGAATATTCTGCAGATGTCTGTTAGATCTAGTTGATCTATATAGTTGTTCAGTTCTAAGGTTTCTCTGTTGAGTTTTTGCCTTGTTGTTCTGTCCATAGGGGAGAGTGGTGTGTTAAACTCACCAACAATCACTGTATTTCGATCTATGTATGGTTTCACTGTAAGTAAAGTTTGCTTGATGAAGTTTGGAGCTCCGGGATTGGGTGTGTAAATATTTAGGATCGTTATTTCTTCCTGGAGGAAAGATCCCTTTAGTAGTATGTAGTCACCTTCTTTGTCTTTTTTTACTAATTTTAGTTTGAAGTCTATTGTATCTGATATGAGGATGGCAACTCCAGCCTGTTTATGGGGGCAGTTAGCTTGATAGAGTTTATTCCAACCTCTCACTTTCAAAAGATGATTGTGTTTGGGTAAGATGTGTCTCTTGAAGGCAGCAGAATGATGGCTCTTGCTTTTTGATCCAACTAGACAGCCTATGCCGTTTAATTGGAGAGTTAAGTCCATTGATATTGAGAGTTAGGATTGAGAGATATTTATTAGTTCCTACCATTTTTAAAAGCTTTTAGTAGGGCCTGTGTCTTGACAGTTCTTGTGGTCCTTAGATGGTATGCTGTTTAGGTGCCATTTCTTTCCCTATATTGCATTTATTTTGGTTTTCTATGTATAGAGCATCTTTGAGAATTCTCTGTAGTGTTGGTTTTGTTTCGACATATTGTTGCAGCTTTTCCCTGGAATGGAATGTTTTTATTGTTCCTCAGTTATGAATGAGAGCTTAGCTGGCTACAATATTCTTGGTTGGTAGTTATTTGATTTAAGGGCATGACATATATGCTTCCAGTCACTTCGTGCTTGCATGGTCTCTGCTGAGAAATCTGGGGTTATTCTGATTGGTTTGCCTTTATAGGTTACTGATCCCTTTTCCCTGGCTGCCTTTAGGATCTTTCCTTTCGTTTCTATTGATCCAGTTCGGATCACAATGTGGTGGTGGGATGTTCTTTTCTGGTCAGGTCTGTTTGGGGTTCTAAAAGCTTTTTGTATCTGGATGGGCCTGCCCTTCTGGATATTTGGGAAATTTTCTGAGATGATTCCCTGAAGTGTATTTCCAATACCATTGACCTCTTTATCCACGCCCTCCTCAATACCAACTAGCCTTAAATTAGGCTTCCTAATTGTATCTTGGACCTCCTGAAGCTTCTGTCATATTTCCTAGATTTGGATTGACTCATTTTCTGTTCTTTCTGTATAATACATAAATTATCTTCAGCCCCGGAAATCCTCTCCTCTGCATTGTCTAACCTGCTATCAAAGCTATCTACTTTATTTTTCATCTCCCTTGCTTCTAATTGCTCCCTTTTGATGCCTTGCATCTCTTGTTTTAGATCATGTATGTATTTCTTTATCTCCTTGATTTCCTTTTGAGTGCTTAGCTCAGTAGCTTTATTTTCTTTGGATATTTGCTGGAGTTTGGTCACGTTTTTACTTGTGAATTCTATGAATTCATCCATCTTTCTTTGAAAAACCTTTGTTATTGCCCCCTTTATGGCTTCTTCTCTTTCATTATCACCTTGTGTTTGCTTTCCTCTTGTTCAGCTATGGCTTCCTCCATTATCTCTTTCTTTATATTTTCACATTTTCCATTAATGATGTTTATCAATTGCATTTGTGTAGCACTTGGAAGACTCTCCTCTAGGTGTGCCAGTGACTGTTCCACTCTCTGTTTACATTGGGTGGTGGATGTTGTTTCTTGATTTGACATTTTTCTTGAGTTTCTTGTTCTGCCCATTTGAAAATGGGAGCAAGATTAATACTAAATACGATTATAGTTTTTCAGATATAACCAACCTAGACCTCTGTAGCTGGCAGACACTAGATGTTCACAAGTTTTGATTGGTATTATCACTCTTTTTTTTGTGCACTTACAGACCAGTCTAATAGAACCACTGATAAGCGATTTATACCCAAAACAATAAGCCTCTCAATCCAATCTCTATTGTCTTTAAGTCCCTCTGAGCCTAGAGAATAATTAACCACCTACATATACAATATTGCTCAACAGCCATGAAGTGTAGATCCGTGCAGTATAAGGATTGAAAGATAAGCAGAGGTCCAGAGATAGAAAAAAAGAATGAGAGAGGTCAGGGGAGGTACAAGAGGATTAACGTAGGAGTGTAAGAATATTGTAGTCATGAAGAAAAGGTATAGCATAAGGATAACTGACCTAAGTTGGTAAGTAGGTAGCATATTTGAGTACAAAGTTTGGAAAGTATTAGAATAAAACTTATGTGTTGCTGAACGACTAGGTCTTAGCCCAACCAGTGGCCTCACAGTGGACCATGGGATGGATCTGTTTTTCTTGTCTATGTTGAGGGAAAGGGGTATTTCACAAGATGCAGAAGCGAAGATTTCAGAAGCCAATGCTGTGAGTGAATTAGCTCATAAACAGCATTTTTATTTTCTTTTATCTTTCTGCCAGTCTTGGGGCTGGAATTCAGGGCCTAAGCACTGTCCTCGGGTTTTCTCAAGTCTAGCCCTCTGCCACTTGAGCCACAGTGCCACATCTAGATTTTCTATCTATGTGATACTGAGCAATCAAACCCAGATCTTCATGGATGCTAGGCAAGCACTCTACCACTATGCCAAACTCTCAACCCTGACATAGTAATTATAAAGTCATCATCATCATATCAAAATATCCTTTCTCCTACAAAGAATGAACACTTATCTATGTGTGTAATGCTTTTTTTTAAATTTCACTAATTCTTCTGTGTTTTTCCCTCTTGCATTTTTTACACATGACAGCAAAGCTAATCATCAGGAAAAAATTGATTAGGATACAGAAACCTAATAATATCCTAGTAGATTGACGTCAAAAATATGTGCAAGATGCCCTGTGTGTTTGACCTAGTGGTAGAGTCCTTGGTTAACACGCAAAAAGACCCAGGTTTGATTCCTCATTACCACATACATAGAAAACGCTGCAAGTGGTGCTGTGGCTCGGTGGGACAGCTAAAGCCTAAAGAAAGCCCAAGAACAATGTTCACACTCTGAGGTCAAGTCCTAAGACTAGCAAAAAAAAAATTCGACAAGGGGCAAAATGCAGGCAGAGAAGGCACTGTGAAGCAAATGTTTTGTAAAGGATGAGGGCAATATTGACCCTTAAGTTTGGATCTTACCTAAGAAAGGCTCCTTGAGCCTGAGACCAGACTGGTAGTTGGGCCTAGTGGAAGACATTGGGAATGAACAAGGAGGTGTGCTGTTTACTACATCCACATGTATATTGTGAGATTGGAGGAGAGATTCAGCCTGCAGTATGTCTTTGGTGAGGTCTTCTGTGAGCAAGGATCTTTGGACATTGAGCCCTGAAAGGTGACACTGCCTCCCTCACAATGGAACAGAATATGGAACCCTGGTAACCAAGCCACTGTAACTAACAACCAGCTCAAGCCAGCTCACTTGGCCTGTGGCTCAGGAGGAAGAAAGATGTTGCTGTGCTGTTGTCAAAGGGCAGGAAACTCGAGTCTCAGGCGTGGAAGTTGTGGATGTCTTACTCGAAGATGTACATGCTAGATCTTTGCCAAGCCACAAATCCAGTATAACAGGCCTTTCTCTAAGAAGAAGGCCAGGAAATCCAGGGCAAGCAGATGAGGTAAATTTCTAAGAAGAAATGTATTTGCCCCCATCATCCTCCCCACACACTACAACTTTCTTTTTTTTTCATTTTTTTATTCTAATTAGTAAAAGGGTTACATGATATTTGCCAAGTAGAAGGTGCATTAATTCACATACATTGATACCCTTTGACATGTCTTGGTACCCATTTCCCTCCAACCCCACCTCCCGCACCCTTCTTGGTTTTCCGCCCTTCTCTATCAAATTTCAAATATCCAAATACAAATAAATTCAATATATCAGATAACAAAGTGAGATACTATACCAATATTGGAAAACCAAGGGACAGCAAAGGAGATGAGAGACAACATAGTACATTAAGGACAACAATCATTCATTATATGGCTTTTGTTTCAATATCCTGGAGGTCCTTTCAATTAGCTTCACATTATATGGCCTTATATATGGCCTTTTGCTCTATTGCAAATCTCTACTAGTAGAGCCCAAGGTTTCCACTGATTATGACGAATGAGGGAAACCACTGAGCCTAAGTTCCTTTGAGTCTGGCTTATTTGAGTATTCTTGGTTGGTATTTATTTGATTTAAGGGCATGACATATATGCTTCCAGTATTTTGTTGCGAAGTTTTGCATCGATGTTCATCAAAGAAATGGGTCTATAGTTCTCTTTCTTTGATGAATCTCTGTCTTGTTTGGGGATGAGGGATATACTGGCTTCACAGAATGAGTTTGGTAAAGAACTTTCATTTTCAATTTCGTTGAAGAGCTTGAGGAGTATTGGTGTGAGCTCTGCTTTGAGGACCTTATAGAATTCAGCTGTGAATCCATCTGGCCCTGGGCTCTTTTTAAGTGGAAGTTGTCTAATTTCCATTTCTAATTCAGAGGTTGAAATAGGCCTGTTGAGTTGGGTTAGCTCTTCTTGGTTCAGTGTGGGTATGTTAATCTTGTCTAGGAATTCATCCATTTCTTCTAGATTCTCAAATTTGTTGGCGTAAAGGTTTGAAAAGTATTCCCTCATGATATTCTGGATCTTGGTAATTTCTGTCGTGATATTACCATTTTCATCTGCGATTTTGTTTATTTCGATATGCTCTCTTGTTTTTTTGGTAAGATTTGCTAAGGGCTTGTCAATTTTGTTAATTCTTTCAAAGAACCAACTCCTTGTTTTGTTGATTCTTTCTATAGGTTTTTTTTATTCCAAATAATTTAATTCTGCTTTGATTTTAATAATTTGCTTTCTCCTAATGGGTTTAGAGTTGGTTTGTTGCTCTTTTTCCAGGAGGTTAAAGTGAGACATTAACTAGTTGGTTTGCCATTTTTCCAACTTGCTGTTGTAGGCACTCAGCGCTATAAATTTTCCTCTGAGTACTGCCTTTGTTGTGTCCCTAAGGAGTTGATATTTGTGTGCTCCTTATTGTTAAATTTCATAAACAGTTGGATATCTGTTCTGATCTCTTCGATTACCCATTGCTTTTGATTCAACAATGTGTTCTTCAGTCTCCATGAGTTACAGGGTTTTCGTTGGTGGAGATGTGTGTTCTGCTCCAATTTGATGCCTTTATGGTCTGAGAGTGTGCATGGAATAATTTCAGTGTTTCTCATCTGTCCAGGTTTGTTTTATGGCCTAAGATGTGGTCTATTTTGGAAAATGTTCCATGTGCTGCTGAGAAAAACGTATATTGTGTTGTTACTGTGTGGAATATTCTGCAGATGTCTGTTAGATCTAGTTGGTCTATATAGTTGTTCAGTTCTAAGGTTTCTCTGTTGAGTTTTTGCCTTATTGATCTGTCCATAGGGGAGAGTGGTGTGTTAAACTCACCAACAATCACTGTATTTCGATCTATGTATGGTTTCAGTGTAAGTAAAGTTTGCTTGATGAAGTTTGGAGCTCCGGGATTGGGTGTGTAAATATTTAGGATCGTTATGTCTTGCTGGAGGAAAGATCCCTTTAGTAGTATGTAGTCACCTTCTTTGTCTTTTCTTACTAATTTTAGTTTGAAGTCTATTGTATCTGGTATGAGCATGGCAACTCCAGCCTGTTCATGGGGGCAGTTAGCTTGATAGAGTTTATTCCAACCTCTCACTTTCAAAAGATGATTGTGTTTGGGTAAGATGTGTCTCTTGAAGACAGCAGAACGATGGCTCTTGCTTTTTGATCCAACTAGACAGCCTATGCCGTTTAATTGGAGAGTTAAGTCCATTGATATTGAGAGTTAGGATTGAGAGATATTTATTAGTTCCTACCATTTTTAAAAGCTTTTAGTAGGGCCTGTGTCTTGACAGTTCTTGTGGTCCTTAGATGGTATGCTGTTTAGGTGCCATTTCTTTCCCTATATTGCATTTATTTTGGTTTTGTATGTATAGAGTATCTTTGAGAATTCTCTGTAGAGTTGGTTTTGTTTCGACATATTGTTGCAGCTTTTCCCTGGAATGGAATGTTTTTATTGTTCCCTCAGTTATGAATGAGAGCTTAGCTGGCTACAGTATTCTTGGTTGGTAGTTATTTGATTTAAGGGCATGACATATATGCTTCCAGTCACTTCGTGCTTGCATGGTCTCTGCTGAGAAATCTGGGGTTATTCTGATTGGTTTGCCTTTATAGGTTACTGATCCCTTTTCCCTGGCTGCCTTTAGGATCTTTCCTTTCGTTTCTATTGATCCAGTTCGGATCACAATGTGGCGGTGGGATGTTCTTTTCTGGTCAGGTCTGTTTGGGGTTCTAAAAGCTTTTTGTATCTGGATGGGCCTGCCCTTCTGGATATTTGGGAAATTTTCTGAGATGATTCCCTGAAGTGTATTTCCAATACCATTGACCTCTTTATCCACGCCCTCCTCAATACCAACTAGCCTTAAATTAGGCTTCCTAATTGTATCTTGGACCTCCTGAAGCGATCTGTCATATTTCTAGATTTGGATTGACTCATTTTCTGTTCTTTCTGTATAATACCTAAATTATCTTCAGCCCCGGAAATCATCTCCTCTGCATTGTCTAACCTGCTATCAAAGCTTTCTACTTTATTTTTCATCTCCCTTGCTTCTAATTGCTCCCTTTTGATGCCTTGCATCTCTTGTTTTAGATCATGTATGGATTTCTTTACCTCCTTGATTTCCTTTTGAGTGGTTAGCTCAGTAGCTTTATTTTCTTTGGCCATTTGCTGGAGTTTGGTCACGTTTTTACTTGTGAATTCTATGAATTCATCCATCTTTCTTTGAAAAACCTTTGTTATGGCCTCCTTTATGGTTTCTTCTCTTCCATTATCACCTTGTTTTTGCTTTCCTCTTGTTCAGCTATGGCTTCCTCCATTATCTCTTTCTTTATATTTTCTCATTTTCCATTTATGATGTTTATCAATTGCATTTGTGTAGCACTTGGAAGACTCACCTCTAGGTGTGCCAGTGACTGTTGCATTGTCTGTTTACATTGGGTGGGTGATGTTGTTTCTTGATTTGACATTTTTCTTGAGTTTCTTGTTCTGCCCATTTGAAAATGGGAGCAAGATTACTACTAAATACAATTATAGTTTTTCAGATATAACCAACCTAGACCTCTGTAGCTGGCAGACACTAGATGTTCACAAGTTTTGATTGGTATTATCACTCTTTTTTTTGTGCACTTACAGACCAGTCTAATAGAACCACTGATAAGCGAATTATACCCAAAACAATAAGCCTCTCAATCCAATCTCTATTGTCTTTAAGTCCCTCTGAGCCTAGAGAATAATTAACCACCTACATATACAATATTGCTCAACAGCCATCAAGTGTAGATCCGTGCAGTATAAGGGTGAAAGATGAGAAGAGGTCCAGAGATAGGAAAAAAGGATGAGAGAGGTCAGGGGAGGTACAAGAGGATTAACGTAGGAGTGTAAGAATATTGTAGTCATGAAGAAAAGGTATAGCATAAGGATAACTGAGGTAAGTTGGTAAGTAGGTAGCATATTTGAGTACAAAGTTTGGAAAGTATTAGAATAAAACTTATGTGTTGCTGAACGACTAGGTCTTAGCCCAACCAGTGGCCTCACAGTGGACCATGGGATGGATCTGTTTTTCTTGTCTACGTTGAGGGAAAGGGGTATTTCACAAGATGCAGAAGCGAAGATTTCAGAAGCCAATGCTGTGAGTGAATTAGCTCATAAACAGCATTTTCATTTTCTTTTATCTTTCTGCCAGTCTTGGGGCTGGAATTCAGGGCCTAAGCACTGTCCTCGGGTTTTCTCAAGTCTAGCCCTCTGCCACTTGAGCCACAGTGCCACGTCTAGATTTTCTATCTATGTGATACTGAGCAATCAAACCCAGATCTTCATGGATGCTAGGAAAGCACTCTACCACTATGCCAAACTCTCAACCCTGACATAGTAATTATAAAGTCATCATCATCATATCAAAATATCCTTTCTCCTACAAAGAATGAACACTTATCTATGTGTGTAATGCTTTTTTTTAAATTTCACTAATTCTTCTGTGTTTTTCCCTCTTGCATTTTTTACACATGACAGCAAAGCTAATCATCAGGAAAAAATTGATTAGGATACAGAAACCTAATAATATCCTAGTAGATTGACGTCAAAAATATGTGCAAGATGCCCTGTGTGTTTGACCTAGTGGTAGAGTCCTTGGCTACCACGCAAAAAGACTCAGGTATGATTCCTCATTACCACATACATAGAAAAGTAAACTTTTCAGTTTGTCAGTTTTACCTCCAGGTCTTTGATAAATCTGGAGTTAATTCTAGTGCAAGTTGACAAAGAAGGATCCAACTTTAGTTTTCTTCAGTTGCTTAACCAGTTCTGCCAGCACAACTTGTTGAAGAGGCTATCTTTCTTCCATTCTATTTTTTTGGCTCCCTTGTCAAAGATTAGGTGGCCATGGGTCTGTGGTTTAATATCTGGGTCCGCAATTTCATTCCATTGGGCTTCAGGCCTGTTCTTGTGCCAGTACCAAGCTGTTTTGAGAATTATAGCTCTGTAATAGAGTCTAAAGTTTGGAATTGAAATTCCTCCAGCGCTGTTCTTTCTGCTAAGAAGTGTTTTTTGCTATACGGGGTCTTTTATTATTCCATATGAAATTTTGAGTTGCCTCTTCTATTTCTTTAAAGAATGACATTGGGATGTTGATGGGTATTGCATTGAATTTGTAGATAGCCCTTGGCAAGATTCTCATTTTCACAATGTTGATTCTTCCAATCCAGGAGCATGGGAACTTTTTCCATTTCCTTAGTTCTGCTTTAATTTCCTTTTTTAGGGTATTAAAATTTTCACCTAAACGGTCCTTTACATTCTTAGTTAAGCTAATTCCTAGGTACTTTATTTTCTTTGAGGCTATTGTGAAAGGAGTTTCTTTCCTGATTATTGCCTCGTTCCTCTCACTGTTGGGGTAAAGGAAGGCAGTTGATTTGTGAGGGTTGATTTTATGGCCTGCTACCCTTCCAAAGCTTTGAATCAGCTCAAGGAGCTTGGGAGTAGAGTCTATAGGATTCCTTAAATACAGAATCATGTCATCTGCAAAGAGGGATAGTTTTATTTCCTCTTTCCCTACTTGGATCCCCTTTATGCTTGCTTCTTGCCTTATTGCACTGCCTAGGAATTCTAGTACTATGTTAAAAATGAGTGGAGAGAATGGGATCCTGTATGCTACCCCTTAGCACTTTTATGCAAAGCTTAGGCCTGTGGCATTTTAAACACAATTCAACGCTCCGTTTTTTGCTGGTTAATTAGTGGTAAAAAATTTTATGGAATTTATTGCATGGCTGATTTTGAACTGGAATCCTCAGGTCTCAGCTTATCTTGAGTAGCTAGGATTACAGTACTTTTACAACTTGTATGCTCATACACATCTCTTCTGATCCAAACACTCATTGTTCAATTTAACTAACAAGATGTGAGGAAAGATGATTGACTGTAATTTACTAGATGGGCTTCTAGTGAGTATATATTTCCACTTCCACTCTGAAGCCAGGGAAATGTTTCTGGTACATGTTTCAACTATCTCCTAAAGAGGAAATAATGTGTGAGTACGTTTGCTAGTATTTCAGATAGGAAATGGACTTTGGTGTTTGGAACCTGTTGGGCAGAGTATATCAGCTGGGCTGTGATAAGAGAGATGATGTTTCAGACAGGAATATTTTCATCCCAGACAGACTTAATCCTGATCCTTGGATTTCATGCCTTGAGTAGATAGAATTACAAGTGTGAGCTGCCACCACCACCTGGTTCATTTTGGAAACCTTAATTGCTTCTCATTTGTTCCTTTCCTTTTTTGGATGATTGATCTAAGATGGCTGATTGTGCATCACAATGAAGTAATTGGCCTCAGGAATTGCAAATATTTGTTTCATCAGCACGGAATGAATGAAGTTGATCTAAACCCAATAGTATTTTCCTTGTGATAAATAGGGAACTTACCTATATCATTTTTCCTTGCCTTTGCTTTTCCAAAGCAAGCAACATGTTTCCTAAAAACAACACTTCATGAGAATATTATAATTAGAATCTATCTTCTGCACACTTCAGAATAGTCCTTGCATTTATAAACTTATATGACAATATTAGGTAGAAGAATGGTGACTGTTAGTTTCATAACTATTTCATATGTTTTACTCTTTAAGGCTCATTAACTCAAGAAGAGATTAAACACATTTAGATAATAGTAGAACATAGCTGCTGCTGATTTGATGTGTGTGCAGATGATACACAGATTTATTAGGATTACTCAAAAGTTTTCTTCAAATTTTCAGTAGTAGACTGCTATGCTAACTGGAAGGTGATAGTAATGATGCTGAAATTCTAGAATCAGCTATGAAGCAGAATTTCAGGGCAGAGTATTTGCTAGGGACTTAATTTCTAAGACGCATATCAAGAATATTGAACTATAACACCAAATGATGGAGGACTCAGCGTCACATTTTGTTTGTTTTATGCAAGTCCTGGGACTTGAACCCAGGGCCTGGGAACTGTCCTTAAATGTTTTTTTTTTTTTACTTCAGGCTAGTGTTCTACCACTTGATCCACAGCTCCACTTCCAGATTTTTGGTAATGAACTGTAAATCAGAATATCATGCAATTTGTTTGGGCTGGATTCAAACCTGATTCTGTGTAGATAGCATTCCAAGTGTGAGCGCACAGAGCCTGGCTAGTATCATTCATCATTCAAGTCATGGGACTGCAATTCTGCACCTGGGTTTTGTCACTGAGCTTTTCAGCTCAAGACTACTGCCCTATCCCTTGAGCCATAGGGCCATTTCTGGGTTTCTGGTGGTTAATTGGAGATTAGAGTCACATGGACTTCAGTGCCCAGGCTGACTTTGAACTGCTATCCTTGGATCCCAGCCTCTTGAGTAGCTACATTTACAAGTGTGAGAAACCATACCCGGCTAAATTATTTTTTAAGTTAATTTTTTTTGTTAAGTCTATATTTAGTTGGCATATGGTTACATAAGTAATGAACACATTTCTTAAGAAAATTGTTATCCCCTCCCTCATTTTTCTCTGTTTTCCTACCCTCAGCCCCCTCTCCACCCAGATTGTTCAGTTCATTTCCGTTTAGTGTCTTCCAAGTATCACTGTTCAATTGGTTCACCCTTTTTCCTTCGCTTTTTTTTTTTTACCATTTTATTATACCCTCTCCATTCCCCAAATCACATAAACCTATGTACAAGACACAGGGTACCCGAATTCAACAGAGTGACTACAGAGAATAAAACTAAAGGGAAAAAGAAGAAAAGAGGTAAAAAGCAAAGAAAATGAAAGAACATCATACAGTACCTTAGAAGCAACAACACTGAAAAAACAAAACATAAAACCTTGGGCTGAAAATGTAGCTTGCCTAGCATGTATGAAACCCTGGATTCCATTCCTCAGCACCACAAAAACCAAAACTGGATGTGCCACTGTGACTGAGCTGGTACATTTCTAACGTTCAGCACAGAGTGTCTCCAAGTGACAAAAATCTGTCACATTTAAGTCAGGCTTCAGAACTTTGTTAGGAACCAGTTACGTGATTTGGAAGAAAGTCCAATTTTCAAAAAATTACTAGCCAGGCGCTGGAGGGTCATAATTGTCATTCTACTAGCCAGGGAGAAGGTGATTCAAAGCCTTTGCAAACAAGAAAACGAAAACAAAAAAAAAACTGTAAGATTCTTCTCTCCACTTATCCACCCAAAAACTAAGTGGAGTTGTGGCTAAAACTGGTACAGCATTGGCCTTGAGGAAAAAGAACTTAGAGACCTTCCACAGGTCCAAAGTTCAAGCTCCCCACCAAGAAAGAAAAAAAAGGAGTCCAGATACCTTAGTTTCAAAAGTATATCTGGATACCTTAGTAGATTTTTCTGATCTTTCCTCATTCATCTCATGGAACCACATAATCTTGATCCTGATCTGACTAAGAGCCTGCATTGTGCTTAATAAATTCATTCCACATATTCCAGTAGAATCTGGACAGCTAACAGCCACTTACCAATGCTTTGTTCTACGTTTAGGCCAGTATGTCTTCATACCATCTACACAGTCAGCTATATCATCTTTCCAGAAGTAGCATTGAGTGTAGAACACTCAGAACTAAAATAATTGCATAAAGATGTAATAAAACTCCTTGATTCATTAAGAAAATTTCTGTACCACTTAGAGCAAGTACATTAGTGGTATTTACCTCTAGCCACTTTTTCTAAAAAAATTTATTAACATTGAATTTTACATCATATTTCAAATGTCATGTTTAACCAACAAGTATTCAAGAAGGGAATCGCTATACAATCACTGGCACATAAATTTTAGAATATAGTAAAAATTAAGCTGAGTCTTTGTATGTCATAGATACAGATTAATCTATAATAAAACACATGTCTATAGAGTGTATAGTCCATCCTAAATTTTTATGTCTATGTAGTTATGTTTATATCTCCAAAATTATGTCCAGAACTTTGGGTATCAACTATTCAATCATCGCTCTACTACTGTTTGAAACTAATATCCATATATTAAGGATACCATGTACCTTTTGTTCCTTGGTCTTGACTTATCTCACTCAACAGGATTCACTCTAATTTCATCCACTACCCCAAAAATGCCATTTTTATTTATTTCTGTGCAGATCTTGTTTTTATGTATTTATTTTTATTGTAATTTATAGAAGGTTTACATTATATTCACCAGACAGAAGGTGCATTATTTCTCAAACTTTGATACCCCATGTAATGATATGGTCCCCATTTCCCTTCCCCTACCCCCACTCATGTTCATTTCCCCCCTTCCCTATCCAATTTCAAATAACCAATTAGGCACATATGAAATATATCAGAAAACAAGGTGAAATATTGTAACAATATGATATATCCAAGGGATAGCAAAAGAGATAAGAGATCACATAGTTCATTAAGGACAACAATCACTCATTATATGAGTTTTGTTTCTTTATCTTGAAGGTCCTTACATTTAGTGTCATACTATTTGTCACGATGTCTCTAGATTCTGTTCTATTGTAAATCTCTGGTAGCAGAGCCCAAGGTTTCTACTGAATTTGACAAATGAGGGAGACTCTTCGGCCTATGTTCCTTTGAGTTTGGCTTACTTCACTTAATATGATTTTTTTCCTTTTCCTCCAGTTCCCCGAGAATGCCATTATTTTATCTTGTCGGTTGGTTATGTATCATTGCATTGTGTGTGTGTGTGTGTGTGTGTGTGTGTGTGTGTGTGTGTGTGTATGTGTGTGTGTGTGTGTGTGCGCGCGTATATCACATTTTTTGTAGTAGGGCATCTGGTGTTTCCATCATCCAGCCTCATTTTCTACAAATATTTTTATAGTCTCTTTTTTATTTTCAGGGTAATGTATAGAGGGGTTACGATTACATTTACAGGTAGTGGACTGCATTACTTCTCACACATTTATTCCACTCCACATGTTTTTGTCCCCAGTTCCCTCTCCCCTCCCCTTCCCAATCATCTTGTTTCCCCCCTTCCCTTTCCTATTTGACATAAACAAATAAACATATATACAATATGCCAAGGAAAAAATCAGATACAGTAACAATCTGACATTAACCAAAGGGCAAAATAAGAGATGAGAAATAACATAGTAGGTTAAGGACAAAAATCACACAAGATTAAGAGCAACGATGACACAAGACATAGCTCTTGTTCCCATATCCTAGAGATCCTTTCATTTAGTCTCATCCTATATGACCTTATATACCTAGGTTTTTGAGTGATTGTAATCCTCTGCTAGGAGAGTCCTACATGTGAACTAATTATTACAAATGAGGGAAACCATTGAGCTTATGTTTCTTTGGGTCTGGCTTGCTCTCACTTAATATGAATTTTTCCAAGTCTTTCCATTTCCTTACAAATGGGGTGATGTCACTCCTTCTGATGGCAGCATAGCATTCCATTGTGTATAAGTACCACATCTTCTTGATTCAGTCATCTACTGAGTGGCATCTGGGTTGGTTTCATATCTTTGCAATGGTAAATAGTGCTGCAATGAGCATCATTTTGCTAGTGGCTTTAGTATGCCCTTTTTTCTGGACAATTGGGTAGATGCCAAGTAGTGGATTTGCTGGATCATAGGGGAGCTCTATGTTCAGTCTTTTGAGGAACCACCACACTGCTTTCCCTAGTGGTTGAATGAGTTAACACTCACACCAACAGTGTAGGTGTGATCCCCCCGGTCACTTCCCCACCAGTATCTCTTATTAGATTTTTTGATAATGGCCATTCTGACTGGAGTCAGGTGGAATCTCAAAGTTGTTTTGATTTTCATTTCCCTTATTGCTAGAGATATGGAGCATTTCTTCATGTGTCTAAAGCCCATTTTAATTTTTTCTTCAGAGAATACTCTTTTAAGTCTTTAGCCCACCTTTTAATAGGATGGTTGTTTCTTTGAAGATTTGTTTGGGAGAGATTCATTTTTTTCACCTATAGATATATTTTAGATAACTACATATATTTTTGTAGAAAAAAGAATGGAAGCCATCATGCTGGCTCACAACTTAATTTCAGCTACTTAGGAGGCTCAGGGCTTAGGATCACAGGTCAAAGCCAACCAGGGCCCTACAGTGTGTGAGATCGAACTCTGTGAACATACAATGACTGTAAGTGGAATCTCACTGCCTGGGAATGTAGCCTAATGGTAGAGTGCTCACCTAGAATGCATGAAGACCTAGGTTCTATTCACCTGTACCGCATTCTCAGAAAAGAGCTAGAAGTGGCGCTGTGTCTCAAGAGGCAGAGCACTCACCTTGGGCAAGCCAGTCCAATGAAAATGTCTAGGCCCTGAGTCCAAGCCCTAGGACTGGCAAAAAGAAAAAAAAAGAGCAATCTTACTTAAGTAACAAGGAATGTACCCTATATTTATACAGACTGAAAAATTCATTAAGAAATTAGAAAATATATATAAAGTGCATATTTTCTTTTGTGTGTTGGGACTGGGTCTTCAACTGAGTGCTTCAGCTCTATCCCTGACCTTTTCTGCTCAAGGCTAGCACTCTACCAATGCAGCCCCAAATCAACTATCTTCAATTGAGATATAAGCGATGAAT
The DNA here is from genome assembly GCF_031878675.1 of Megascapheus bottae. Taxonomy (NCBI): domain Eukaryota; kingdom Metazoa; phylum Chordata; class Mammalia; order Rodentia; family Geomyidae; genus Megascapheus; species Megascapheus bottae. The sequence continues at coordinate 1,247,698 of NW_028327477.1, forward strand.
ATTTCAGGGTGTTTCATGAAAAACATTTTTATAAATTGAAACGTTCAACACAGTCTTATTTTAGTATGAATGTTGAGATGGGAAGAGACAGAAAAAGTGAAATGTTTCCTGATCCTCATAGAGAAGAGACTCAGGAGAACCACTGTGGTCTGCAGGCTTCTTTGTGAGTTTTGTTTGCTTGTTTGATTTTTGTCAATTGTGGGGCTTGAACTCTGGGCCTGGGCACTGTCCCTGAGCTCTTCAGCTCAAGGCTAGTGCTTTAATCTGTGAGCCACAGTGCCACTTCTGGTTTTTCTGGCAGTTAACTGGGTACTTTGGCTGGCTTTAAACTTTGATTCTCAGATTATAGGTGTGAGGTACCATCACCAGGCTGCTGCTCTGTTACTATGCAGGTTCTGGATCAAGAAGTTCAAGTTCTTACTTCAATTTTTTCTTCTCTTGCCTGATACTCTGCCATTTGAACGAAGCCCCAGTTCCTGGTCTTTGTTGGTTAATGAGAGATATTATGATTTTCTAATACTCAGAGCCATGATTATAAAACCCAGCATTTTACTTACTTGAATAAATTAAGAGACAGGACCTAGTGAGATGGAAAACAAAATTTTTTTCAAGTTGCTCTCCTGTTCTAATGCATAAGTCTGGCTATTTTGCTTACACACAAATATGTATTTTACCAGTTTCTACTCTATTTTTGCTTAGCTTAAAACCACCACTGCCATTTCATAGATTTTGTTGTTGTTGTTTGCGGTGCTTGAACTCTGTGCCTGGGCTGTTCCTCAGATCTTCAGTTCAATGCCAGTGCTCTACTACTATTGATTTGGCCAGTCCTGGGCTTGAACTCAGGGACTGAGCACTGTCCTTATATTTTCTCAAGGCTAGGGCTCTACCACTTCAGCCTCAGCACCACTTCCAGCATTTTTCTATGTATGTGGTATTGAGGAATTGAACCCAGGACTTCGTGCATGCTAGGCAAGCACTCTACCACTAGGCCAAACTCCCAGCACAAAATTATTCATCATTACTATTAGCTATCTTCTTGTTTTATTATTGATTCATCATGGTGCTTGGTCTTTGGGCCTGGACACTGTCCCTGAGCTCTTCAGCTGAAGGCTAGCGCTCTTCCTCTACAGCTCCATTTTTGGTTTCTGGTAGTTAATTGGTGATGTAAGCCTCACAAACATATGTGTCCAGGCTGGCTTTGGGCTTTGAACCAAGATCCTCCAATCTCAGCCTCCACAGTAGCTAGAATTACACGCTTCAGCCAGCAGTGCCTGACTGTTTGATGTCTCTGTCTCTGTCTCTCTGTCTCTGTCTGTCTGCCTGTCTGTCTCTCTCTCTCTCTCTGTCTCTCTCTCTCTGTCTCTGTCTCTCTGTCTCTCTCTGTGTCTCTGTGTCTCTCTCTCTGTCTCTCTGTCTCTCTCTCTGTCTCTGTCTCTCTCTCTCTCTCTCTCTCTCTCTCTCTCTCTCTCTCTCTCTCTCTCTCTCTCTCTCTCTCTCTCTCTCTTTTGGTTGTAAGACTTTAATTGTGCACCTGGGCAGTGTCCCTGGGCTCTTCAGCTCAAGGCTACAACCTGAAACACCTTGAGCCAGAGTGTCACTTCTGTTTTTCTGGTGCTTAAGTGGAAGTAACAGTTTCATGGACTTTAGTGTCTGGCCTGGCTTTGAACTGTGATCCTCAGATCCCAACCTTCTGAGATCATTTCCAGCTTTTTTTTTTTGGTGTAAGTGTTACAGAGTAATTGAACACAGGGCTTTGTGAATACTAGGCAAGCAAACTACCACTAGTGTGCACTCCAGCCTTAGATAAGTGCTTTCTTTTTCTTTTTCTTTTTTTCACTCATGGGGCTTGAACTCTGGGCCTGGATGTTTACCTTAAGCTCTTCAGCTCAAGGCAAGAGCTCTACCACTTGAGGCACATTGTCATTTTGAATTTTCTGGATTATTTGGAAATAAGATTCTCACAGATTTTTATGCCTGGGCCGTCTTTGAACCTCGATCCTCCAGGGTAGCTATGATTACCAGGGTGAGCCACCAGTCACGGGCATTAGATTATTATTTTTGCATGTCCTATGGCTTCAACTCATGGCCAGAGCACTGTCCTAGGGCTTGCTCAAGGATAGCACTTTACTTCAGCCAGCCAACTCCCGGTCCAAATAGGCCACTCTTGAAGCTAGAATTACAGAGATCTGCCATAATACTGGCGTGTCATTATCTAAGTATATAATTTTTCTTCTATTTTTGATGGCTTTTCCTTAGTGGACATATTTCCTACATATTTTATGGAAAACTTCCTTCCCACTGGGGCCATAAGTTAAGCCTAGTGAAAGAGTTCTTGCCGAGCATGAATGAAGACCCAGTGTTTTGTTGAGAAGTTTTGCATCGATGTTCATCAAAGAAATGGGTCTATAGTTCTCTTTCTTTGATGAATCTCTGTCTGGTTTGGGAATGAGGGATATACTGGCTTCACAGAATGAGTTTGGTAAAGAACTTTCATTTTCAATTTCGTTGAAGAGCTTGAGGAGTATTGGTGTGAGCTCTGCTTTGAAGACCTTATAGAATTCAGCTGTGAATCCATCTGGCCCTGGGCTCTTTTTAAGTGGAAGTTGTCTAATTTCCATTTCTAATTCAGAGCTTGAAATAGGCCTGTTGAGTTGGGTTAGCTCTTCTTGGTTCAGTGTGGGTATGTTAATATTGTCTAGGAATTCATCCATTTCTTCTAGATTCTCAAATTTGTTGGCGTAAAGGTTTGAGAAGTATTCCCTCATGATATTCTGGATCTTGGTAATTTCTGTCGTGATATTACCATTTTCATCTGCGATTTTGTTTATTTCGATATGCTCTCTTGTTTTTTTGGTAAGATTTGCTAAGGGCTTGTCAATTTTGTTAATTCTTTCAAAGAACCAACTCCTTGTTTTGTTGATTCTTTCTATAGGTTGTTTTAATTCCAAATAATTTAATTCTGCTTTGATTTTAATAATTTCCTTTCTCCTAATGGGTTTAGGGTTGGTTTGTTGCTCTTTTTCCAGGAGGTTAAAGTGAGACATTAACTAGTTGGTTTGCCATTTTTCCAACTTGCTGTTGTAGGCACTCAGCGCTATAAATTTTCCTCTGAGTACTGCCTTTGTTGTGTCCCTAAGGAGTTGATATTTGTGTGCTCCTAATAGTTAAATTTCATAAAGAGTTGGATATCTGTTCTGATCTCTTCGATTACCCATTGTTTATGATTCAACAATGTGTTGTTCAGTCTCCATGAGTTACAGGGTTTTCGTTTTTGGAGATGTGTGTTCAGCTCCAATTTGATGCGTTTATAGTCTGAGAGTGTGCATGGAATAATTTCAGTGTTTCTGAATCTATCCACGTTTGTTTTATGGCCTAAGATGTGGTCTATTATGGAAAATGTTCCATGTGCTGCTGAGAAAAACATATATTGTGTTGTTACTGGGTGGAATATTCTGCAGATGTCTGTTAGATCTAGTTGGTCTATATAGTTGTTCAGTTCTAAGGTTTCTCTCTTGAGTTTTGCCTTGTTGATCTGTCCATAGGTGAGAGTGGTGTGGTAAACTCACCAACAATCACTGTATTTCGATGTATGTATGGTTTCAGTGTAAGTAAAGTTTGCTTGATGAAGTTTGGAGCTCCGGGATTGGGTGTGTAAATATTTAGGATCATTATGTCTTCCTGGAGGAAAGATTCCTTTAGTAGTATGTAGTCACCTTCTTTGTCTTTTCTTACTAATTTTAGTTTGAAGTCTATTGTATCTGATATGAGGATGGCAACTCCAGCCTGTTTATGGGGGCAGTTAGCTTGATAGAGTTTATTCCAACCTCTCACTTTCAAAAGATGATTGTTTTTGGGTAAGATGTGTCTCTTGAAGACAGCAGAACGATGGCTCTTGCTTTTTGATCCAACTAGACAGCCTATGCCGTTTAATTGGAGAGTTAAGTCCATTGATATTGAGAGTCAGGATTGAGCGATATTTATTAGTTCCTACCATATTTAAAAGCTTTTAGTAGGGCCTGTGTCTTGACAGTTCTTGTGGTCCTTAGATGGTATGCTGTTTAGGTGCCATTTCTTTCCCTATATTGCATTTATTTTGGTTTTCTATGTATAGAGCATCTTTGAGAATTCTCTGTAGTGTTGGTTTTGTTTCGACATATTGTTGCAGCTTTTCCCTGGAATGGAATGTTTTTATTGTTCCCTCAGTTATGAATGAGAGCTTAGCTGGCTACAATATTCTTGGTTGGTAGTTATTTGATTTAAGGGCATAACATATATGCATCCAGTCACTTCGTGCTTGCATGGTCTTATCTGAGAAATCTGGGGTTATTCTGATTGGTTTGCCTTTATAGGTTACTGATCCCTTTTCCCTGGCTGCCTTTAGGTCTTTCCTTTCGTTTCTATTGATCCAGTTCGGATCACAATGTGGCGGTGGGATGTTCTTTTCTGGTCAGGTCTGTTTGGGGTTCTAAAAGCTTTTTGTATCTGGATGGGCCTGCCCTTCTGGATATTTGGGAAATTCTCTGAGATGATTCCCTGAAGTGTATTTCCAATACCATTGACCTCTTTATCCATGCCCTCCTCAATACCAACTAGCCTTAAATTAGGCTTCCTATTTGTATCTTGGACCTCCTGAAGCGATCTGTCATATTTCCTAGATTTGGATTGACTCATTTTCTGTTCTTTCTGTATAATACCTAAATTATCTTCAGCCCTGGAAATTCTCTCCTCTGCATTGTCTAACCTGCTATCAAAGCTATCTACTTTATTTTTGATCTCCCTTGCTTCTAATTGCTCACTTTTGATGCCTTGCATCTCTTGTTTTAGATCATGTATGGATTTCTTTATCTCCTTGATTTCCTTTTGAGTGGTTAGCTCAGTAGCTTTATTTTCTTTGGATATTTGCTGGAGTTTGGTCACGTTTTTATTTGTGGATTCTATGAATTCATCCATCTTTCTTTGAAAAACCTTTATTATGGCCTCCTTTATGGCTCCTTCTCTTTCATTATCACCTTGTTTTTGCTTTCCTCTTGTTCAGCTATGGCTTCCTCCATTATCTCTTTCTTTATATTTTCACATTTTCCATTAATGATGTTTATCAATTGCATTTGTGTAGCACTTGGAAGACTCTCCTCTAGGTGTGCCAGTGACTGTTGCATTGTCTGTTTACATTGGGTGGGGGATGTTGTTTCTTGATTTGACATTTTTCTTGAGTTTCTTGTTCTGCCCATTTGAAAATGGGAGCAAGATTACTACTAAATACGATTATAGATATTTAGATATAACCAACCTAGACCTCTGTAGCTGGCAGACACTAGATGTTCTCAAGTTTTGATTGGTATTATCACTCTTTCTTTTTGTGCACTTACAGACCAGTCTAATACAACCACTGATAAGCGATTTATACCCAAAACAATAAGCCTCTCAATCCAATCTCTATTGTCTTTAAGTCCCTCTGAGCCTAGAGAATAATTAACCACCTACATATACAATATTGCTCAACAGCCATCAAGTGTAGATCCGTGCAGTATAAGGGTTGAAAGACGAGCAGAGGTCCAGAGATAGAAAAAAAGAATGAGAGAGGTCAGGGGAGGTACAAGAGGATTAACGTAGGAGTGTAAGAATATGGTAGTCATGAAGAAAAGGTATAGCATAAGGATAACTGACCTAAGTTGGTAAGTAGGTAGCATATTTGAGTACAAAGTTTGGAAAGTATTAGAATAAAACTTATGTGTTGCTGCACGACTAGCTCTTAGCCCAACCAGGGGCTGCACAGTCGACCATGGGATGGATCTGTTTTTCTTGTCTACGTTGAGGGAAAGGGGTATTTTACAAGATGCAGAAGCGAAGATTTCAGAAGCCAATGCTGTGAGTGAATTAGCTCGTAAAAAGCATTTTCATTATCTTTTAACTTTCTGCCAGTCTTGGGGCTTGAATTCAGGGCCTGAGCACTGTCCTCGGGTTTTCTCAAGTCTAGCCTTCTGCCACTTGAGCCACAGTGCCACATCTAGATTTTCTATCTATGTGATACTGAACAATCAAACCCAGATCTACATGGATGCTAGGCAAGCACTCTACCACTATGCCAAACACTCAACCCTGACATAGTAATTATAAAGTCATCATCATCATATCAAAATATCCTTTCTCCTACAAAGAATGAACACTTATCTATGTGTGTAATGCTTTTTTTTAAATTTCACTAATTCTTCTGTGTTTTTCCCTCTTGCATTTTTTACACATGACAGCAAAGCTAATCATCAGGAAAAAATTGATTAGGATACAGAAACCTAATAATATGCTAGTAGATTGACGTCAAAAATATGTGAAAGATGCCCTGTGTGTTTGACCTGGTGGTAGAGTCCTTGGGTACCAAGCAAAAGACTCAGGTTTGATTCCTCATTACCACATACATAGAAAACGCTGCAAGTGGTGCTGTGGCTCGGTGGGACAGCTAAAGCCTAAAGAACGCCCAAGAACAATGTTCACACTCTGAGGTCAAGTCCCAAGACTAGCAAAAACAAAAAAAATTCGACAAGGGGCAAAATGCAGGCAGAGAAGGCACTGTGAAGCAAATGTTTTGTAAAGTATGAGGGCATATTGACCCTTAAGTTTGGATCTTACCTAAGAAAGGCTCCTTGAACCTGAGACCAGACTGGTTGTTGGGCCTAGTGGAAGACATTGGGAATGGACAAATAAGGTGTGCTGTTTACTACATCCACATGTATATTGTGAGATTGGAGGAGAGATTCAGCCTCCAGTATGTCTTTGGTGAGGTCTTCTGTGAGCAACGATCTTTGGTCATTGGGCCCTGAAAGGTGACCCTGCCTCCCTCACAATGGAACAGAATATGGAACCCTGGTAACCAAGCCACTGTAACTAACAACCAGCTCAAGCCATCTCACTTGGTCTGTGGCTCAAGAGGAAGAAAGATGTTGCTGTGCTGTTGCCAAAGGTCAGGAAACTCGAGTCTCAGGCATGGAAGTTGTGGATATCTTACTGGAAGATGTACATGCTAGATCTTTGCCAAGCCACAAATCCAGTATAACAGGCCTTTCTCTAAGAAGAAGGCCAGGAAAATCCAGGGCAACCAGATGAGGTAAATTTCTAAGAAGAAATGTATTTGACCCCATCATCCTCCCCATACACTACAACTTTCTTTTTTTTTCATTTTTTATTCTAATTAGAAAAAGGGTTACATGATATTTGCCAGGTAGAAGGTGCATTAATTCACATACATTGATACCCTTTCACATGTCTTGGTACCCATTTCCCTCCAACCCCACACCCCCCACCCATCTTGGTTTTCCCCCCTTCCCTATCAAATTTAAAATATCCAAATACAAATAAATTCAATATATCAGATAACAAAGTGAGATACTATACCAATATGGGATAACCAAGGGACAGCAAAGGAGATGAGAGACAACATAGTACATTAAGGACAACAATCATTCATTATATGGCTTTTGTTTCAATATCCTGGAGGTCCTTTCAATTAGCTTCACATTATATGGCCTTATATATGGCCTTTTGCTCTATTGCAAATCTCTGCTAGTAGAGCCCAAGGTTTCTACTGATTATGACGAATGAGGGAAACCACTGAGCCTAAGTTCCTTTGAGTCTGGCTTACTTCACTTAATATGATTTGTTCTAAGTCTTTCCATATCCTAACAAATGGGGTGATGTCATTCTTTCTGACAGCAGCATAGAATTCCATTGTGTTCAAATACCACAACTTGTTGATCCAGTCATCAACTGAGGGACATCTGGGTTGGTTCCATATCTTTGCTATGGTGAATAGCGCTGCAATGAACATTGTTGTGCTAGTGGGTTTAGTATGCCCTTGTTTCTGGATTGTTGGGTAAATGCCAAGTAGTGGAATTGCTGGGTCATAGGGGAGTTCTATGTTTAGCCTTTTGAGGCACTGCCACACTGCTTTCCATAGTTGTTGAACGAGTTTGCACTCCCACCAACAGTGTAGTAGTGATCCCTTCTGGCCACATCCCCTCCAGCATCTGTTGTCATTCGTTTTCCTGATCCTGGCCATTCTAACTGGAGTGAGGTGGAATCTTAGAGTTCTTTTGATATGCAATTCTTTTATGACCAGAGATGTTGAGCATTTCTTCATGTGTCTATAGGCCATTGTTGTTTCTTCTTCAGAGAAGACTCTCTTTAAGTCTTTGGCCCATTTTTTAATGGGATGGGTGTTACTTTGGAGGTTAGTTTTGGAGTGATTCAATTTTTTGAGTTGTTGATATATTTTAGATATGAGGCCTTTTCCGTTGTTTGGTTGGTGAAGATCTTCTCCCACTCTGTAGGCTTCCTGATTAGTTTACTAGCTATATCCGTTGCCATATGAAAGCTCTGCAATTTAATGCAGTCCCACTTATCCAGCCTTTCTCTGATTTGTTGTGATTCTTGGTCCTTATTAAGCAAGTTTCGACCTGTGCCAAGGAGGCCTAGTGTATCTCCTATTCCTTCCTGTAAACTTTTCAATGTGTCAGCTTTTACCTCCAGGTCTTTGATCCATTTGGAGTTAATTCTAGTGCAAGGTGACAAAGAAGGATCCAACTTTAGTTTTCTGCTGGTGCTTAACCAGTTCTGCCAGCACAACTTGTTGAAGAGGCTATCTTTCTTCCATTCTATTTTTGGCTCCCTTGACAAAGATTAGGTGGCCATAGGTCTGTGGTTTAATATCTGGGTCCACAGTTCTATTCCATTGGTCTTCAGGCCTGTTCTTGTGCCAGTACCAAGCTGTTTTGAGAATTATAGCTCTGTAATAGTCTAAAGTTTGGAATTGAAATTCCTCCAGCGCTGTTCTTTCTGCTACGGAGTGTTTTTGCTTACGGGGTGTATTAGTATTCCATATGAAATTTTAAATGGCCTCTTCTATTTCTTTAAAGAATGACATTGGGATGTTGATGGGTATTGCATTGAATTTGTAAATAGCCCTTGGCAAGATTCTCATTTTCACAATGTTGATTCTTCCAATCCAGGAGGATGGGAGGTTTTTCCATTTCCTTAGTTCTGCTTTAATTTCCTTTTTTAGGGTTTTAAAGTTTTCATCTAAATGGTCCTTTACATTCTTAGTTAAGCTAATTCCTAGGTACTTTATTTTCTTTGAGGTTATTGTGAAAGGAGTTTCTTTCCTGATTATTTCTCATTCCTCTCACTATTGGCGTAAAGGAAGGCAGTTGATTTGTGAGGGTTGATTTTATGGCCTGCTACCCTTCCAAAGCTTTGAATCAGCTCAAGGAGCTTGGGAGTAGAGTCTATAGGATTCTTTAAATACAGAATCATGTCATCTGCAAAGAGGGATAGTTTTATTTCCTCTTTCCCTACTTGGATCCCCTTTATGCTTGCTTCTTGCCTTATTGCACTGCCTAGGAAATTTAGTACTATGTTAGAAAGGAGTGGAGAGAGTGGGCATCCTTGTCTCATTCCTGATTTTAGAGGGAATGGCTTTAGATTTTCACCATTAAGTATAATACTAGCACTGGGTTTCTCATACACAGCCTTTATTACATTGAGAAATGTTCCATGGAGTCCTAGTTTCTCCACATCTTTTAACATAAAGAGGTTTTGGATCTAGTCAAATGCCTTTTCCGCATCTATTGCGACGATTATGTGATTTTTGTCCTTGCTCCTGTTGATGTGTTGAATTATATTAATTGATTTGTGTATGTTGAACCAGCTTTGCCTCCCTGTGATGAATCCAGTTTGATCATAGTGTATAATTTTTTGATGAGTTGTTGTAGACGGTTGGCCAGTATTTTGTTGAGAAGTTTTGCATCGATGTTCTTGCCTTATTGCACTGCCTAGGAATTCTACTCCTATGTTAAAAAGGAGGGGAGAGAGTGGGATCCTGAATGGTACCCCTTAGCCCATTTATGCAAAGCTTAGGCCTGTGGCATTTTAAGGACAATTCAACGCTCTGTTTTTTGCTGGTTAAATTAGAGGTAAAAATCTTATGGAATTTATTGCATGGCTGATTTTGAACTGGAATCCTCAGGTCTCAGCTTATCTTGAGTAGCTAGGATTACAGTACTTTTACAACTTGTATGCTCATACACATCTCTTCTGATCCAAACACTCATTGTTCAATTTAACTAACAAGATGTGAGGAAAGATGATTGACTGTAATTTACTAGATGGGCATCTAGTGAGTATAAATTTCCACTTCCACTCTGAAGCCAGGGAAATGTTTCTGGTACATGTTTCAACTATCTCCCAAAGAGGAAATAATGTGTGAGTACGTTTGCTAGTATTTCAGATAGGAGATGGACTTTGGTGTTTGGAACCTGTTGGGCAGAGTGTATCAGCTGGGCTGTGATAACAGAGATGATTTTTCAGACAGGAATATTTTCATCCCAGACAGACTTAATCCAGATCCTTGGATTTCAGGCCTTGAGTAGATAGAATTACAAGTGTGAGCTGCCACCACCACCTGGTTCATTTTGGAAACCTTAATTGCTTCTCATTTGTTCCTTTCCTTTTTTGGAAGATTGAACTAAGCTGGCTGCTTGTGCATCAAAATGAAGTGATTGGCCTCAGGAATTGCAAATATTTGTTTCATCAGCACGGAATGAATGAAGTTGATCTAAACCCAATAGTATTTTCCTTGTGATAAATAGGGAACTTACCTATATCATTTTTCCTTGCATTTCCTTTCCCAAAGCAAGCAACATGTTTCTTAAAAACTATACTTCATGAGAATATTATAATTAGAATCTATCTTCTGCACACTTCAGAATAGTCCTTGCATTTATAAACATATATTACAATATTAGGGAGAAGAATGGTGACTGTTAGTTTCATAACTATTTCATATGTTTTACTCTTTAAGGCTCATTAACTCAAGAAAGGATTAAATACATTTAGATAATAGTAGAACATAGCTGCTGCTGATTTGATGTGTTTGCAGATGATACACAGATTTATTAGGATTACTCAAAAGTTTTCTTCAAATTTTCAGTAGTAGACTGCTATGCTAACTGGAAGGTGATAGTAATGATGCTGAAATTCTACGAATCAGCTATGAAGCAGAATTTCAGGGCAGAGTATTTGCTAGGGACTTAATTTCTAAGACGCATATCAAGAATATTGAACTATAACACCAAATGATGGAGGACTCAGCGTCACATTTTGTTTGTTTTATGCAAGTCCTGGGACTTGAACCCAGGGACTGGGAACTGTCCTTAAATGTTTTTTTTGCTTCTGGCTAGTGTTCTACCACTTGATCCACAGCTCCACTTCCAGATTTTTGGTAATGAACTGTAAATCAGAATATCATGCAATTTGTTTGGGCTGGATTCAAACCTGATTCTGTGTAGATACGATTCCAAGTGTGAGCGCACAAGGCCTGGCTAGTATCATTCAACATTCAAGTCATGGGACTGCAATTCTGCACCTGGGTCTTGTCACTGAGCTTTTCAGCTCAAGACTACTGCCCAATCCCTTCAGCCATTGGGCCACTTCTGGGTTTCTGGTGGTTAATTGGAGATAAGAGTCACATGGACTTCAGTGCCCAGGCTGACTTTGAACTGCTATCCTTGGATCCCAGCCTCTTGAGTAGCTACATTTACAAGTGTGAGCCACAATACCCGACTAAATTATTTTCAAGTTAATTTTTTTTGTTAAGTCAATATATAGTTGGCATACGGTTACATAAGTAATGAACACATTTCTTAAGAAAATTGTTATCCCCTCCCTCATTTTTCTCTGTTTTCCTACCCTCAGCCCCCTCTCCACCCAGATTGTTCAGTTCATTTCCGTTTAGTGTCTTCCAAGTATCACTGTTCAATTGGTTCACCCTTTTTCCTTTGCTTTTTTTTTTTTACCATTTTATTATACCCTCTCCATTCCCCAAATCACATAAACCTATGTACAAGACACAGGGTACCCGAATTCAACAGAGTGACTACAGAGAATAAAACTAAAGGGAAAAAGAAGAAAAGAGGTAAAAAGCAAAGAAAATGAAAGAACATCATACAGTACCTTAGAAGCAACAACACTGAAAAAACAAAACATAAAACCTTGGGCTGAAAATATAGATTGCCTAGCATGTATGAAACCCTGGATTCCATTCCTCAGCACCACATAAACAAAAACTGGAAGTGCCACTGTGACTCAGCTGGTAGATTTCTAACGTTCAGCACAGAGTGTCTCCAAGTGACAAAAATCTGTCACATTTAAGTCAGGCTTCAAAACTTTGCTAGGAACCAGTTACGTGATTTGGAAGAAAGTCCAATTTTCAAAAAATCACTAGCCAGGCGCTGGGGGGTCATAATTGTCATTCTACTAGCCAGGGAGAAGGTGATTCAAAGCCTTTGCAAGCAAAAAAACGAAAACAAAACAAACTGTAAGCTTCTTCTCTCCACTTATCCACCCCAAAACTAAGTGGAGTTGTGGCTAAAACTGGTACAGCATTAGCCTTGAGGAAAAAGAACTAAGAGACCTTGCCCAGGTCCAAAGTTCAAGCTCCCCACCAAGAAAGAAAAAAAAAGGAGTCCAGATACCTTAGTTTCAAAAGTATATTTGGATATCTTAGTAGATTTTTCTTATCTTTCCTCATTCATCTCATGGAACCACATAATCTTGATCCTGATCTGACTAAGAGCCTGCATTGTGCTTAATAAATTCATTCCACATATTCCAGTAGAATCTGGACAGCTAACAGCCACTTACCAATGCTTTATTCTACGTTTAGGCCAGTATGTCTTCATACCATCTACACAGTCATCTAGATCATCTTTCCAGAAGTATCATTGAGTGTAGAACACTCAGAACTAAAATAATTGCATAAAGATGTAATAAAACTCCTTGATTCATTAAGAAAATTTCTGTTCCACTTAGAGCAAGTACATTAGTGGTATTTACCTCTAGCCTCTTTTTTTTAAAAAAATTATTAACATTGAATTTTACATCATATTTCAAATGTCATGTTTAACCAACAAGTATTCAAGAAGGGAATCGCTATACCATCACTGGCACATAAATTTTAGAATATAGTTAAAATTAAGCTGAGTCTTTGTATGTCATAGATACAGATTAATCTATAATAAAACACATGTCTATAGAGTGTATAGTCCATCCTAGATTTTTATGTCTATGTAGTTATGTTTATATCTCCAAAATTATGTCCAGAACTTTGGGTATCAACTATTCAATCATCGCTCTACTACTGTTTGAAACTAATATCCATATATTAAGGATACCATGTACCTTTTGTTCCTCGGTCTTGACTTATCTCACTCAATAGGATTCACTCTAATTTCATCCACTACCCCAAAAATGCCATTATTATTTTTTTCTGTGCAGATCTTCTTTTTATGTATTTATTTTTATTGTAATTTATAGAAGGGTTACATTATATTCACCAGATAGAAGGTGCATTACTTCTCAAACTTTGATACCCCATGTAATGATGTGGTCCCCATTTCCCTTCCCCTACCCCCACTCATGTTCATTTCACCCCTTCCCTATCCAATTTCAAATAACCAATTAGGCACATATGAAATATATCAGAAAAAAAGGTGAAATATTGTAACAATATGATATAACCAAGGGATAGCAAAAGAGATAAGAGATCACATAGTTCATTAAGGACAAAAATCACTCATTATATGAGTTTTGTTTCTTTATCTTGAAGGTCCTTACATTTAGTGTCATACTATTTGTCACGATGTCTCTAGATTTTGTTCTATTGTAAATCTCTGGTAGCAGATCCCAAGGTTTCTACTGAATTTGACAAAAGAGGGAGACTCTTGGGCCTATGTTCCTTTAAGTTTGGCTTACTTCACTTAATATGAATTTTTTCCTTTTCATCCACTTCCCCGAGAATGCCATTATTTTATCTTGTCGGTTGGCTATGTATCATTCCATTGTGTGTGTGTGTGTGTGTGTGTGTGTGTGTGTGTGTTTGTGTGTGTATGTGTGTGTGTGTGTGTATCACATTTTTTGTAGTAGGGCATCTGGTTGTTTCCATCATCCAGCCTCATTTTCTACAGATATTTTTATAGTCTCTTTTTTATTTTCAGGGTAATGTATAGAGGGGTTACGATTACATTTACAGGTAGTGGACTGCATTACTTCTCACACATTTATTCCACTCCACATGTTTTTGTCCCCAGTTCCCTCTCCCCTCCCCTTCCCAATCATCTTGTTTCCCCCCTTCCCTTTCCTATTTGACATAAACAAATAAACATATATACAATATGCCAAGGAAAAAATCAGATACAGTAACAATCTGACATTAACCAAAGGGCAAAATAAGAGATGAGAAATAACATAGTAGGTTAAGGACAAAAATCACACAAGATTAAGAGCAACGATGACACAAGATATAGCTCTTGTTCCCATATCCTAGAGATCCTTTCATTTAGTCTCATCCTATATGACCTTATATACCTAGGTTTTTGAGTGATTGTAATCCTCTGCTAGGAGAGTCCTACATGTGAACTAATTATTACAAATGAGGGAAACCATTGAGCTTATGTTTCTTTGGGTCTGGCTTGCTCTCACTTAATATGAATTTTTCCAAGTCTTTCCATTTCCTTACAAATGGGGCGATGTCATTCCTTCTGATGGCAGCATAGCATTCCATTGTGTATAAGTACCACATCTTCTTGATTCAGTCATCTACTGAGTGGCATCTGGGTTGGTTTCATATCTTTGCAATGGTAAATAGTGCTGCAATGAGCATCATTTTGCTAGTGGCTTTAGTATGCCCTTTTTTCTGGACAATTGGGTAGATGCCAAGTAGTGGATTTGCTGGATCATAGGGGAGCTCTATGTTCAGTCTTTTGAGGAACCACCACACTGCTTTCCCTAGTGGTTGAATGAGTTAACACTCACACCAACAGTGTAGGTGTGATCCCCCCGGTCACTTCCCCACCAGTATCTCTTATTAGATTTTTTGATAATGGCCATTCTGACTGGAGTCAGGTGGAATCTCAAAGTTGTTTTGATTTTCATTTCCCTTATTGCTAAAAATATGGAGCATTTCTTCATGTGTCTAAAGCCCATTTTAATTTTTTCTTCAGAGAATACTCTTTTAAGTCTTTAGCCCACCTTTTAATAGGATGGTTGTTTCTTTGAAGATTTGTTTGGGAGAGATTCATTTTTTTCACCTATAGATATATTTTAGAAAACTACATATATTTTTGTAGAAAAAAGAATGGAAGCCATCATGCTGGCTCACAACTTAATTTCAGCTACTTAGGAGGCTCAGGGCTTAGGATCACAGCTCAAAGCCAACCAGGGCCCTACAGTGTGTGAGATCAAACTCTGTGAACATACAATGACTGTAAGAGGAATCTCACTGCCTGGGAATGTAGCCTAATGGTAGAGTGCTCACCTTGAATGCATGAAGACCTAGGTTCTATTAACCGGTAACGCATACTCAGAAAAAAGGTAGAAGTGGCGCTGTGTCTCAAGAGGCAGAGCACTCACCTTGGGCAAGCCAGTCTAATGAAAATGTCTAGGCCCTGAGTCCAAGCCCTAGGACTGGCAAAAAGAAAAAAAAAGAGGAATCTTACTTAAGTAACAAGGAATGTACCCTATATTTATACAGACTGAAAAATTCATTAAGAAATTAGAAAATATGTATAAAGTGCATAATTTCTTTTGTGTGTTGGTACTGGGTCTTCAACTGAGTGCTTCAGCTCTATCCCTAACCTTTCTGCTCAAGGCTAGCACTCTGCCAATGCAGCCCCAAATCAGCTATCTTCAATTGAGATATAAGCGATGAATATTTCAGGGTGCTTCATGAAAAACATTTTTATAAATTGAAACTTTCAACACAGTCTTATTTTAGTATGAATGCTGAGATGGGAAGAGACAGAAAAAGTGAAATGTTTCCTGATCCCCATAGAGAAGAGACTCAGCAGAACCACTGTGGTCTGCAGGTTTCTTTGTGAGTTTTGTTTGCTTGTTTGATTTTTGTCAATTGTGGGGCTTGAACTCTGGGCCTGGTCACTGTCCCGGAGCTCTTCAGCTCAAGGCTAGTGCTTTAATCTGTGAGCCACAGTGCCACTTCTGGTTTTTCTGGCAGTTAACTGGGTACTTTGGCTGGCTGTAAACTTTGATTCTCAGATCTGAGCCTCCTGAGTAGCTAAGATTATAGGTGTGAGGTACCATCACCAGGCTGCTGCTCTGTTACTATGCACGTTCTGGATCAAGAACTTCAAGTTCTTACTTCAATTTTTTCTTCTCTTGCCTGATACTCTGCCATTTGAACGAAGCCCCAGTTCCTGGTCTTTGTTGGTTAATGAGAGATATTATGATTTTCTAATATTCAGAGCAATGATTATAAAACCCAGCATTTTACTTACTTGAATAAATTAAGAGACAGGACCTAGTGAGATGGAAAACAAAATTTTTTTCAAGTTGCTATCCTGTTCTAATGCATAAGTCTGGCTATTTTGCTTACACACAAATATGTATTTTACCAGTTTCTACTCTATTTTTGCTTAGCTTAAAACCACCACTGCTATTTCATAGATTTTGTTGTTGTTGTTTGCGGTGCTTGAACTCTGTGCCTGGGCTGTTCCTCAGATCTTCAGTTCACTGCCAGTGCTCTACTACTTTTGATTTGGCCAGTCCTGGGCTTGAACTCAGGGACTGAGCACTGTCCTTATATTTTCTCAAGGCTAGGGTTCTACCACTTCAGCCTCAGCACCACTTCCAGCATTTTTCTATGTATGTGATATTGAGGAATTGAACCCAGGTCTTTGTGCATGCTAGGCAAGCACTCTACCACTAGGCCAAACTCCCAGCACAAAATTATTCATCATTACTATTAGCTATCTTCTTTTTTTATTATTGATTCGTCATGGTGCTTGGACTTTGAGCCTGGACACTGTCCCTGAGCACTTCAGCTCAAGGCTAGCGCTCTTCCTCTACAGCTCCACTTTTGGTTTCTGGTAGTTAATTGGTGATGTAAGTCTCACAAACATATGTGTCCAGGCTGGCTTTGGGCTTTGAACCAAGATCCTCCAATCTCAGCCTCCATAGTAGCTAGAATTACACGCTTCAGCCAGCAGTGCCTGACTGTTTGATGTCTCTGTCTCTGTCTCTCTGTCTCTGTCTGTCTCTGTCTGTCTGCCTCTCTCTCTCTCTCTCTCTCTCTCTCTCTCTCTCTCTCTCTCTCTCTCTCTCTCTCTCTCTCTCTCTTTTGGTTGTAAGACTTTAATTGTGCACCTGGGCAGTGTCCCTGGGCTCTTCAGCTCAAGGCTACAACTTTAAACTCCTTGAGCCACAGTGTCACTTCTGGTTTTCTGGTGCTTAAGTGGAAGTAACAGTTTCATGGACTTTAGTGTCTGGCCTGGCTTTGAACAGTGATACTCAGAACCCAACCTCCTGAGATCATTTCCAGCTTTTTTTTTGGTGTAAGTGGTACAGAGTAATTGAACACAGGGCTTTGTGCATAGGGGCAAGCAAACTACCACTAGTGTGCACTCCAGCCTTAGATAAGTGCTTTCGTTTTGTTTTTCCATTTTTCAATCATGGGGCTTGAACTCTGGGCCTGGATGTTTACCTTAAGCTCTTCAGCTCAAGGCAAGAACTCTACCACTTGAGGCACATTGTCATTTTGAATTTTCTGGATTATTTGGAAATAAGATTCTCACAGATTTTTATGCCTGGGCCGTCTTTGAACCTCGATCCTCCAGGGTAGCTAGGATTACCAGGGTGAGCCACCAGTCACGGGCTTTAAATTATTATTTTTTGCATGTCCTCTGGCTTCAACTCATGGCCAGAGCACTGTCCTAGGGCTTGCTCAAGGATAGCACTTTACTTCAGCCAGCCAACTCCCGGTCCAAATAGGCCACTCTTGAAGCTAGAATTACAGAGATCTGCCATAATACTGGCATGTCGTTATCTAAGTATATAATTTTTCTTCTCTTTTTGATGGCTTTTCCTTAGTGTACATATTTCCTACATATTTTATGGAAAACTTCCTTCCCACTGGGGCCATAAGTTAAGCATAGTGGAAGAGTTCTTGCCGAGCATGAATGAAGACCCAAGTTCAATTCCTCAGCACATCATAGATAAAAAAAGATAAAAGTGGTGCTGTGGCACATGTGATAGACATTGCGCCTTAAGAATGAACAAAAACAAAAAAAGGATCGTGCTCAGGTCCTGAGTCTAAGCACAGTACTGGCAAAAAAAAATTCTGCCCAAAGTAGACATTTAAACTTATTGTACTTTCCAAAAAATTTGTTGTCAAGGTGATATACAAAGAGATTGCTGTTACATATGTAATGAGTACATTTCTTGTAAACACTGTTACCCCCTCCGCCCTTTTCTCTTTCCCTTCCCCCCAAGTCATAAATTTCATTTACAACAAATATATATGTATTTTCATTCCTGAAAAAAATAGTTTAAAATGTGTTCAAATAAATGATGTAGGTTGATATATTTATCAAAATGGACTGCTTGAACTCTAAAATAAACATTCTAGGTATTTTTTCTCATAAAATTGTAGTAATGCTATAAAACTAATAAAAAAGGAATTTTAGTTATTTATTTCTTATGTTTTACCTTTAACATTATTACACTAAGCATACTGTTTATGGTATTAATACAGACAGCATGAAATATGATTATGTAAAATAATTAAATGATTCAAAATAGTAAGGTTGGGGGCCAGTAGTTTGGCTTGCTGGCACACACCCTGGACTGGCAAAAAAGAAGTAGGGTTAGATAAAACAGATTTATTTCCAAATGTGTGGAAAATGGTATGATTTCTTGTTTGGCTAGTCCTGGGGCTTGAACTGAGGGAATAGGAACTGTCCTTGGCCACATTTGTTCAAGGGTGGCACTCTGACACCTGAGCCACAGTGCCCCATCTGCTTTTTCTGTGTATGCATTGCCGAGGAATTGAATCAAGGTCTTCTTGTATACTAGGCGAGCACTCTACAACTAGGCCACATTCAAAGCCAAAGTAGATTTTTGATGCTATTGTGGAGTTTTAATTTTCTTAAATATTTGTACAAAGCACAATGGATATATAAACAGACTTGAACTCACAGAACAGAGTCCCACATAATATTACAGTTACTCTGGCAATTCTCCCGATTGACAAAACACATTTCCAGGCATTTGCTCTGTCCTTAAGCTTTGGTAGCTGACTTGTCTTTCCATGGAGGCCTGGCCTGGATTCCTGGTGATTCCATGCATTTCATAGTTCCCTGTATATCCAGTAAGGTTGTCTTCTATGGGACCAGACCTGTCTGGTTTTTGGCCCACCCATGACCAGGTGTCTGAGGTCTCACATTATAAGTGGAAAATAAAACACAGTATAATAAGGACTGAAGAACTGCACACCATAATATTAACAATGAGAGTTTAATAGTTAGCAAAGTAAATACAATGAATACTTGACAAGAATCATGAGAGCAAGATAAAGAGATAAAGGAAGGGGACAGGGAAGCTCTAAATCCAGACTGGCCTCCAAGTTGCCTTCAGACAGTAATTCTACTTCAGAGTCCTCAGAAGGGTCTCCTTCCTCATGAGAAACAGAATTTCCTTCCTGAGTTAAGAGGGGGATGGATTCTGGTTTGTCGAATGGAGATTGAGTCTCTTTTAGTGAGATGGATGGGTCTGGATATTCTGTGAGGATGGATTCACTTTCCTCCAATGAATCCAGTATTGAGAGTACACTTGCTGCTTCCCCTGGGGACATTTTCCATGAGCCCAGTGTGTGCCCCTTCAGCTTGCACAATAAGTGGAGTGTTACTCTGACTCAGATGGACTGACTCTGGGTGGAGTGTGAAAGGAAACGGAAGGAAATCTGGCTGCTCTTTTTCTTCCTCCATAGTATCTGCAGGTTCAACTGTGTCACACATGGGGTTCAGAGCAAAAGATATATCCACAGGACTCTAAACCTGTTTGGTAATTTCTACAGAAGGCCCATGCTTTCTGGCGTGCAGTGATGATTCACTGTCTCCAACAGTCACCAGCTCCATTGGTGGGTTTTTCATCCGGAGTTCAGGATAAGCTCTTCCACGATGACCCAAACCTAAGAATGGAAATAGGTACAGAGGGACTCTTCAAGTTGAAGTGTCACTCAACTTCCATGAGGATCTAATGGAGGAACCTGTAGAAGTGGAGTTTGGACTGAACACTGAGGAGGTGTAGGGTCTTTCTAATGAGTGCTTATTCCCGAGTCCTTTCAGAGGACAGACATTACCTGGCTGACACCACCCATAAAGGGCATTTTGCCAAGCTCTGTAGAAGTAAGGGCCAACCAATATCTAGACCACATGGGCTTCCTACTCACAGGCTCTGAGGCACCCACACCAGGACTTCTACTTTTTCTTGGTCTTACTGGTCGCACATTCCTCCAGCTGGTCAAAAAGTATGTGTTTAGAAGAGCAGGTCCAAAGCCGGCATGTGGAGCCTCATATAGAGCTTGAGTTGTGTCAGGGTGTGGCAGTTCTTGAACTCGTAGAAATCACTGGGGTAGAAGTCCATTCACATCGTATAGATGGAACACATTATGTTGTGGGCACATTCGGTACAAGGAAAGTGAGAGCCTTCTCTCTCCATCCTGAGCCTTCTACCAAAGCCCCATTCTTGCAGGACTCTAATGCTGTGGCTGTCCTGCAGAGATGTGCACTTATGTGCTGTTAGATGGGTAAGAGACACTCGAGAACAGGATGACTTTTACACCCCACTTCCAGAAGCTTCTGAGAGAGGCCTCTATGCATCTGTCCAAAGTAAACGCACCTTAAATTAACTAAGTAAATGCTCTAAATAAATCAATAAGTGAATGCTCTAAATAAAGAACTAAATGCCCATTCCTCTAATCTTAGCCACCCAGCATGCTGAGCTCTGAAGATCACAGTGGAAAGCCAGTCTAGTCAGTAAAAGTCTAAAGGCACTTGTCTTCAATTAGGCAGCAAAAAGCCAGAACTTGACCTATGACTCTAATGGTACAGTGCTAATTTTTGAACACCAAAGGGATGGCATTTAGACCTGGGTTCAGGTTCAAGTGGCAGCACTGGACCACACACCAAAATGTAAATGCTTTCAGGTTCTAACAGGCAAAGCTATCACAATCCCTCCCTGATGGCTCAAAAGTGATTCAGCCCACAGCTTTTCCTCTGACTCCAGTATTTCACAGGCCTCCGCCAATAGTACTGACACCTCATTTCTTACTGGGAAATGGGATTTCCTAGGATGTCACCTAGGTGAGGGCTGCAGTTGGGAGCCACTTACTCATGCCTGAAATCCACCTTCTCAGTAAGCACACTGTTGAGACTCCAGTAGCTTGTGAGGGAAATGAAATGGCATGGTGTCCCAGTCATAATAAAGTAGTTTGTGCACTTGTATCATGCTTAGCTCCCCTGTGAACACCGCAGTGAACCAAACAGGCTCAGAGAGGAGCCAAGTATTCCAAGACTTGGCCAGGAGGGGTGAGCAAACCTGGGTTTGGAGGGGGAACACTCACTTTTTCAAGAGAATTTCCAGCAACTACTACATTGTCCTCCACTATTTGAAATTGTGCAGGAAGTTTCCCACATAAAAGAGATCACCTTTCTGGTAGGCAGGGATCAGCTTTGTCAGCAGCATCTCCAACAGGCCTTCCTCCAGGATCCATGGGTTACAAGGCTCATCCAGAGTCTGAGCTGACTTACCATCACACTATGTTGGCAAAACAGTGGATATTTCAAACGTAGGAATGGGACCACACTTCACACTGAGGAATTGGAATAGAGTGGATTGGAAATGACACACTCTAATCTCAGTATAGGCAGTTGAAAGCACACAAGAAGGTTGTAGTGTGTGGGCAGGATGATGGGTTCAAATAGGTTTCCTCTCAATATACCTCATCTGAGTTGCTCTGGAGTTTCCTGGCTTTCTTCCTAGAGAAATGCCTGATATACTGGAATTTTGGCTTGGCACTGATCCAGCATCTACTTCTTCAAGTGAGACATCCATATCTCTCATGCCTGAGATCCGAGCCCCCTGAACTTTGGCAACAGCACAACAACATCTTTCTGGTTCCTGAGCCACAGGCCAAGGGAGCTGGCTTGAGCTGGTTGTCACATACAGTGCCTTGGTTACCAGGTTTCCATATTCTGTTCCATTGTGGGGGAGGTAGGGTCACCTTTCAAGGCCCAATGACCAAAGCTCCTTGCTCACAGAAGACCTCCCCAAAGACATACTGGAGGCTGAATCTCCCTTCCCACCTCACATATGGATGTAGTAAACAGCACACCTTTTTGTTCAAATCCCAAGTCATTAACTAGGCGTAAGTGCTAGCCTGGTCTCAGGCTCAAGGAGCCTTTCTTAGGTAAGATCCAAACTTAACTGTCACTATTCCCCTTACCCTTCACAAGACATTTTGCTTCACAGTGCCTTCTCAGCTTGCATTTTGCCTCTTGCACATTTTATTTTGCTAGTCCTGGGACTTGACCTCAGAGCCTGACCATTGTTCTTAGGCTTTCTTTAGGCTATAGCTGTCCCACCAAGCCACAGCACCACTTCCAGCGTTTTCTATGTATATGGTACTGCAGAATCAAACCGGAGTCTTTTTGTGTGGTAGCCAAGCACTCTACAAATAGATGAAACACCCAGGCCATCTTGCACATATTTTTCACTTCAATCTACTAGGATGTTGTTAGGGTTCTGTATCCTAATCTATTTTTCTTCCTGATGAATATCTGTGCTGTCATCTGTAAAAATGCAAGTGGGGAAATTACAGAAGCATTGGTGACATAAAAAAAGTCTTACAGACATAGATAAGTGTTCATTCTTTGTAGGAGAAAGGATATTTTGATATGATGATGACTATTTATAAATACTTTATCACGGTTTAGAATTTGGCCCAGTGGTAGAGTGCTTGCCTAGCATCCATGAAGATCTAGGTTTGAGTCTTTAATATCACACAGATATAAAAATCCATATGGCAATGTGGCTCAAGTGGCAGAGGACTAGACTTGGGAAAAGCCAAGAGCAGTGCTCAGGCCCTGAGTTCAAGCCCCAGGAATGTCAGAAAAAACAAAAGAAAAGAAAAGAAATGTGCTTTTTACAAGTTATTCACTCACAGCATTTGCCTCTGAATTCTTCGCTTCTGCATCTTGTGACTTATCCCTTTCCCTCAATGTAGACAAGAAAAACAGATTTTATTACTTGCTATCCTGTTGTCCAAACTTTGGATATTAATTCAATATACAATATTGCCTGAGATATTGTGTGTGTGCATGTGTGTGTGTATCTGCCAATGTGTGCATGCACACATGTGTACAGGGTTTAGGGCTTACTCATAGGGCCTGTGTGATAACCCTCAGCATCTTTTCCTCAAAGGTATTGGTCTTTCACTTCTAGCTTATTATAGCTAATTGGAGTTGAGAGATTCACTCAATTTCTTGCCCTGTGCATTGGAACCCAGTGCTGTGTTCTCATATTGTTAATTGTAGCTATAGAGAAGGCTGAGGTCTGGGGATCCTCGTTAGAATCCAGCCCCTGAGAGAAAGTCACTGATAGAAATCTTTATCTTCAGTTAAGCACGAATAAATAAGGCAAAAGTGGAACTGTGGCTCAGTTCCTCTTGTACCAGCCATGAGAAAATTAGTAATTGACAGCACCTGGTCCCTGAGAGAAATCCTTAGCACTGGTTCAAAAAAAGAAAGAAAATAATGAACAAAATTAAAACTTGCTGAGGAATCCATAAGGATAAACGTGCCTGTGAATAATCTTGTCATTTCAGATTCCCTCAAGAGCTTATGTCTCTCTATATATTATCAAGTTTTTTTAAAGATATTTACATATTTTCTATCTTTCTTAAACAGAGATAGCCATCCACAAAACACAAACAAAACTCTCACACAGTATACCACCCACCCATAAGTGTCTGGCTATGTATATATGTATAGTCATATGTATTGATCTGTCTCTCTATACTAATATATAAATACATAAACACATGTATTTAGGTAAACAGGAAACATACATAGATAGGTCTCAGGCATTTCTAGATTTTGTGCAAGTCTTCTGAGTGCAACTTACCATTGTATTGTTTGTCAAGTTAGAGTCCCTCTAACTTTTGGCCAGCTTCTTGTCCTTTGATACTTTTTTCTGCCAGTCCTGGGTTTTGAACGCTAGGCCTGGATGCTGTCACTGAGCTTGAGCTTCTTGCATTCAGTAGTTTATTGCAGATAAGAGTCTCATGGAGTTTCTGTCCTGGGCTGGCTTTGAATTGTGATCCTCAGATCTCAAACTCCTGAGTAGCTAGGATAACAATCTTGAGCTGCCAGTATCTAGTTCCTTTGCCTCTTTTACCCTTTTTTTGGCCCCACCACAGCCATGGTATCTACCTTCCTATGTTCTCTCCACCTGCCTCCAGACAGGGGTCTGACAGATGGTTTTGCTTTCCACCCACTTATTCATGTCCTCCTCTGTATTGGCTGACAGCTAAGACATGCACTCACTTGTCTGGATGCCAAACACAAAGCCATGTGATTGTTTCTCAGTCTGGAACATCCTATCAGATTTATAGCACCACAGAGGGTCAGGTTGATGCTCCTCCAGGGCTTCTTAAATTGTTCTCATATTAATCCACAACACGTTTGTCATCACTTGTCCAGCTAATTCATGGCCTCAACCAGCATTCCCTACAAACTTAGATCCCAATACCTTGAGGACACTCAAGGGTGCATTAGGAGTGTGAACTGCAGGTGGATGTGAGCCTGTCTAACTTGGAGAGGATTTCTCCACCACAGGAAATGGAATACAAATTTAGAATCTGCTTTCATGAGGTGACAATCTCTGGCAGATGTTCTTATCAAATGTGGCACTGCCTACTTCCAGCTTAAAACATGGGTTGATGACCCAGCATAACAGAGAATGTATTCACCCAGGCCCAACATATAGGCTGGGACCCTGAACTTTCAGGTAGCATTTGGCTTTGAAGGTCATGAGGTCTTAGTCTACAAATGATGAGCCCCCTCCCGTGAGGCAAAGCAAATGGAGCCAAAGTGCAATCCAGTTAAGCACCAGATCAAGCTTCCCTTGTTCAGTAGGGTATGGTTTGAAAACTGTGCATAGCTTCTGTTTGAAGCCAGTCCAGAAAGGAAAGTCCATGAAACTCTCATATCCAGTTAACTGCCAAGAAAAAGCCAAAGATAGAGATGAAGCTCAAGAGAGGTAGAGAGCCATCTGAAAAGAATGGTTACACCCTGCAACATCCTCATTATCTGATCTTGAAAACATCTCTGCTGCATCCCAGCATGCAGCCAGCATCTGGGGGTGACAGTGACCCCTGCGCCCATTGGCAATCTGCACTGTCTCTGACATCTGTAATGTGAACCTCATTCTGTTGGGTTTGTAAAGCGGTGTCAACCCTGCAGAAGGAACCAACTGTGCCCTAACTCCCACTGTCCCCTGGGGCCCCTAGAATTCCCCCATCTGCACCCCTCCTGTGGCTTCTGATCCTAGGGAGCCCTCCTGCCCTGTCCAACACTCACATGAACTGCATATTTCTTCTCCTGGGGCAACTTCTCCACAGAGAGTACATGACATGCCCACTCTCCAGGCACGGGGAGATCCTGCCAAAGTAGCAAATCAGTGATAAGGACATAAAGTGATGAATAGAATTTTAGATCCTGATGGTAGACAGTCTTCAAAATCCAAGGGAGAATGGAATTGGAGGGGACCAGGGATCAGGATGTGGGCATGGAACTTCCCTGCCAAGTGGGTGGGGGAAGTCACAGGCTGGGGGATGCACAGGATGATCCATGGGCCCTGTGCAGCTACTGGGTCACCCCCTTCTGCATCTCAGCCTTTGGCTTTGAGCTCTGTGATCGTCAAGATGTGCACAATCTGTACTCTGGATGGCAGAAGAAAGGACCCTGGGAAGACAATTGTAGACCCTTTGTGAGTGTAGGAATGGGTAGGCTGGACACCCAGTCCAAGAGGAGCTAAAACTGGAGTCGAAGGGTGTGCAAGGAGTGGGTGTGAGGGTTGTGGGCAGTCACAGTCACGGCAGAGGTGGCTCTGTCTGTGGGGTGAGTGCCTCCCTGCAGGCACAGCACAGGAGATATCAGAGATCCACATGAAAAGGAAAAGCTGGAAATGGCACTGTGGTTCACAAGGTAGAGCATCAACCTTGAGCAAAAGAGCTCAGGGACAGTACCCAGGACCTGAGTTCAAGCCTCATGACTGTAAAAGAAAAAGAACCAGGACTATGAGAGGGAACCTGGTACTCTCTTGGTCTAATCAGACACAAGAAGAGGCCAGGATAGACTGTGGAAAAACACAGAGAACATCTTCCCCCAGCTCATCCTGTCCTGCATGCAGGGACAGCCATGTAACTAGGGCTACGGTGAGATCATCTTCACCCCTGTGCTGCCATCTGAATTGTAGGCCTCTGTCCTGGCATGGGGTGTCCTGATGGCTGAGCAGGTGCCCTAACCCTAGATGGAGAGCAGCCACTGACTGTGGTAGCTAAGGAGAGATTTCTTCCATAGCTATCAGGCCATATGAAATTTTGAATTGCCTCTTCGATTTCTTTAAAGAATGACATTGGGATGTTGATGGGTATTGCATTGAATTTGTAGATAGCCCTTGGCAATATTGTCATTTTCACTATGTTGATTCTTCCAATCCAGGAGCATGGGAGCTTTTTCCATTTCCTTAGTTCTGCTTTAATTTCCTTTTTTAGGGTTTTAAAGTTTTCATCTATGGTATCCATGTTTGGATGTGCTAACACTGCCCTTAATGGGGCACTTCAATCACACAATCCCACAACAATAAATGTCATTTGACATTCACTGGTAGGTGGTGCTAGGAAAAAGGCTGATGTGCCAACTCCATGCTGGCTTGACCTATGCCATCTTCAAAACTGGAGCAAGTGGGGCTCCTCTCTCCATGACACCTTTTGTGTACTACCCCAGGAGGACCTTTACCTTGAGACAAAATTATGAAGACTATCTCTACCAGCAAATATTTCAGTGAGATGTGCCTACATGGATAAAGCTAAAATCTCACTAAAGTAAGGTTGTTGGCAGTGCTGGAGCCTGAACTCAGGGCCTGGGCACTAAGCATTTGTACTCAAGACTAGCCCTTTACCACTTGAGCCCAAATTCCATTCCCAGCTTTTTTTATTTTTGGTAGTAAAAATCTATCAGACTTTCCTGTTCTAGGTGACTTGGAACTTCCATACTCAGATCTCAGCCTCC
Source organism: Megascapheus bottae (assembly GCF_031878675.1). NCBI lineage: Eukaryota > Metazoa > Chordata > Mammalia > Rodentia > Geomyidae > Megascapheus > Megascapheus bottae. Next base: position 1,274,886 of record NW_028327477.1, read on the forward strand.
TGACCAGCCTGGTTTAAAAGTGTGGATCATCCTTGCCCCACACCTGAGGACTTTTGCCAGCACATTTTTTTCTCAAAATTTCTAAGAAGAAGTTGAGGGATGGTTGGGCTCATCCTGCCCTGCATGTGAAGGAGAGCATCAGCGCCTGAACTTCATTCCCTGTTGTAGGCTGCTGGAGGAAAAGGAAGCAAATAGGCACAGGCTGGCAGCAGATGCCACAGAACAACTTGTGACCTAGACTCCCAGAGCAGACCTCAGAATCGATGACAGAGTTGGATCTACCCAGTAACAGAGGCAGAGGTGACAACTGAAACTGCGCGTTTGAGCCTTTGCTGCTAGTAAACAGGGCCACCTATGTCTCAATGAGAAAGGTGAGATTTTGGTGGAGAAGGTGAGATTAAACATTATGTATCATGCAAGAAGACAGACTATAGGGGGTCTTTTATTATTCCAAGTGAAATTTTGGATTTCCTCTTCTGTTTCTTTAAAGAATGACATTGGGATATTGATGAATATTGCACTGAATTTGTAGATAGTCCTTATCAAGATTGCCATTTTTACAATATTACTTCTTCCAAAGCAGGAGCATAGGTTTTTGCATTTCCTCAGTTCTGCGTTAATTTCCTTCTCCAGGGTTTATAGTTCCATTAAAAAGGTGCTTTACATTCTAAGTTAATTCCTAGGTATTTTATTTTCTTTGATAGCAAAATGAGTTGCTATCCTGATTCTTGCCTCATTCCTCTCATTTGTTGGCATATAGGAAGGCAGTTGACATTGAGGGTTAATTTTATACCCTGCTACCTTACCAAAGTTTTATATCAGCTCAAGCAGCTTCGGAGTAGAGTCTATAGGGTTCTTTAAATACAGAATCATGTCATCTGTAAGGAGAGAAAGTTTCAGTTCCTCTTTCCGTTTTCCTCATCACTGCAGTTAGAATGGCCAAGATCCAGAAATCTAATAACGTATGCTGGAGGGGATGTGGCCAGGAGGGATCACTACTACACTGCTGGTGGGATTGCAAACTCGTTCAACCACTATGGAAAGCACTATGGCAGTATCCCAAAAAGACTAAACATAGAGCTCCCCTGTGACCAGCAATTTCACTACTTGCCAATCGTCCAGATAGGACATACTAAATTCACTAGAACAATACCATTTATCACAGCACTATTTACTATAACATAGGTATGGAACCAACCCAGATGCCCGTCAGTTGATGAGTAGATCAAATATGGTATTTTTACACAATGGAATTCTGTGCTTCTGTCAGAAAGAATGACATGGACGAATTTGTAAGGAATTAGAAAGACTGTAAAGTTTAGAAATTAGTTTCTGTCTCTTTCTCTCTCTCCTTCTCTATCTCTGTAAAATTTAGAAGTTCCTGTTTCCCTCTCTTCTCTCTCTCTCTCTCTCTCTCTCTCTCTCTCTCTCTCTCTCTCTCTCTCTCTCTCTCTCTCTCTCTCTCTCTGTCTCTCTCTCTCTCCAATCCTTAGGCTTGAACTCAGGGCCTGAGCTACTTTTGCTCAAGGTTAGCACTCTACCATTTGAACCACAGTGCTGCTTCTGGCTTGCTCTTTTCACGTAGTATTGAGGAATCTAACCCAGGCCTTCATCCTTGATAGGTTAGCACTCTACCACTAAGCCACACAGTCAGCTTTTAGAGGTTTCTGACAAAGGTTTTCCTACATGCTATTATTTCTTCTGTGAGTGCTCTTAATGCTAGCTGAAGGTTGACTTTGTTTAGAAGACTTACCCTAATGCTCCCATATATTCTATATATAGCTAAATGTTTTTCATTACTCAGAATTTCTCTATTGTGTATGTTCTGAAATGTACTGAAGACTGACTTCTGATTAAAAGTCATTGCACTTTTGTTCTATTGATTAGTTTTCTTTTCTTCTATGGGAATCAGGTTTGTGATGAACACAGAAGTATGCCTTCCAGGTCAAACACTTTCCACATTTGTAATATTCATAAGGTTTTTCTCTCCTAGGTGCATTTTATACTTAGTCATGCGTTCATGATGGATTTTTTCATATTCTTATATTCATACGATTTTTATCCTGTGTCTGTGTGGTATCATGCAAACTCAACTATGAGTTCTTCAAAAAAATTTCCCTTTCATTTTATTCATCGGATTGTATCCTGTGGGTGTTTAGTGATAAATCTTGACTTGTGCCTTCTGGGTAAAAGACTGAACATTTGCTACATTCATTAAGGGTTTTATCTTGTGTTGGTTCTGTGACACAAGCTGAGTTTTCTTCCACAGACTAAAAAGTCTTTCCTATTTATTACATTGCTAAGGCTTCTCATATGTGTGAACTCTCTTACGCTTCCTGAAGGGTGAATACTGCACGAACGACTTTCAACTTTGGTTATATTCCTAAGGTTTCTAATATGTGTGAATTCTGTTATGCCCCCTGTAATGTGACTTCCATCTGAAGGTCTTACCACATTTGATGCACTAGTACAGTTTCTCTCCTGTGTGTGTTCTCTGATGCAATTTGAGGGAAGACTTCCATTTGAAAGACATTCCACATTGGTTACATTCATAAGGTTTTTCTCCTGTTTGAATTGTCTTATGCATGTTGAGGTTTGGCTTCTGTGTGAAGGACTTTCCACATATGTTACACTCATAAGGTGTTTCTCCTGAGTATATTCTCTGATGAACATGGAGTTTTACCTTCCATTTGAAAGACTTCCCGCATTCACTACATGCATAAGTTTTCTCTTTGTGTGTGTTCTATAATGCCCATCAAGATATGACTTCCACTTGAAGGTCTTTCCACATTTGTTGCACACATAAGGTTTCTCTCCTGTGTGTGTTCTTTGATGCAATTTGAGGGAAGATTTCTGTCTGAAAGACTTTACACATTTGTTACATTCATAAGGTTTCACTCCTGTGTGTATTCTCTGATGAACACGAAGTTTTCCCTTCCCTTGGAAAGACTTTCCACATTCATTACACTTATAAGATTTCTCTCCTGTGTGTGTTATTTGATGAACTCAAAGGTGTATCTTCTGGGTGAAAGACTTTTCACATTTGTTACATTCATAAGGTTTCTCTTCTGTGTGTCTTCTCTGGTGCAAAGTGAGGTATGATTTCAGTCTAAAAGTCTTCCCACATTTATCCCATTCATAAGATTTCTCTTCTGTGTGAGATCTCTGATGTGTGCTGAGAGCTGAATTCTGGGCAGAAATTTTGTTACGTTCCTCATATTCATAAGTTTTGTCTTCTCTTGAAGATCGAGGTTGGAGCGTCAGGTCTGAGTTCTCAGAAATTAATTTTCACACTTGATGTATGCATCACATATCTCAGGATATTTGCTCTGAGGTATTGTAAGGAGTATTTCATTACTGAAAGATTTCACAGATTCACTTCATGTATGAGGAGTCTCTCCTGTGTGCATTTTCGGATGTGTAGTTATGGTCGGTGTTAAGTACAATATTTTTCATCACATTGTACATTTCGCAGTTTTCCTCCCTCCCTGAAGAATTTCTTGGGCAGGGAGAACAGAATTATGATACTGCAGATCTTTTGGACTGTCACAATCATGAATAAAATGCTCTGAATATCCGATGGATTTTTTAAGAACAGGAGACATACGAGATCTATATGCAGCATGCATCTCATCAGGCTTAGGAGACAGAAGCATGTTCTGACACTTAATGAACTCCTCAGTCCTCACCCCTAAGTTGTTACCGTTATTACTAATCAGCTCTGGATTATGTGTAGAGATCAAATTTAAAGTTGTTGCTAATCTCACGTTTTCCTAAACTTCGATACTACTTTCAACTGCTACTTCACAAATACATTCATGTGGACTTTCCTGGCAGGTCTTGAACACATTTTCCATTACCTGGACATCTAAAATGAGTCATAGAAAAAATGATACAAACATACATGAGATACAAATATTCCTTACTGTAAAGGTAATGACTTTACTTTCCCATCCTAAGTGTTAGATATTTTAAAATATAAAAGTGGAAATTGATTTGTGAGAAATATATACTTTTCTCCCTAACATATTAAGAAAATGATATTTTACAATGACCAATAATGTTTTTCTGTGTTTTATTCTCTTTTTATATCACAGGAAATATTTATTGAAATTACCCAACTATGTATTGCTACAGTTTTAAGCTGAGTACTACCTATAATATACCTGCAGGTGTTTTTTTTTCAAATACTGTTTAGTTTATACATTGAGGAATAGCTGCCTTTCTTTAATTTTTGAGAAATAATCTAAATATTGTGCTGTTTTGCATCTTTTTAAAACTTTCTTTTCTTTTCTTTTCTTTTTTTTTTTGTAGTTCTTAGGCCTCGGCCCTGTCCCTGAACACTTCAGCAGAAGACTATAACCCCTATCCTTGAGCTACAGCCCCACTTCCTGTTTTCTAGAGTTAACTACAGATAAGAGGCTCAGGTCCTGAGTAGCAGATAGGATTACCTTACCCAGTTTCAATGCTGTTTGCTTATTAACCATTAAGTGAGGAACACGAATTTTTTCTAGATTCAGCGGCCACAAGTTTGGTTTATATGTCTGTTTGCCTTTGATCCAAGCAAGAACGATTCTTGAGAGTAAGGACTTACACCTATATCCCTTCAGTTACAACTTCTCACTAAAGTCTCAATTTAGGTATTTGTGGGAATTTTGAAATTTGTTTCTTTCCATTTGAAGTATTATAAAAATTCCTTTTCTAACACTCCTGTCCCTCAGAACCATGGAAGACCAGAAAATATCCAGCTCATTGTCTAGTTAATTTTCTTATGTTGATTGAAATTTTTTGTTTTTTTTTCCTTCCATTCCTGGGTTTGAACGTAGGACCTAACTACTGTTCTTGGGTTTTCTCAAGACTAGAATACTACCAATGAAGTCATTACTTCTGGCTTTTTCTATGTATGTGGTAATAAGAAATCAAACCTGTGTCTTTGTGCATGCTAGGCAAGCACTCTACAACTAGGCACAATTTCTGGTGGAAAGGTCTAGTTCTGAATACCAGTCTCTTCCTACCAGCAAAAAGATATTATCCTTATCAGAGAATAATGCCCTGACTTATTCCTTGTTTGATCAATCATTTATAGTCTTAGTTTTAAAGAAATGAATTATCTTTCTTTCTTTCTTTCTTTCTCTTTCTTTCTTTCTTTCTTTCTTTCTTTCTTTCTTTCTTTCTTTCCTTCCTTCCCTCTTTCTTCCCGCTTCTTTCTTTCTTTCTTTCTTTCTTTCTTTCTTTCTTTCTTTCTTTCTTTCTTTCTTTCTTTCTTTCTTTCTTCCTTTCTTTCTTTCTTGTTTTGCAGTCATGGGACTTGAATTCTAGACCTGGCTGTTCTTCCTGAGCTCTTCAGCTCACGGCTACTGCCCTATATCTTTAGACTCAACCCCACTTCTCATTTTCTATTAGTTCATTGGAGAGAAGAGTCTAAGGTGTTTTTGTGATAGGTCAGTCTTTGAACCTTGATCCTCAGACCTCAGCCTCCTATGTAGCTAGGATTACAGGCATGAGCCACGGGCTCATGGCTTTCTCATTTTATTTTGTTTCACAGTGATTTCTACAGAGAAATCTAACTTTAACTCTATTGCCACATAGAATTCATTATATCACCCTATGATTCTTGGTGCCGGGGGTTTGGGCTAGCATGCACAAAGACCTGGTTCAGTTCCTTGGTACTGCATACAAAGAAAAAGCCAGAAGTGGTGCTATGACTCAAGAAGTAGAGAGCTAGCCTTGAGAAAACCCAAGGACCATGCTCAGGCCCTGAGACCAAGCATAGGATTGGGAAAAGAAAATGATTCTTGATTCATTCACAAAGAATTCCATAGGTTCCTCACAGGATTTAGGGTAACAAAGGATTTTATTGCTCAGTACATCACAACATGAACTTACCAATGGGGCTCAGGCTCCAACATCAATATGAAGATGCATTCACTCACCTGTGATATTCTTGTCAGAGGAATTTCCTATCCAGAGTTCTGCACAGTGCTCTAGCTTGTCAATTAATACAGGTTTGGGAACACAGGGCCCTGTAAATTAGAAACAGTGGAGAATTATTGCTTATGCTGTGTCATCATTGCTTTAAGTTCGCAGACATCCTACTCACAAGTTATCTATTAAATCTTTTTTCTCATTTCTCACTGGCTCCATGGTTGACTTTTCCCCAGCTCTGGATTCATTTTGTATGGCATAAACTTAGCTGTCTTGCTCAAGGCTAGAAAAATACCAGTTTGAGTCCCAGCTCCACTTACATGCATAGGTCTTCATGCATGCTAGGCAAGCACTCAACCACAAAGTCAAACTCTTGACACTCCACTAACATTTTTGAGGGGTTACTTGGAGTTATAGAGTTTCATGGCAATTTTTATGCCCTTGCTGGCTTCAAATTAGAATTCTTAGATTTCTTCCTCCTGAATATTTTAAGATTACAGGCATGAAACATTGCACCTAGTGCCAGGTTTCCATTATAAACTCACTGTTTAGTGATTCGTAGATCCTATTTCCAATAATGATATATATTCTATTCTGGATTGTTTATCCACTTACAGTTACGGTGTAAGTTTGGAATGTCGTCTCCATTAGAGGAAACATAATTTAGAACTGTTGTCAAAGTATCCTGAAGGTATCCTGAAGAATGAGTACAAAATTACCTTAGGTTTTCTTTAGAAAGTAATGATAATTCTCAGGGCCTGGAATCTTTCATTTAAATAGTATTGAAAGTTTGATAAACATTCACGTATCTGCAAAATAACAAGGCACTTGGCCTTGCAAGTGATTTGACTTTTGCTCACCTAAGGACACCAGGTTGCTGTAGGTCTCCAGCATTACATCTCTGTAGAGGGTCCTCTGAGCATTGTCCAGATGCTGCCACTCCTCCCAGCTGAAATCCACAGCTACACCATCAAATGACACCAGCTTCTGGAATGGCACATTTTCATCAAGTAATTAACACCGAGTTATAAACACACCATGTCTTGAATTTTATTCTTTTTTTGTTGGAATTTTATTCCTTTACTTAAATGTTTAGACTTACATGAATTATTGACCTGAAAAGCTTAGGGATGGTGCCTAGGCCCAGAGTTCAAGTCCCAAGACCCACAAAAAAATAAAAAGGCAAGCCAGGTTCTGGTGGCTCACGCCTGTCATCCTAGCTACTCAGGAGACTGAGAGCTGAGGACCATGGTTCAAAGCCAGCCTGGCACAAAATTAAATGAGACTCCTTTCCAATTACCCACCATAAAATGTTTAATGGCTTGTGGCATATCATGGTAGAGCAATTGTGGTATCGACAAAAATAAGTCGGGGGAGTAGATTTAGGTTATAAATGGAATTATTCCATTGAAGAGGAACTACATTATATGATGACATATGCTGGTACTGTGAGAATATTGCAAAATCTTAGGGTATCAAGTAATAATACTGTGAAGTACACCCAGAATGTTAGTGTTCTATGTCTGGCATAATAGTCACTTGGGGAAGAATGTTTTTTTTCTTTTTTTTGGCTGGGGGATTTGTAAGGCTTGAACTCTGGGCCTGGGCACTGTTCCTGAGCTCTTCAACTCAAGGCTATCACCCTACCTATGAAGCCACAGTGCCATTTCCCATATTCTAGTGGTTAACTGTAGATGAGACTCTCATAGACTTTCTAATGCCCAGGCTGGCTTTGAACCAAATCTTTAGATATCAGCCTGATATCTGAGTAGCTAGGATTACAGGTAGAAGTCACTGCACCTGGCAAGAAATTTATTTCTTGCTGTTTTATACTACAAATTTACTGTATGTTTTACTTTTTCAAAAAGACTGAGGATGACCTTTGTTCTGTATATAATGGGAAGAGGGGTAGGGAGCTGTGTGCAGAAGAACTGAGGGGCAATACTCAGGGAAGGACAATAGCCTTAAACTAAAGAGCTCACGGCCCAAGGTCCAAGCCCTATGACTTTCCCCACTTCCCCACAAAAAAAAGGGAAAAAATTGGAGATTGGAGAGGATTTTCTAAAAAGAATATATAGAAATAGTAGTTCAAAATGTAGAAAGAAGTTCAATATTAACAGTCATGAGAAAAATAAAATTACAATGAAATCATTACTTTAAATATGTTAATATAAATATAGTTTTAAACAAAAAGATCCACATACACACACACAAACACACACACACACACGCATACAATAAAACAACTTTCAAAGTCTAACTATTACTGGGAAAGTAGTGAGAAGAAGTAGAACTTTGAAATAGTTCTGCAAGGAATATAAAACAATCAAAAATTGTGTGGAGAGTGCTAAAAAAGTACTAAATATTCAATTACATAGAAATATGGTCCAACACTTCTATTTCTACATTTGTACGTAACGGAAGAGAAAGCAGAGAGTAGAACAAATATGTGGAGAATCCATTCACAACTATTAATAATAATCAAAAGATAGAAATATGCAAAACAATGCATTGAAAAGGAAGAACATTTTACTATATTTTACAGATGAATCTTGATTACAGTAAACTAAAAATACAGCAGTCATAAAGGAAGAGCTAGGGTATGTTTTCCCTTCCAGAGCTTCCAAGGATCAACAAACCCTTAGAGCCAAAAAGCACGATGGTTCCAGAGAATGGAGTAGAGAGGAACAGGAGCTGAATGTTTAATGATTATACATGGAAGATGAAAATTGCTCTAGATGGGTAGAATGAAGAGAGAACTGTACCCTACACAATGGTTATGTAGCCACACAGGATGGGACACACCTATACTCCCTGATCTTGGGAAACTCAAGAGGGATTTCTAGCCATCCTAGATGCATGGAAAGATCTATCATAAAAACTAATTTGGAGGGGCTGCGAGATTGGCATAGCTGTAGAGTGCTTGTATGAAGACGAAGGTTCAATTCTGCAGTACCACATACACAGAAAAAACCAGAAGTAGTGCTGTGGCTCAAGTAGAAGATCACTAGGCTTGAGGAAAGCTGAAGGACAGTGCTCAGACCGAGTTCCAGGCAAAGGGCTTGTTTAAAAAAAACCAGAAAACTGAGCATGATGGGGTGGTGGCTCACTTCTATAATCCTAGCTACTCAGGAGGCTGAGTCCTGAGGGTGAAGGTTTAAAGCCATCCTGGCACAAAAAGACGTGATACTCTTATCTCCAATTTACCTTTAGAAAATGGGAAGTGGGGCTTGGCTCCAGGTTAAGGTGGTAGCCTGGATCTGAAGAGCTCAGGGATAGTGCCCAGGCTGAGTTCAAGATCTATGACCCACCAAAAAGAACAACAACAACAAAAAATAATATGGAAAAATTTGGATTCTGTGAATTTTATCAGGCATAAAAAGGTCTTTTTTTGCTGTTGAAATAACAAATTGTTTGGAAACATTTTAAAAGTTTTTGCCTAGAAATGCACACTACAAATGGGATTAATAACATACACAAAATATGCAAAAGATACAAATTATCACAATATGGGTATCCTGCTTCTGTATCTTTTCACTGACTCCTGTTCAAATGAGTCACATATTCTGAATCATTTCTCCCAGTCGATACATGCCACACATGTTAGCTTGTACTGAACTTCTTGGGAAATCAAAAGCAAATACTAAGCAAATGTGTGTTAGATTTTGTCAACAGTGATATTTCAAATATAAATCCCTACTCATTGCATTATTTAATATCAATGCCGGAATCTAACTTACACTGGCAGAATCTTCAACCTTTTGAGAATCTTCAAAAGGGTGTGTAAATATTTAGGATCGTTATGTCTTCCTGGAGGAAAGATCCCTTTAGTAGTATGTAGTAACCTTCTTTGTCTTTTCTTACTAATTTTAGTTTGAAGTTTATTGTATCTGATATGAGGATGGATGGCAACTCCAGCCTGTTTATGGGGGAAGTTAGCTTGATAGAGTTTATTCCAACCTCTCACTTTCAAAAGATGATTGTTTTGGGGTAAGATGTGTCTCTTGAAGACAGCAGAACGATGGCTCTTGCTTTTTGATCCAACTAGACAGCCTATGCCATTTAATTGGAGAGTTAAGTCCATTGATAAGGGGAGTTAGGATTGAGAGATATTTATTACTTCCTACCATTTTTAAAAGCTTTTAGTAGGGCCTGTGTCTTGACAGTTCTTGTGGTCCTTAGATGGTATGCTGTTTAGGTGTCATTTCTTTCCCTATATTGCATTTATTTTGGTTTTCTATGTATAGAGCATCTTTGAGAATTCTGTGTAGTGTTGGTTTTGTTTCGACATATTGTTGCAGCTTTTCCCTGGAATGGAATGTTTTTATTGTTCCCTCAGTTATGAATGAGAGCTTAGCTGGCTACAATATTCTTGGTTGGTAGTTATTTGATTTAAGGGCATGACATATATGCTTCCAGTCACTTCGTGCTTGCATGGTCTCTGCTCTCTGCTGAGAAACCTGGGGTTATTCTGATTGGTTTGCCTTTATAGGTTACTGATCCCTTTTCCCTGGTTGCCTTTAGGGTCTTTCCTTTCGTTTCTATTGATCCAGTTCGGATCACAATGTGGCGGTGGGATGTTCTTTCTGCTCAGGTCTGTTTGGGGTTCTAAAAGCTTTTTGTATCTGGATGGGCCTGCCCTTCTGGATATTTGGGAAATTCTCTGAGATGATTCCCTGAAGTATATTTCCAATACCATTGACCTCTTTCTCCACGCCCTCCTCAATACCAACTAGGCTTAAATTAGGCTTCCTAATTGTATCTTGGACCTCATGAAGCGCTCTCTCAATTTTCCTAGATTTGCATTGACTCATTTTCTGTTCTTTCTCTATAATAACTAAATTATCTTCAGCCCCAGAAATTCTCTCCTCTGCATTGTCTAACCTGCTATCAAAGCTATCTACTTTATTTTTTATCTCCCTTGCTTCTAATTGCTCACTTTTGATGCCTTGCATCTCTTGTTTTAGATCATGTATGGATTTCTTTATCTCCTTGATTTCCTTTTGAGTGGTTAGCTCAGTAGCTTTATTTTCTTTGGACATTTGCTGGAGTTTGGTCACGTTTTTATTTGTGGATTCTATGAATTCATCCATCTTTCTTTGAAAAACCTTTATTATGGCCTCCTTTATGGCTTCTTCTTTTTCACTTATCACCTTGTTTATGCTTTCCTGTTGTTCAGCTATGGCTTCCTCCATTATCTCTTTCTTTATATTTTCACATTTTTCATTAATGATGTTTATCAATTGCATTTGTGTAGCACTTGGAAGACTCTCCTCTAGGTTTGCCAGTGACTGTTCCATTGTCTGTTTACATTGGGTGGGGGATTTTGTTTCTTGATTTGACATTTTTCTTGAGTTTCTTGTTCTGCCCATTTGAAAATGGGAGCAAGATTACTACTAAATACGATTATAGTTTTTCAGATATAACCAACCTAGACCTCTGTAGCTGACAGACAGTAGATGTTCACAAGTTTTGATTGGTATTATCACTCTTTCTTTTTGTGCACTTACAGACCAGTCTAATACAACCACTGATAAGCAATTTATACCCAAAACAATAAGCCTCTCAATCCAATCTCAATTGTCTTTAAGTCCCTCTGAGCCTAGAGAATAATTAACCACCTACATATACAATACTGCTTAACAGACATCAAGTGTAGATCCGTGCAGTATAAGGGTTGAAAGACAAGCAGAGGTCCAGAGATAGAAAAAAAGAATGAGAGAGGTCAGGGGAGGTACAAGAGGATTAACGTCGGAGTGTAAGAATATTGTAGTAATGAAGAAAATGTATAGCATAAGGATAACTGACCTAAGTTGGTAAGTAGGTAGCATATTTGAGTACAAAGTTTGGAAATTATTAAAATAAAACTTATGTGTTGCTACAACAAGCTCTTAGCCCAACCAGTGGCCGCACAGTGGACCATGGGATGGATCTGTTTTTCTTGTCTACGTTGAGGGAAAGGGGTATTTCACAAGATGCAGAAGCGAAGATTTCAGAAGCCAATGCTGTGAGTGAATTAGCTCGTAAACAGCATTTTTATTTCCTTTTATCTTTCCAGCCCCAGTCCTGGGGCTGGAATTCAGGGATTGAGCACGGTCCTCGGGTTTTCTCAAGTCTAGCCCTCTGCCACTTGAGCCACAGTGCCACATCTAGATTTTCTATCTATGTGATACTGAGCAATCAAACCCAGATCTTCATGGATGCTAGGCAAGCACTTTAGCACTATGCCAAACTCTCAACCCTGACATAGCAATTATAAAGTCATCATCATCATATCAAAATATCCTTTCTGCTACAAAGAATGAACACTTATCTATGTGTGTAATGCTTTTTTTTAATTTCACTAATTCTTCTGTGTTTTTCCCTCTTGCATTTTTACACATGACAGCAAAGATAATCATCAGGAAAAA